>NC_081159.1:16700000-17072500 GCF_012432095.1 Onychostoma macrolepis | reverse complement strand
GTGCAGTGTCTATTTTTGGGAATGAGTACAAAATAAATATAATCATGTAAAGTTTATGAACACTTTACACCTACATTTGCATGCTGAGGTACTCTAGACAGGAATAGTTCACCCAAAAATGAAAATATGTCATCGTTTACACACCCTCACGTTATTCCAAAACATATTATTTCTATCTACTGTGAAACACAAAAGAAGATATTTCAAAGAATGTCTCAGTGTCCAATGAATGTTAAAGTCTAAAATTGTAATTTCTGAATGAATTCTCAGAGTAACCTCTGTCTGTGTCTGATAAAATAAAAATAAAAAAAGTCAACATAATTTGTTATTAAAATGTATGTTTACAAAGTGTAAAGTTTGATTAAAGCATGATTGTTTGAGAGACTTTCATTGCAGTAATTTGACTTAGGATGAGCTCTAAAACTATGAGAAAAAAAAAAACTTTAACATGTAATCATGCAATTATGAGAGACGGTCAATGAAAAATCATAAAACCACATCTGATTCATACACCGCAATATGTGACTCACACTTCCACAATATGGTGATATCATATGATTATCTTTCCATATGGCATCCTATCAAGTTTTTGTGTCAGTTATTTCAATAAAACCTGTTGTTTTTCTTTTTCCCTTACTGAAAGTTTTATTAGCTGAACGTCAAATAGTTTTCTATAGTGATTTTATGATATACTGCCAATATGACTTAACAGACTATTGGTGTCTGGCAGAAGAACACACACACATTCCTGACCCAAATCAATGTGAGACATTCATACTTTGTTTTTCCAAGGCATTCTCTACTGGGACGAATTACAACCCACCACAGCTTTATGGACCTGCAGAAAGAAGGACGAGTGAGAGAGGGAGTGTGTTAGAGAGAGAGACCGTGTCTGACTGATTTCCACAGTGGCAGATTACATGCACATTCTCCACAGTCATGAGCAGATCATTCGCTTTCTGTGACCCTCAAAGTCTTCCATCTTCTCCTCTGAAAGAAAAAGTACCGTGCCGGGTCGTGACCCGTTTACGCTCTCCCTCGCACGCGGTCATAAAACTTTAGAGTGGACGAAGTGAAACCAAGTTCAGAGAGACTAATTCTGCACAACCCCAGTTTGTCCGAAAAGATTCAAAGCAAACGGCCACATGTATAATAAAGCTCACACTGTGAATTAGAGGTTTCTGCGAGGCTCTTGTTGCTGTTGCGCACACACACACAACGTGTCAGTTTTGCCAAAGGTGCTGCTGTGCGTCCTGTGACATTTAACCTGTTGAGCCTATAGGGTGGATGACTTCCTTAAATGTGCTCCAACTTCCAGAAACATCTGGATGAGTTACACCTCTGATATCCCTCAAGGTCTTACACACAGACAAATGTAGGAAGAGAAAAGCCTTGCAGCTTTCACCTCACCCACAAATTTTCTAGCGAGACTCGGAAACAAGCAGGGATGGTTTGTGCAGCTTTTTTAATAAAATGCTGCAGGAGAAAGAGGTAAACACTCTCTGCTAATAACTCTCTGCTCCACACAGATGTCGGTTTGAAGGTTTGCCTACAGTGAATAACTTGCAACGCTTGCACAATTTTCCCCCAAGATTGGAAACAAAATACTGGGGTTGGATGATTCAACAGCTCAAAGCTCAGTCAACAGCAGACACTGTCCTGAAGTCAAACAGGAAATTGGATTTCTAATATGACAAGAGCTTCATATGTTGAATTTACATACCTCACTGACATCTTGCAGACATGAATCAATTAAGTCCCAGTTTTCTATGACTGTACTGGAGGGTTTTAATGATGGAGTATTGCATGTGTGTGTGTATCTGTATCCTTTTCCACATCTGTTTAACCTAGTGGGAGGACAAGCCGCTCAATGTCTGACCTCCTTCTTACTAAAACTTGCATGTATATGTGTGCATTTGTCACCTCTGAAGGCAGCCACCACACATGAATGAACACACACACACACACACACACATTGGGTTTTCATGTTTTATGGGGACTTTCCATAGACATAATCATTTTTATACTGTACAAACTGTGTATTTTATCCCTAACCTGCACAGAAAACATTCTGCAAAATCCTCATGGGGACCAATAAATGCTGTCACAAGGTAAAAAGAAAAAAAAATCAGTTTTCTATCCTTGTGGACATACACACATATTTGACAAATACAATTTTTTTTACAGATATAGATATGCATTTGGACACCATTAAAATGAATAAATATATTTGTGTAACAAAATATCAAATATGCATTTTTTTTTTTTTTTTTTTTAATGGGATAGTACAAGCACACTTCTCTATAATAACATTTCACTAAATTAAATTAGCTAGGTTTCAACACATGAAGCAATGGACACTGTTTAAAATTAAAACAACATTTCCTGGACACTTTTTGGTTGTCAAACATAGTGGAACATGTTTATTGTCATTATGATAAACAACAATGGCAGTCATTCTCATTGGACAGCTGTGTGAACTTTCATACGTCACAAGAATTTAGTTCTGAGAAAATTCAGACATTTTAAGTCTCAAATAGTGTGCAAACACTTTTTAGGCCCACCGCATATATTTGTCAAAGTAGGAAAACATTGCAATATTTTATATAATGCTTGCTTTACAAGAACGTATACTTACCCAAACTCAAACTGTTAGTAGTGTTGAAAAGCAGGAGTGAGTTTGCTGTTAGAATTTCTGCCAGATGGCAATGAGATCACATCCAGAATCAGCATTTCTTGGGGTCAAGCCCAAATAAGCATTGTGATCGAATGCAGTACACACGCACACACACACACAAAGGAAAGCGCAGGTTGAGGTGCAAGAGCACACATTAATACACACATAAACTTAAGAGCTTGCGTGACTATAACTGTGATCCAGAGACACACTGGAAAGACTGCTGTCCTGCACAACCCTGCCATTCACAAGCGTCAGATATTATTAGGATGCACTCACCAAATCAGTCAAGGTCAAACAGACAACTGGAAAAGGATACTTGTAAACAGACAAAATGACAGGCTACAGGACACTTTCCAAATCTCCTCATTTACCTCAAAAGAAAAGCACATACTCATACAGACACACAATGCTCATGTCAGGGTTTACTGGAGCGTAGGATTTCCTTGACAATAAAACTCTAGTGGCAGTATCTCTCACTTTGCTTTCTTTCTTTTATTGATAGAATATGAAAGCAAATTTACTAGCAATCATTCAAACTGCACAGAGAAATCTGTTAAGTATTAATTAATTAATGCATCTAGCGACTTTGACTGAGAGAAATAAATAAATAAATGCACAACCCCCAATTTGGAGTGTGGGTTAGTATATTATTAGAAGTGATGATCTGTAATCATCTTGTCATCTTCCATTTATGAGAGTTTGTGTGTTTGTGTTTGTATTTGTGTGTGTGTGTGTGTCCCTATAAATGCATTAGAGCAAAAAGAAACTGACTGAAACCATTTGTGGAACATTCGAAATGTCAAAAAATGTTAACGAGCTGATTTGAAAAAGAAGTGCAGGCATTGTTTGGAACTATTTAATAAAATAAAGCAAAACAAAACTATCATTTGTAAACACCCAAAACTGATGGCCACCAGGCTTCAGTCACAAGAGACAGACTACAGAAGGCCTGATGACAGGCTCTGTCTCATCCTCCACAAGGGAGGGTGAATACTCATTATATCAAAAAAGATTGTGTTGGGTGTTCTTTAATCTGATAATTGGCCAAATATAAAAGAGAGAGCCAGAGAGAGAGAGAATGTGTGAGCGAGAGAGAGAAGTGAGAGAAGCAGAAAAAGAGAAAAAAAGACCTCGACAGGCTGAGTAGATAGAGATGAAAATGAATAGGACACCATAGAGAGATCAGAGAGTGGGAAACAGAGAGTGAGCTGCTGAAGTGATGGACTGAAAGAAAAGCCCTTGTGGGGATTGTGTGCTCCCCTTCTTTGAAAGTTTGCGTGAGGCAGTCCGGGGCCATTTTTCCACTTGACCGCTTTCGGCCTGAACTGTAAAACCGAGACGACATTCCCTCATTAGTCCCGCCGCCCTGCCAACCACATGGCCATTTAGTGTACCCAGAATCCCATTGTCAGAATTGTAGAGGTTATGTCAAAGGTCGCCCAAAATATTGATGAACTTTTCCATGGAGCACTAAGGCTGTGAGCGGCAGGGGTAAAGGGTGGGGGCATCAACACAGCTGTATATGGGCAAACACTGGAGACCTTCTGTGCACACATTATTATGCACTCAGCTACAAATAACACATGTAAAAATCAAACCTTCAATCAAAGGCTCATTTCACTTTTCATCACTCATAATAATACTCTCTCTGCTTTCAAACACACACACACACACACACACTCGGGTCTGTTCATTTAAAGTTTAGGCCCAGCCTTGCGCATGGTGATTGACTTGGACAGAGATTGCGCTTAAAAAGCAGACTCTCTTGCAAAAGATCTGCTCATGTGTGCACATCGAAGCTGGCGTGAGTCACACAACATTACCAATACTCATCTGACCACCAGCCTCTTGGAGGACTCACGGCTCAGCAAAGAAAGGTGAGCGGATGTTCTAATGCAAAAAAACCACAAAAAAACCTAATGCTGCGTTCATTTAACTAAACGGCTGGGCATAAAAGAATGGACCCCCGGCAGAGTTAGCAGCTAACCTCAGGCAAATTGTTTCAATTGCATGATGGCAGAGTGGCCCAGCCCAGCACACAGTTATCCTAAATATTAACAGCTGTTTTTTTGTTTTTTTGTTTTTTGAGACATAATTGAGCCCTAAGATCTATTCTTGGACTAAGAATCCGTTTCAAATGGATATTCATCATATGTTCACAATCTTAAAGTTAAATCTCGACAAGATAAACACAAAGGTCACCGAAGAAGACCACAATAACCTTGCTTAGAGTACTTTTTAAGCATGTTTGCTTTGTTAATGGTAGCAACTTACAGCTTTTGCAATATCCATTTTGGATTTCATTGCATTTAATCTAAAATGTAGTTAAGGAAAACATGCTGAAGGCATCAGATTATTGAGAAATCAAATGCTGTATTTAAATAATCTGAGAAATTTTATGATTTTAAAAAAATAATATAAAGGAATTATATAATTATAGAGTAGTATAATACAGATTTACATCTATTTTTAAAAATGAGTGAGTGAAGGAGGTCGTTTTAGTGACCTATTATAAACACTTATGCCCACTTTTCATTGTTTTCCGTACACTGTTAAAATAAAAGTTCTTTGCTGGACCCTCTCCTTGTGTCAGTAATTATCTTGATTGTATAGTGTTTTTGGGGGATTTAAAATAAGTTACTGATATTACGTTATAGGTTCTTCAGATCAGTCTTTGGGTTCTGGGTTCTTTAAAGCACCAGTACATGGGAAAAAAATCAACCATAAAAGTTCATTGCAGAGCCCACAAAAATTCTCTAATGACATCAGAGTGAAAATCCTATCGGTTCTAAATAGAACCTTAATTTTTAAGAATGTAAAACAGGTTATGATAACAAAGGGATGTATGTTTTGTGCGTGGGTAAGGAGTGGATAATTCTAACATATGCTGTGAAGATCTCACAAGCCTCACAGTCTGTACTGAAGGCAAAAAGTGAAAATTATATTCTCAGTATTCACGCACGTGCTGCAGCCACTGGCCCGGAATAACTGCATTTCTCAAATGTTTTTCTTTCTTGCACTAAACAGATGCACCACTCTTTAAATTATTGTAATGAAGGGTGAGAGAGATTTGAGGATATTACTAGATGCATTACCATTCTGACGTCCCATCTGGTTAATCCTGCACTTTCTCACGGATTCGCTTACAGCCAAGCAGCCAAGATGGGGCTACATAAGTAGATAGATAAATGCACATAAACAAACTTAAATAACAATTAAAGTCAGAATAAATAAACCGTGACATGGCGTTAAATTGCCAGGAATGTCTCCAGATGTTCCAATATGTGTTTCAAATTGTGCACAAATCCACAAGTTCAAAGTCCAGAGTAAAGAGCCGGAGATAAGGTCAGGGAACTGCCAGTTACCATTTGTGTTTGGCATCTGCCTGAAATAAAAACTATTTTCACATTTCATTATTACTAACAAATCAGGTGTCTTTGCTATGTGTTGATTGGACTATGTAATGTATAAATGCACACCTCAACAGCTCCCATTCAGTTTGGTGAACCTGTTCAAAGCAACGGCAGTGAAAACATTCAAACCCTCTCTGTGCTTGTTTTTTATGGGAAACTAGAACTTCTAGGAGACGCTTACACTCACATGCACCAAAAAAAAAAAAAAAAGAAAGAAAAAAAAGGCTTTTGCCCCGGGAACTTTTCTGTGACATTTTGCAGCGTGGAGAGCTATTTCCTCCACCATGCAAAGCAAAATGCCCCTAATTGTTCTGGAAGTCTGCAGCAGTTTGGGAAAATGTTTGTGATATACCATGCGCACTTCTTCTATTGATGCTGCCGCCCTGGCTAGCCGAGTGTTTACAGTCCGGCAGGGAAAATTAGTTTATTTGGCCAGGATTTGCAACGTGACACCAAAGTATTCCCTTGAACTATTGCGCTCCATTGAAAAAGCTTTGTGCACTATAATGGCTATTCATTATAGGTGTCACGAAAAGTTTATGATGCCATTAAAACAGATTGTACACAGAAGCAAACATTTCACCAACGGGGACTTATCTGTTGGCAAAGCGTAAAGATACACCATTACGGAACTTCATCTGATATCGGCACTGCCATCTGTGTTAGCTAAAGCAGCACAGGGACTTATTTGGACGATTACAATCTAGAGAATTTTCCCTTTTGTATACGAAAGGCGAATTACTCTTAGAGCTCAACCGATGGTCTCCCTGAGGACCGGTCTGGAATTTTCTCTCAGTTTAACTATGCCTCGCCGTGGGTTTGTCAAGGTCGCGTGCAATATATTCAATACAGAAGCGGCCGGGAACTCCGTTTAAAGACGCGCGCAGATGTTACACTTCCGGTGCGCTCAATTTCAGTTTCAAAGAATTTTATGGACGCGATTGTTTTGCGTACAATATTGCTGAAGCATCAGTACAAAATATAGTGGCGTATAAAAGAGAGAAAAATTAAACCACCGATGATATAACAAATAGTTGTGAAATAGACAGATTAGTGTATACGGACCGCCGAAACTGGAGGACGTGTGAAAGACACTCTATCCTCTAATTTGATACTGTTAAGTGCTTTGACACAATCTGTATTGTTAAAAGCGCTATATAAATAAAGGTGACTTGACTTGACTTGAAAGAGTGCGCATGGGGTCACTGGAACGAAGCATCCGTTGGGAAGAAAACCTGGAGGGGCAAAGGAAGCCAGGGAAGATTGTTCGCGCAAGGAGACGGGTTGGGAGGCTAGCATGTGGCGCTCAGATGTTTGTGACAGGTAGCCTGGGGAGATAGAGAGAAAGAGAGAGGGAGCAAAGACATCACGGTAAACCATGGTAAAAGTTCCTGTAATTCACCCAGAGGAATACTCATGTGTCAAGATGGGCCTGCCGCCTAGCTACTCCCCCTAAGAAATGAGTAAATACACAATTAACCATCTCAGTCTGCATTAGGGCCGCTGAATGGCGGTAAATCAATTACTCGGTCTTCACATCTGGTCGCGATTAAGAGGATGGGGGTGTGCTGTATTTTTGGTTCTTTTGAGCAGATGGAGATATGCATGTATACCGTAAACTGTGATTTGGAGTATATGGTGTGTAATTATTAACAAAGATATCTTAATTCGGAGCACAGTGCAAAAAAATCAGTTAGGCTAATGCTGGTCCGAAGATAGGCATAATCTATAGCTTTTTCATATTGTTGCTTCAGTGTAACTTCAGTTTTCCACTGAGTTCTTTATCATATTTTGGAATTTATTCTTAAAGCGAGTTGTTTGACTGGGAAGTGTAGCTGTACCGCTAAAATAAAATTGGACGGTAGTTGACACTACAAATTACTATAATTGTCATACCAGGCAAAAAAAAGTCGGTCCAGGCTTACAAGTATAGAGACGAGATTTTTAACTGGGAAGTTGTGGATTTGCAGAGCAGATTTTGCCTGCAGGCATCACAAGGAAATTCTTCCTGTTTTCTCCCACCCCTCGTTCAAGCGTGAATGAGATGTCTGTTGTGTTTGCCATTTCAGGATATATTTTTTTTCAGGATAGAGTCAGAATTACGCGCTCGTTATTTTCACAGCATAGACACGCACAGTACTACCAGACCGACAACACACACATCTTTATTGAACTTCACATCTTCACAAAATGACAATCTCCAGGAAGACCAATGGAGATTCTAGTATAAAGGATATGTTAAATATTTATTTAGATCTAATATTGATTAGGTAACCAAATTAATAATAAAAAAAATGTATTAAATGTTTTAATAACCTGCATTATAGGTAACATTTTATAATAAACTGAGTAACATGAGTACATATATTGTATGAGATTCAGATACATTATAATAAGTTAGAAGTGCCGTTGATTGTCATTCTGTTTTATATTTGAATATTCGTTTAATTTCATTGGTCTGAGCACCGAAATATATAATGCCTTTCGTAACATGTCTGCAAGAACCAGACAAAGCGAGTAGCCTTGTGACAAGATTTAGGATTATGGAGTCGTGACCACTAACCTAACCAGACGCTTGTGAAAAGAAGTTCAGGAGCGATCTTTAACTCCAAAACACTCAGGCAACCATAGACTCGTCCCTGTCACTGAGCCACACACACACACACACACACACACACACACACATGTCTGTTTTTGTGAAAAGTGGGGACATCCCATAGGCGTAATGGTTTTTATATTGTACACACTGTATGTGCTATTGCCCTACACCAACCCTACATCTAACCCTTCCACTTACAGGAAACTTTGTGCTATTTCAGATTTTCAATACACTCCATTCTGTGTGATTTATAAGCGTTTTGAAAAGTGGGGACATGGGGTAATGTCCTGAAAAGTCGCCTTCTCCTTGTAATACCTATGTCATACCCTTGTCATTATACAAATGTATGTCCTCATTTGTCACAAAAGCGCGCGCTCACACACACACACACACACACACACACACAGCTCTGTGCACGTGCTAACTGAGCGTTTCGAATCTCTCACAGACCCGGCTTTGATTATAACACTTTGAGTCTGTGACTGAGGGTGAGATCATATAGGCTAATCTATATCATAATAACCTCTTTCTCCAAGTTGAAATATGAGAAGAATGCCCGTGTCACAAACTTCTTTCCAATCATTCGAACTCTGAGCATCAAAAAGAGACATGAATTAACATCTGGTTTCGAACTCACACTATCCCGAGACATGCTCCAAAACATGACAGCAAATTCGAGCCGATTGCAGAGAGAAATTATGTAATAGGAAAAGAGGAATTTCACTGATCATATATAATTAGAGACACAGCACTTCTGTCACCTGCTTATATTCGTTTCGCACTTTAGAGTTAAAGTGGAGCTTTAGCAGATTTTTCCAAAAAACACGGATGCATTGTCTCATCGTTCTTCATCACTGTATAATAATTTATTTTATATTAAATTATATAAAATAATGTATTTTATATTTGAGGACCATGTTAAATGTTTTCTAATTTTAGACTGTCGATAAATTAATTAGTTTTGTTTACTTTTTTAATTATTTTTTAAAATAGTCTCGTCCAGTGATCAAATCTCTTAAACTTTTAGCGTTTTCAATGGAGTAGCCTATTGATTATGATTAAACAGTTTGTGTTCACATTTTATACTACGTAACATTTCCCAAAAGACCGAAATAATTGTCTAAAATAGATTTCAATTAAAATGATTAAAATAAAATCTTTTTAATTCAAATATAGATCAATTAATTGAACAAAAAAATTAACGGCAATATTGCTCAAAATAAGCTTCACTAGTTACTTGATATGAAGTGGTTTAAACGGCTTTAAAAAATACATTAAAATAAGGCAAAAAGTTTCAGCAAGCAATTCACAACAGGTTTAGCCTCCAAATAGTTTTATAAGACCCTAAACGCCCACAACAGCTAAAAAAAGCAAAGAAACTCTATTTTCAGTGAGCTGCTGAAATGATTGAATGAATCGCAGAACATCGCTGATTTTAGTGGCAAAGAAATGTGCAGGGAAATTCGCACATAGCCTATAAATAATATACAGCACATTTTGTCCTAAAACCAGCAATGCATGTCTTGATTTAAATTACAGCAAGTAATAAAAAATAAAGACAGATTATGAAAAACAATGTTTTACAACCTTTAGCTACCATAAACAAATCCTTTTAATTTTCTAGCAGGGTTTCCATCTCTGCGAATCTTCTCAATAAACTGAAGTAACTAAGAGATCATTTTCATCTTTATTTTTTTATTATTATTATAATTATTATTAAAAAATTTTTTAAAAAGGCGGCACAGGAGCGCTGTTAAATAATATAACTCAGATGTTTAATACTATGCAAATTTGTGTTGTTGAAGAGCACATGATAACATTACTTATATAGCATTTACAAATGTTCAAATCTTTAATAAAATTCGAATTCATTCCACAATGGATTTCACTTTCTTTCTTTTTTTTTCTTTTTTTTCTTTTTTTTTTTTACACAAAAATATAAAGGATGTTGTGTAAAATCATTAGGTCAGTCAAAGCTTTCAATGAAAACTGAACAGAATGAATGCAACCATGCCATTCAAAACTTAAGTATTTCCTATGAGATTTCCTCCGAGTGTGTCTGCACTTTCAGGAATAAAGGTACAAAAGCTGTCACTGGGGTGGTACCTTTTCAAAAGGTACACTTTTGTACCTATTAGGTTCAAATATGTACACTTTAAGTACTAATATGTACCTCTAAGGTACCAGAATGGACCCTTTAGGTACAAACATGCACCTTTTGAAAAGGTACCGCCCCAGTGACAGCTTTTGTACCTTTATTTCTGAGAGTGTGTGTGTGGGCGTGTGTATCAAAATGTGCGTAGCCAAATTTAAATGAAACGCCAAGGTCAGTGAGTGACCGCCCTACATTATTAAGGGAATCCACCTGTCGCTAAACTATAAAAGGTTGGATGAAAAAAAATGTGGCTCACCGGAGCTCGTGAGTCATTCTGCACAGTCTAAATATACCGAAAAATTGGCAAACATCCCCAACAACTTGAAAGGCGCGAGTGATTTAGCTATGCCAGCCACTTACGCCTCAGAGGCCCACCAGAACGCCATAAAAGCTGCGGATGCCTATAACATCGGAACCAGGCCCAAAACCTTACATCACTTCCAGCGCCTCTCATTAACAATAGGCTAAAGCTTAAATAACTCCCGTTTTCAATTCCACAAAGGTTTTTTTTTCCTGTTATAATTACCTCACTCTATCATCCAAGTCAAATTGCAAGCCTGAAAAGTTTGATTAACCCTTCCTTTTCATTTTTCACTTTTTGCTCAGCAGATGTTTCGGTGCAAATGTGATCTGCACATGGCAAATAAGTTCCTGAAACCAATTATATCCGACGACATAAATAACTCCCATAAAATCTCAGGTCGTCTAATTGTAGTTGTAAACTGTAACTAGATAATGTTAATAGCAGATGCCAACATACCATATATTAACTATATTTCACAGCGCGTATTCATTGAAATTTCTGGCGTGGAAACCGAACAATGATCCAAATGATAGGCCACGAATACATTGGCTGCGCGACCGCCGTGCAACCGAAATCTTTAGTGGGGAAATGAAACGGGGAAATTTCTTTTTAAACTGCGTGTGGTCCAAAGCTTTATTCTGACTGTAACTGTACTGATTCAAATTTGAGCAGAGTTCTAAAAAGAGGAACAGAAATGGCAATGGCAGATCTGTGACATGCACTATAGCAGGCAACTGTTAATGTATTCAGGTTGATACAGTCATATTAAATTATATTTTTTGAATAAAACCACTTTACAGATGTTACAGATTTTATGTTATGAAAAATGATATGTTATTTGTGCAGGTTTGCATATATATATAGACTTTATTTATTTATTAACAAGTACGGAAAAAATTCACCTGCGGAACAGTAAATTTGTGACTTGACTGATTTTTTTCTGCTTCCCCAATAAACTAAGTGAATCTTTTTTTCTCTTATTTTTAGGATCATTTAGATTGCAGTACAGCCTACAGAGTCAGTCCCCTTAAAATACCATAGAAGTCTTTCTTACGGGGGCATGTTTTCTGAGCAAACAAGGTCTCTGTATTATTTATGTACTATTGAGGATTAAGTCAAAGGATAAAGCGCAAGAGTTTGACCCGACAGGCCAGTCAACCCTGCCAGCGGAAAAATTCTTCAAACGTCCACCAAAAGCAGGTCCCCTCTTAACGATATTTCTCACAATGGAGTTATGATAATATTTTTCTTCCAGATATCCAGGCGCTTTCGCTGCACACAGATCGAAACTATTTGCGTGGCGAAATCCCAGAGCGGTGCTTTGAATGATGGGTGTTTTTCGAACGAGAATGCTGTAGCCTACAGAAAGTCGCCAATGTTGTCGTAGTCCTTCAAATCCCAATTAAATTCACTTTCACATTTGATCTCTTCCAAAATAATGTCTTTATTAACCCAAAACTGTATTTATTAGCTATTGTAGCCTACGATAATATAACACATTACTTTAATGGTGGCGCGATCTGCACAAGAAACGCGAACGTATAATCTGTTAAAATACATAGCCGTACATTAAAGTTAATTGTTATAAAATCGTCAAGAGCTTTTATTTTACACTTTTTTTCTTCCATTCAGCACATCTTTATAAAACAGTATTTTATTTAGGTTACTTGTTAGTGACAAATTTATGTGACAAATAAACATTCCAATTAAAACGACCTAGTCCAAATGTATAGGCTACATAAAATCTGTATTCATCATTGTAGAATTATAATTTGTTTGGTTAATTCCAACATGCACGCCCCACACACAGGCTATATGTAGCCTACATATGTAGCCCCTCAAGAGGCTAACAGGAGCGAAGGAAATGCAGCCACTTGAACTTAGTCAGCGAATAAGCTTTCGGAAAGGTGATGTCAGACTTTCTCCACATGCGTAATTAACCTCTCGCGCTCTCAAAAGGCGGGCTCCGTACTTTGATTAGCTAACCGTCATCAGATCACCTCCACCTCCTTCGCTTTCTCCTTGTCGAATAAGCACTTATGCCCACATACTTATTCTTTCAGACTAACCCATCGCCAATTAACACCTAGGCCACCGTTAATGAGACAGAGGAACCTTCCACTCCAAAACTTTTCAGGCGTCCGGACAATTCAAGAGGCCGCCCTCAAACCAGCGTTCTTTGCCGTATGCGTTCTATTGACGCGACTTCAACCAAAACACTTCAATCAAGACCCTAAGTGGATGCTTGAGAGGTAAAAGGAGAGGAGATTTGAGGCTTCATTTCAACGCTCTATCTACAGACCACATACATAGAGTAGCTTCACAGAGAGTCTTGTTTTTCTGATAAAGTTTGCAAATCGTGCTCCTAAATCATCTTTAAAAAGTTGTGCTTTAATTTATGATCGAGAAGTACCTGCATATAAATCATTCGTTAAACTACAGTGCATATTAATGGAAGCTGCCAGGCCCTCTAACGGTGGCCGAGCGAGCTCAGCGTGCTGCAAATAGAAAAAACACCTGCAAATTAAGAAAACAACTTCATCAATTTGACTACACACGCGCTGCAAATGCCCACAACACAACCAAATACAGAAACGCGCTGCAAATAGAAAAAAATACCTGCAAATTAAGAAAACAACTTCATCAATTTGACAACACATGCGCTGCAAATGCTCACAACCCAACCAAACAAAGAAACGCACTGCAAATAAAATGATTGATTTGGTCATGTTGTGAGCATTTGTAGCGCGTTTGTTTATTTGTTTGCGTTGTGAGCATTTGCAGCACCTGTTGTCAAACTGATGAAGATGTTTTCTTGATTTGCTGGTGCTTTTTCTATTTGCATGTGTTTTCTGAAGTTGCATAGAGTTGAGCTCTCTCGGCCACCCTATAAGCCAGTTCATAACCCCAGGTTTTAACCTGCAATGAGGAAGCTGTGCCAGCCACAAGTGTATCTTCGCTGGTTT
This sequence comes from Onychostoma macrolepis, assembly GCF_012432095.1. Lineage (NCBI taxonomy): Eukaryota > Metazoa > Chordata > Actinopteri > Cypriniformes > Cyprinidae > Onychostoma > Onychostoma macrolepis. The sequence goes on along the minus strand of NC_081159.1, from coordinate 17,058,383 downwards.
AGAGAGAGAGAGACATTGACTAGTGTGAAAGGTGCATGAGCTATATGTAAACGGTCATGGCTGCATATGTTCTACATTACAGTCTTGATTTCCCTGCAGACTAATAGACCACACCTGTGCTTTAAATAACTGCAGACGGTGGATTCTCAACAATAGCACCTAGATTTTTGCACCATTACTGTAACAACAGTATACACTATTCTTCTGAACCAATTTTGATCATACAATACTGAGGATAAAAAAGTGATCTTGAATGGATTTACCAGTTTTAGCTTCTCACTGAACATTTCTAAGCATACCAAAATCCAAGTTTTGAGTTTACCTGTATTAACTGAATTTAACCTAGGGTAAAGACGTTTTGAGAACACAGTGTGCTCAGTTATCACAAAATCAAGCAGATATGATAACCATACACACGCACAGGCTAAGATTGCTGGTACCAAAATAGAAAAACAGAGGGAGAGTAGTAAAAATATGTTTTTTGTTTTCAGTGATGATTTCTAAAGTGATACAATTTTGTAAAAAATATCTGCTGTTGCAGTAAATCAGCTTCATTGGGTATGTTGTGTGTTACTGGAAAACTACAGTGATTAAAATTATTATACAGAAACTGGAAAGAATCCTGGATACAGTGGTCTAAAGTGTATTTGTGTGTGTGTGTGTGTGTGTGTGTGTTTACATCACAGCAAACACATACAGCACAAAAGCAGATAAACAACAACATCGGGCTGTTCGCTTCTCACGCGAGACCTCAAGTAATTCAGGATTTCTGGCAGTCTGTGAATAATCTGCCCAGTAATGGAGGGGAGATACTGATGATGTGCTTAAGAGCTTGGGTCTCAGCACAAAACCGGAGGCGTGCAAAGTACATTTCACAAAACACAAGAAAATTAATCATATACAAACAGTTACAGAGGTATCCCCAACAAACGGGGCAAAACAGGACACTTCGAATGTTTCTTTACTTGTCTCCCTGCTTCTGCCTCAAACACACATTTAAACACTTGGAAAGAGATGAAACCCCATACATCAGTGTTCATGAGGATGTGACTCAACAAGAGAAGACTCGCACAAAGGCTCATACTCAAGAGCACATCAAATCAGAAGGGAGGGGTTGCTCAGGCTAACAGAACTGTTGGGTTAACCTTATTTTCAGGGAAATTACAATGAAGGGGGAAAAAAAACCTACAGTACAATTTTTAACCAAACCAAGTAAAATGCAGTGAAATCAAAACATCTGGGCAATCCAATCTGAGGGGAATTTCCTAAGTGACTTTCACTATAGTCAAACGTTTTGACATATTTTACTGAATTTATGTTTATCATTATCATAAAAATCCCTGAAAGCTGAAAGCCTGAAAATTATTTTCTATAAATATACAATTGTGCTTATATCAGTTTCTTCAAAAAAGCAACAATTTGAACTGGAAAGTGCAAATCAGTGGTTTGTTGCCTGCAATCGTCTTTGGTTTAACCACAGAGCAACATATTTACTTATTTTAGACTACCTCTTTGGTTTCAGAGGGTCAATAGTTGCTTGGGTGAGTACATATAGTGGATGAAAATGTGGCAATAAACAGAATGACACATGTTCATAACAAAACTACAAAACACACACACACACACACACACAAAGCAAACATTTTGATTCTCTGTGTTTTTGAACCTCAGAGTCTGGACCTGCACTTCATTATGTCCCAACAATCTTTTTCCTGATTTTTTTCATACCTTTAACATTTTTCTGCAAATTTCCTTTTCATGGTAGTTTTTATTTTCATAAGCTGATCTTTCACTTTTTTCCTCTGAATGAAATTTTTTCCTATTACTTTTTACAGTTTAAGGCATCTGCAGGCAATGTAAGGCTGCTGTAAGGAGCTCTGTGCCTGCTTCAAGTTAAAGATGCAATGTCGCATAAAATATGCAGGTCTGACCCATCTGACCCGTCCCTTATAAAAGGTGAGTCTGATGCTGCTTTGCTTCTGTGTAAATGAATTGCAGCATCAGAGCAGCATTAAACTGGCTCACTGTCATGACAAAAAATTAAAAAATGAAATAATAATAATAAAATAAAATTATGCTGATCCATTTTTCATTTCAAGTTTCTATATTTTTTAATTTAATAAATCAATAATACAATGTCCTCAATTGTAATATCTGGGTAAATTCAGCATTAAACAGTCGTGTGTAAATGCACATATTGTGCTATATATGCCATTTAGGACATGCGGACACAAAATAAGATTTCCCTCCAAAAATTTTACATCCTGCATATTTTTCTTTTAGAGATCATGCTTTATGCTCTTCAAAAATTTGCATCCCCCTCAGAGCATGTGATTATATTTAATATATAATTTAGATAAACGGTTTGCCACACGCATTCAAAACACTCTCAGAATGCTTTCAAAACATTTCCTTACTCTGTGGTCTCTCTCTCTCTCTCTGTGTGTGTGTGTGTGTGTGTAACATGTTTTTATCTATTTAAGAACATTTTTCGAGCGAACTTGATAAATGTCTTGTTTCTTAAACATGCATTATTGTTCCTAGTTACACCATGAAGGAGAAAACTGCTCTTGGAAATTGGTTTATGTTACGGTCGGAGAACTAACACCGTTCTCTGGTGTGGGGTTCCCCCAACCACACACACATACACGCACACACACACACACACACACACTCTTAAGAGATCTGGGATGGGATCATAAGTGCTGAACACTTTGCAGACCTCTCCAATTTTCTCGGTGATTTGCTAACTTGAGAAAGCCTAAGCTGGGTGAATGATGGTGGCCAGCTTTCACGCTGCAGCGATAATCATGTTTTTGCAGAGGGGTGAATGTGTAGCAAATTTGGGGGTGAAAAGGTGGTTCAAGAGAAAAAGTGTTTCAACACCATCACAAACCCTGCATATTCAGGCTAATGTAATTCACAGATGTACCTTGCCTTTGAAAATGAAATTACATTGGGTTCAGGGAGAGTTCTGAGGAGCATTCCCTCTCATGAATATGTGAACGCTTAGTCAAACTTGCACAACAAGAGTCATCTCATCTCTCTTCCAGTTTAAAAGGAATGAAGTATTAACTCTTCCAGTGCTTTTTTTTATGAACCTTAAAGGCCATGTTTAGTAACAGAACATGGGAGCAAATGAATAGAGTAAAACCCATGACAAAATTTGTTCAATCTAAATAATGAGAAGTTGTAATATGTATGAAATGGCAAATTTATCTTAACTTACAAGTTAAATCCAAATTAAATCAAGTTAAAATCTAACATAAAGCCCTACCTCTAAATTTGACCATGATTGTAATAGTTAGAAGTTACAATATGTATGAATAATATGATTGAAATGGCAAATTTATCTTAAATTATGAGTTAAATCATACGGAAAAAAAAAAATCTAACCATAAAGCCCCTAAATTTGACTGTAATAAAAGAAGTACAATATTATACGTATTATACGTATTTTATTTTCCTAATTTCTTACATTTGGGATTGGGTTCTATATTGCTTTTTTATCGAGTCACGCCTCGTCTCGCCACTCGCGTCCGAGGAAGACACGGAAGCAGCGGGGCAGAGCCGCGGGTTTTTCCCGGGGATGAACCCGTGAGAGTGGAAGAGCACAGGAGAACATCTACGCTGTGTGTCGATGCACCTTACGAGAGAATAAGACCAGCAAGCAAGGTAAAAATATATGTACGTTTGTCTGTGTGTTTGTGTCAGATTTTTGCACACCAGTTTACCTAACATTAGTAACATTTACTCGTCAACATGGCGGTTACAGAACTTTACTATGGTAAACTGCGCTGTCCTTTCAAACGACTTTTGTCAGCTTATTGAATTAAGTTACCGAATTAAAATTGTTTTTAACGAGCAACGCTTATCTTATATTAACATTAATTTAACTAATGTGAAATTTTTTCAGGTGTTAGTAGTTAATGTTGGCCAGTAGCCTGAGAAAATAAAATCCTATGTTAGCTAAGTTAAACAAGTTTTATGGCTAGCTGCCTTTCTAGTTTTAGAATTAGTTTGTTATAGTTTTTAATGGAATTTAAGATTTACTGCATTTTTTTGTATTTGTGTTTTAAAGGCAACTGCAATGAAGCATCAAGAAAGACATGAGCAGGCCAGCCACCCTGACAACTCAAAAACTATGATTTTGAGAGATTTGTGTGTTCTGTATGAGGTTTGCCTTTTAAAAGTGTGCTATTTCTTCTACTTGTTTTTCAGAGAAGACATTTCTGTCAAAGTGGATGGTGATCAAAGATGGTGGACACGTTTTGGAGCAGCACCTGGGTTTTGCAGATAGCTATGTATTCTTTGGATGCTTGTCTTTTTTTCCCCATTATGTTTCTGTTGCCTAAAGATTCTTTGTGAGGATGAATCCAGAGGACACAACATAATGCACTGCAAAACGTCCTAAGACAGGAGAAATGGTGAAGATGTACTGTTCCAGCATTGGAAGTCTGTATTTTTAAGTGTTATACATGCAATGTTTTAAATAAAGAATTTGATATTTTGTAATTATTGTGTCTGTTTTAATTGAATGCCAGTAGTACCTCTGTAGAGTAAAAATAAAATGAATTCTATATAAAAAATATAAAATCTAATGAAATCTATATTAAAATGAATGAATTACAGTAGTATACTGATAAATCTAATACAGTTTGCTACTGTAAATCTTAATTACAGTAACTTACTGGCAAAGTTACTGTAAAAACCCTTTGAAATGTCTAACAGTGTGTCAAGGAAAAATTGGATGCGTTCTGTATTCCTGAAACATATTTTTTAATCTTGACTCAGCTATAAGACCTTCTTTTTGACCCCAAAGTGAAGGCTACATGTTTATTAACAAACAAAACAATCATGACAGCTGGGTCTTGTCAAATTGAAAGCACATCAAAGCAACTCGGTAATGGCCGGTTAAAATGTTTTACATTTTTCATCAGCAGCAAATGGCAGCCATGACATAGCTTGTGCCTGGGGCTGCTCTCTAGGTACGCTTTCCTTCGCTTGAACACTTTCTCTCACACACAGGATTGATGACTGGGACTATGTCTTATTGAACTCTGTGTCCCGAGAAACACTGGGTTTATAATGATCTTGGTAATGGGTTCCCTAGTCTCTGATTTCACACACACAGACTTAAGCGCTCCTTTTTGGAGAAACACATGAAGGGTTAATGTTCTCAACAAAAACAGTCTAAATATCTTTCCTCTGTTCCTCAGAAGGTTAAACCTTTTGTAATCAAAGCCAATAACACTGAGTACCACCCTCACCTAAAACAATAAACACACACATGCACATACACACATATTCACACACTCAAGAAGTCAGGATCAAAGAAGGCAGGGCCACGCTGCACCTTAAGCTACAATAATAAAGCAAGCTGCCGTTGAGTCAGGACCTGGGTTACTCATATTTTCCTATTTGATTAAGCCAATATATCATCCCGTTACAGAGACACACACACACACAGATGGGTTACGGTTGGAATTTCTGAAATAAATTACATCAGGACAGGAAGCCCCTTCTGCTTCTGCTCAACATAAACACATACAAATACACACACACACACACACACACACACACACAAATAAGCCAGTTAAGACAAAGTAACTGACCCTTTACCTTCTAAGGACGCACCGATATTAAAACAGACCAATGCCTATAAGGCACTAATTACTTTTTATATAATAACTGATAACCAATAAATGATTTTATAATATTTTATGTGATACTGATATATGTACAGTATATGTATTTTCAGTTTTTCTATTTCAAAATTTTATGTTTAATTAAATATTAAATGTGTTACTACCTATTCTTTGTGAAATTTATTAGCAATTTCTGAGTAAAAAAAATTTCTACACCAAATAATTTTTTTCCAGTGTATAACAATAGTGATACACCGTTTGACTTTTAAAAAAGGAAATAAAATAAGTATTACATATTCAATATTGCAAGATGCACATCATGTGCCAGCAACATTTAATGCGTTTGTTGGGAATGGCCTAGTGTTGTGAACGCTGGCAAAGACTATACACAACAAAAATAAAAAAACACAGTTATACATACATCACATTCACTTCCAGACAATAATCTGACATTCACTATATTTATGTTCTATCAAAGCCATATATTAGCACCTACTGCTATTTATTTTGCAACCACATGTTTTTCCTGAAAGCCTCCTGCTTTATGTCAGGCGATGCAACAGGCCAGCGTGGTGCCATTTCTCTGGTTTATTACTGCTGAGGTCTATCAATCTAATACTCATCAGCTTTCATTAAACATCAACAGAACTATAAATCTCACTGATGCATTGTGAGGAAACCGGCTTCCATTGACATACTGCTTCATCAAGATGTATGTGTGAATGCGTACATGTGCGAGTGTGTGTGTTTGAGTGGTTTTAAGGCTGCAGGTGTCGGTGTGGGTGGGCTTCTGCGTGGCTAGCGGTGGCCTCTTTGAGAGCTGTCCCTGGCGAGGTTAATATCTCTTTCCCATCTTTCCCCTGGGCCCCTCTAAATATCGCGGCTTTCCCTTGTCTAAGCCCTGCGCAGAGCTGGGGACCCTCACTTATGAAATTACAAGCACTTGAAAAGATCTAATGTGCTTTTAATTGTGTCTCTCCATTCATAGGAGAAGAAGGAAAGGGAGAGAGGGAGCTAGGGAGGGGACGGGCCTTGAGTGTTTCATATTACAATAGAGAACGAATGCATTCGTCTCACAAAACAAGCGTATGCGCTGTAACCTTCCTGACACAAGGAGGGTGGAAAGGGAAGTGAGGAGGGGGTCTGTTGAATGGGACACACACACACCACGAGAACTTCAAACAGACTCTGGCTTCTGTGACCGAAGTGATGTAGTCTCGAAATTGTTATGTTTTCATTCTCTTTCACTTTTTCCGCTTCTGCCTCTTCTCAAATGAGTTAAAAGATTCTCTGGAGAACATCAAACGGAGAGTCATCATTGCTCAACATACAAACAAAACATAGCGTAACTGCTAAAATCAAACACAGGCCATGCTATAGCTACTCTCGCTATTGCTCATGGAGAAAATATTCCTAACGCACACTTTCCGCTAAGTAGGAAGCGAGGATTAACCTGCAGACAGTATTCCTACAGCACGAGGGCACGCTGGGTAATTGGAGACCAATCATCCAATCACAGGCTCCCGGTTAGTCCTATGGTAACAATGCTGTGCATTTTTTAACCTGTCGACCCATAACTCATAAACGTGTGTGATTACCTCTCAAAAACACTTGGTGGGTCCAAAGGTTAAAGACATAAATCTCTGTTTACTTTACTATGGCCCCTCAGTGCCAGAGGGATTTGTGCCGAAGTCCCTTTGCAGGAAAACAAGAACACAAAGACCCAATGAATCCCCGCTGAGGAGGGCACCAGACAGCTACCCGCTACATACCTGCCTAGCCTGTAACAAAACACAGAGACCTACAATCGCAGTTATGGAATTTATACAGAGTTGCAAACAGAGCTGTACTATTAATATTTGCTTTATAATTTGCTTCATAAAAATGTATAAAAAGACAAATATAATAGTATAGTTTAAAACATGTCAATATAATGCGGTGTAACATTCAAGTAACAAGACATATACTTTCCTTAAACCCTGAATACACATTTTCATTATTAATGTTTGATTTAATAATTATTATAAATATTTAATCAATATTTAATTATGATTTATAATTATGTTATTTAATTGATCTTTTTATAACAATGATAATTGTTTTTATTTATTTATCTAATTTAATTGCATGCTGTTCTACAAACCTGAACAAATAAAATTTATTAATGGAATTTACTTTTTAAGAGGGGTATTCAAGTCATTGCATGTATGAGTTTAATTTTTTTGTAATTTTGAATGACCAAAAAATAAGCATCACATCATGAATATATATTTATAGCTACCTTCTGTATTTTGAGCCTTTTTTTAAACTGACTAAAAAGTTATTTGTACCACATATAATAGCCAGTAAATTACTATGTGCACTATAGTTGTCAATCACTGCCCACCCATTGTGTTCACTAGCGCTGCTAACCAATTACAACGGCTTGAGCTAATTAGCCTTTTCAGAGATTTTATGAATTCATAAAAATGAGTTTTAAACTTGTGTGCACATGTTTTGTGGCATATAGACCCCCTGGAACACACAGATACACTCCACGTCTTGGCAGCTGAATGCCCTCTGAAGCTGGGCTGCAAACAATAGGCTCTCCAATTCTGTGCAGCACAAGCTCTGTTTGGGTGGTGCTCACTTAGCAACAGCAACATGTGCGCGACAAGATGCCACAACTCGTGTCAGAAGATGAGAACACACAGGAACAGGAGTATGGCTGCCACCCAAATGTGCGCTGACGTCTCCGCGTGGGAAAGTCAAGGGAATCGTCGAGCAGCTTGTGTGAGACTTTCTTGGCAATGATTTCAAACTTCAACCATGTTTTCCTCCCCCTTAATAAATCGGAAAAATATCTGATTACTAAAAATTGGATAAATGCCTCAATTATGTGTGTGACTGACTCTAACTGTAATCTCTCAGTGGCTGTATAAAGAGCTTTATCTTCTGAATATGAACCCTCAGAGCAAGGTTAATCCTTTAATCGAAGAGTAGAACCTGATGGATGAATAAGTGTTGACAAGAGATGTGAATGTTTTACCACAAACCCTTTGTCGACCACTTTAAAGAGCAATGAGATAATCCTTCTATTCACAGACAGTCAGTGCCTTTCAGTGTTTCAGGGTTTACCCCCCACACACAAACCACACACATTCCGTCTCGCTCTCTCTCTGTCTCACCGGCTTTCTCACTCTCTCCGCACGGACAGATTTCCTCATTAACACTTGCGTTCACAGAGACAGAAGCTGGTCAGTCTTTGTGGCAGGTGCAGTGACCATGCTGAATCTGTACAGAGATCAGGCCTTGCTCCCTGACACCATTATCTGCATTCACAAAGGAGTGCTTAACTCTGTTCTGGGATCAGTGACCCTGAACCTGTTCTAATCAATTTCTGATAAGCAATGCATTTTCACTGCCCTGAGATCTGTGGTACAGGGCTTAATCTAATCCATCTAGCAAGAGACCAGTGCCCTGGGATCTGTATGTAGAAAGTGATCAGACAGAACAGACCACCAACTCACTGTTAGTCTGGAGCCGGTGAACCGGAGTGTGTCTTCTCAGTTGTTCAATGAACCCTTACCGCCAGAGAGAGATATACAGATAGAGAAGGGAAAAGAGCATTACATTTGCAGGGGACCGAAAATACAGTATATCTTTCAACAAATCTGAGACATTGCATGCAAATACAGCTGCATGACTGGGTTCTAGAGAAAAGCATTACGACCCTCGTAATCACTATGGGAATCTGCCCTGAATGCGTGTCTCTGGTTGCATTTACACAAGCCACACACATAATGTGAAGAACAATTAAAGAAAAATTATGCACCACTAATAGCAGGGTTTGGGATGTGATTTTCCCTCTTATTAACATACATATGCACTTTAGGGGTGGTGGTGTACCCTAGCTGTAGAAGATTTGAACCACACAGAAGGCCATGATCTGTCACTACTGGGTTGTAAAGTTCAGGTTAAATTTACCTATCACTTGTATTGCATACTAAACGTGAAACACATATTATTAATATTATGTACACTTTAGGCCCTTTCGCACCGCAGGAACCTTTTCATAGTACCCAAACTAATTGTGGAACTACCCACTTTTTGGCATGTTCGCACTGCGGGAACTAGGAACTGTTTTAGTTCCAGGAACTCCGTTTGGAGGAACTAATTAACGTTAGCTCCTGCTTCAGAGCAGGGTCTAAAACAGTTCCATAGGAACTATCGTGACGTAAGTGTACGCTGATTGGCTAAACGCGTACTAAAACGCCCTCACCCGCCATGATTTAAACCGCCGTGTAAACACATACTGTGTAAACATCGCATCAACTTAATATTTCGCAAGAATGGAGAACAGCGATAGATGGACGGACGCTGAAGTGCAGGCACTTTTGACCTCCTTTCCGATCTTTCAATCGCTTGACGTATGCGTCGACATTCCATGTCCATTATTGTGAACCCCGCAAGACACAACAACAACACAGCTTCGATCACAGCGTCCTCCATCCTCCTGTTGTTAATGTTGTTCTTCTTTGTTTTCGTTGTTGAACGCCGCGCACACCGGCTTACGTCACTTCCTAGTACCCACTGTCGGTGCGAATGCAACCCTTTAAATGGTGCTGGGAAATAATTCGCGCAAAATCGTCCCAGTACTTTAGTACTGTACTTTTAGTTCTGGAACTAAAGCGGTGCGAAAGGGGCTTTTGTTCAAAACTTTTATTGGGGATCAAGTGATCAAATGTGACAGAAAAGACTTTTGGAGTCTATTTCACATAAATACTGCTCTTTTGAACTTTCTGTTCATTAAAAAGTCCTGGAAAAATGTATCATGGTTGTCGCAAAAATATTAAGCAGTTTTCAGCTGTGATAGTAAGAAGAAATGTTTCTTGAGCATCAAATCATCATATTAGACTGATTTCTGAAGGATCCTGTGACACTGAAGACTGGCTGCTGAAAATTCAGCTTGGCCATTAATGGAATTCAACTGTAAAAAAAATTAAAAAATATAAAACATGTATTTAAAAGCGGAATAATATTTCACAATATCACTGATTTTACTGTATTTTTAATCAACTAATTGCAGACTTTGGTGTGTATAGGAGACCTTTGAATGGTAGTATGTATGTAAAAAGAACATTCAATATAGAATAACTTATTAAATATGAATAATATTTTATAAGGCGTTATAAATGCTTATACACATTAAACATATTAATGTTTATGGGACACAAAATTTTGCGAGCTCCACATAACTGAGGTACAAGCATATTTACTCCAATATGATTGAGCAAAGCATTCAGCTCCTGCATACACACAGCTATAATTATTACGCATTAAGATTAAGTGAGTTAAAGAGGTTACACTGTTGTCAGCCTCCCACTCACTCACTCACTCTCACACACACACACACTCACAACCTTGTTAACAGTGCAGGGAACCTCTTTTGCTTTGGTTGACTGCCATATGTAGATCAGTCAGGTTGCCCTGTTGCACTGCTGAAGCTTTTGACTATCTGTTTTGTCTTTCTGCCCAATTACTAAAACATCACCACTCCACCCAGTGAGGAATATGCCCATGAGAACAGATCCTCACAAGCACATGGCTGCTTTCTCTAATTTGTGGATGGGTGAAACATTCCAGCTCGTTTGCATAATTAAAAGTTTATGGCATAGATGAAAAGACTGTTATCTTTAGTAATTTACAAGTAGTAATCAATGTTGGACGACAACTTCTCAACATTGACCATTACCAATATGATTCCAGTAATTCATGGAACCTTTTTTAAGGACATTTTTATGAGATGTACCAGCGCTGCATGTACAACATGATGAGTTCAACATCTGGCTCACCCACACCTAGACTAAACCTGGAAATTTTGTATTAGAAACAAGGGTCCTTAACCATTCATCTATCTCAACCACCTTACTCGTTTTTAGTAAGTGACCTGGAAAAAAAGGTTCTATCACCTTTACTCCCTTTGCCCCTCTCTTTCCCACACACGAACAAACCCAATATGATTTATGATTAGAGGAAACTAGTTGCCATATGGAAATTCAGGGAAATAGCTAGTGCATTTAAAGGGGTTGGATGGTTGTCCAAACATAAGAGTGTTTTTGTGAAGGCAATAAATCATATAGCCTAAGTGGCAGAATGTTTCAAACGATGAGCATTCAAACCTATCGTCTGACCATGCACCACAAAATACACTGTCAACACATTTTGGCAAGCAGAATAGAATAGAATAGAATAGAATAGAATAGAATAGAATAGAATAGAATAGAATAGAATAGAATAGAATAGAATAGAATAGAATAGAATAGAAGCAAACATTTATGTAGCCTAAACAAATTTTCAGGCAGACTGTTCTGGGACAAATGTGTGTTAAGGTCCTTATTATTGGCTTTGATATGTATGAATGCCACACAGAGATTTGGCCAGGGGAAATAGAACTGGGTTCGGTTCCTATCCAAAAATTTCTCATGGCTGCCACACATGCAGCAAAATGCCATAAAAACGATCAAGTTAATCGGCTCCAGACTTAAAACGCACACTCACAAAAACAGGGCATGCCTAGTTTAGGAAGGAGACGTGAGGACAGAGCATTCAGTTCAGAGGAAGTCTGCCAGTCCTCACAAGCATACAAAACGGTCTAGTAATCAAATCACACAGCAAATGCATCCAACTGATCACTTCAAATGCAAGTTTGTACTATAGCCAGGAACAGTTTCCTATTCCCCCCCCTAGATTTATGGGATTAAAAGAGTTCCACAATTATAATTTGCCTTTTTTTTTTTTTTTTTTTAACACACTGATTTAACCAAAATGAAAATGCTTAATTCATTATTTAATCCTTTTTTAACCTATTATAAACCAGGCATTTACAAGTCAGCAATAACTGTAATATCCTTTTAAAATGGTGACATAGCATTGGGAGCAACTTCACAGATGCTGTAATGTAAGGCTACCAGGAGAAAATGACAGGTGGGCGGGTCTGGGTGTTTTAAACTCTCTCTGTGTTGGTGGTAAAAGTGGAACCTCCCAAATAGCTCAAAAGACTGGTGTGACACTATGTGTGTGTGGGAAGGAAAGATCAGTATCTTTTGAATGAGAAGAGCTTATTGTATGTGTGCACATGGCCATGTGCATATATTTATCACAACTCCAGCAACTGATGGGGTGTTATGATTAATGATGTGGTGGATGAAAAGCATCCTGCAACTATAATCACCAAGCATGTACACAAACACACAAAGTTATGAAACAGTGAGCGTTGGTGGTCCTTCAGTGACACAGTAATAGCTGGAAGAGTGTGGAGTGCATGTTGCATGTTGGGGTGGAGTGGCTACCACTGACGGAGGGCCCTCGTTACACATCCTTTATGGCGCTTCATGTGATGTCTATGAAAAACACATGTGGTCTGGTCAATGGGAGGAAAAATATGACAGCTCAAATCACTTGTGGCAATTTTCAGTTAAGTGCAACCCAGCCAAGCATACACACAAACACACACACACACACACACACACACACAAAGTGAATGGATCTTTTTCTTTCTCACACAGACACCAAATGCATCTGTGCATCAGATGAAGATATAGCTCCGGCCATCTTACAGCTTCTACAGATTTTTCTGTAGAGACACATGACTTTCTAAATAAAAGTCCTCCCTGAATGATTGTGTCTCTATGTAATGCAGATAAATTAAAGATGCAGAGATGTACCATAAGGATATCTAAAGAGTTTGCAGTATTTGTCTGCATACTTAAATACAAAACTTCTCTTTTTAATCATGAAGCAAAGCACTGGAAACTGCATTTGTAGTTATGTTGGATCTCAATTGAACTACACTGTGGGGACCACACACACAATGTCCCCACAGAGATGACAAACTGCCATACTGACCGCTCTTGGATTCCTATAATCATACAGTACACAGTGTGATTTATGAGAGAGATTCTCCCACACCCTCACTTTCACTAATGCCAGAGAGAGAAAGAGAGAGACGCTCAGGATACCAAAGCTTTTTCTCATGGTATAGAATGATGAGATATAGACCTATTTGGTAAAAAATAAAATGTTATAAAAGAAATGTGTGTGTGTGTGTGTGTGTGTGAGAGAGAGAGAGAGAGAGAGAGAGAGAGAGTGTTATGAAAGAAAATAGTATTTTCTGGCCTATTAATAAATAAATAACCAACAAACAATCAGACTTCTTTAAGCTATCCCACTAAAACATTTAAAGAAATGACTATACTGAACAAGGGTGGGGGATTAATTGCTCAGCCTCAGTCTAAAGAGGGGTAGAGTGGGAGTCTAATAGTGTGAGAGAAGAGTTATTCACGCTGGTTAATGTAAAGGACAGATGAACTAAAGAATGGGTCTGCTTCTCTCTGGGTCTGCCAAGAAGCATTAATCAAGAAGCATTGGGCGCCCGGGGTTTGTTTTGAGAGGCGCGTGCGGGAAAGCAAACAACATTAATTGTCCAAAATTTCAAAATATCGGCTTAAAAACACGAATGTCCATCTTATGACACGTTGTCATATGGACAGTCAGTAACGATGCTGACACAAAACTTGTTCCATGTACGAACGTCACTTGAAATATTAATTTGCAGTTCAGTAAAATTAAGTAATCGTTTAGTTCAACATGTCAGACTGTTTCAAACCGGTGTCCACTGACAACTATGCATTGACAGGTATGCTCTTTCTATAGCCTATAGTAAATAAATAAATGCAAACAACATTTCTGCGCATCACGCCTCCCCCAACTCAAACAACACAAAAAAATTATATATATAATATATAACGACTAAAAACACTTTCAATAAAAGGTAAAAAATATTAGGAATATTTTTAACTCGAAGTTTAGCTTAGAAGAAACTCGACAAATTCATTGTATTGATTGAAACCCAAACATTACATCAAATTCATCTATCTTGTAAAAAACACTGAGAATGTTCAACTTGTTTTATCCTGTTGTCTGTCTCTGTGTTTTGGTAAGTGTTCAAATTTTACTTGTTTTTGCTTATTTTCATTACTTTATGCAATGACATAACCCGATTTCATGAAAGTGTGTTTCCATGTAAAAATTTTGTGTTTCCATTTGACATTCTATTTATTATAAGTAGAAATTTATACGAAATTTATACGCAGACTTTGGCATGCATATAAGTAATGGTTAGGTTTAGGGGTGTGGAGTAGATGCGTATTATATTTACGCCAAAATGCATATAGGTGCGTTCGAGATGCACTACACCAGCCTGCCACCGGTTGGCGAGAGCAGCCGCTTGCAGTCGGGGCGGAATTAAAAGCGGAGACGTCAAGTCGGACACTTTCTGCTCCCGGTAGTGACGCTCGCACGGTGTTTCCATACTCTTATCACAGATAAAGTGAATTAAATGCAATATTTGTCAAATACACAGAAACGTTTTTATGAGCAACATAAACACTTTTTATATACTGCTTAATGCCATCTGTTCATGAATAAACTTCAACATAAACATATACTATTTAAATACCAATCAAGTGGGGGTATACTATATGCTTTTATCAGTGTTTTATTGATAAACGTGATTCAATATAACAGTGCATCTACACTAAAAATGCTTTTACTGTTAAAAAAAAAAAAAAAACAGATTTGTGAGCATTATTGAATTGAATTGTTAGAATAAACATGCAACACACCTTGTGCTTGTCATCACAGAATCTAACCAATGAAGATAAAGTGTGTCAAGGCTCTCGCAGCTGATTTTGAGCAACTGCAGCGCCTGACCTAGGCTGCTGGTCTAGTTTTGTTCTTGCAGTACTTTGATGGCACTTTTGAAGGCAGCTGCAGCGCCGGTCAAACGGCGCGTTCGACTTAAAGCGGCGCTGCGCAGAATGGTCAGTGTATGGCATCAAAGTACGGCGAGAGCGATTCAAAAGCATTAGGCTTGTTTGAGATGCGCCTCGCCTGAAATGTAGGCGAGAGCAGGCGGCTGCTGTGAGGGGAGGAGTGAAATAAGCGCAGTCAAGACGGACAGTTCTGACCTCTCAAAGTGGAACAGATACCAACGAGATCAAAGGCAGATATCGCCTTATTCTCACTCTGTGCTGCTGATAAACATGATATAATTTCAGTTCTGTTGCTTTTATATGAATATAAATATGATGAACAAGACACTCAAAGTGCTTGCTATTTAATTCCATACGAAAGGCGTATTTATCATCCATTTTTATTTTAATTCAAACATGTAGGCTATTTTAGATTTTTATAGAAAATATGACAGCAATCACATATCTCACACAGAGATCGCACTGTCATAGTGTTTGGGAATATTCATGCACAATTTAAATACATAATCGCATGAAATCAGATTAAAAAAATAAAACATTTTAGAAGAAAAGGCAGCATCACGGTTGTCTGAACCAATGAACATTAAGCTGTGTCGTCAGTCAGTCCTTTCCCATCATGCTTTTGATCAGCGCAGTCGGTGGAGAGCAACTTTTCTAACCGGCATGCACCTCGCGGTGATCACCGGTGATCGGTTCTGCCAGATTTTGCTCATGTCAAACAAGCCTATTGATAGGCAAGGTGAGACATCCTATTATGTCGGATTGAGCAGTCGCGCGCAGTTGCTCTCCATGGACTGCACTGATCAAAAGCATGATGGGAAACGACTAACTGATGACACAGCTTAATGCTCATTGGTTCAGACAACCGTGATGCTGCGTTCTCTTCTAAAATGTTTTATTTTTTTTAATCTGATTCCATGCTATTATGTATTTAAATTGTGCATGAATATTCCCAAACACTATGTGCAATCTCTGTGTGAGATATGTGATTGTTGTCATAGTTTCTATAAAAATCTAAAATACATGTTTGAATTAAAATAAAAATGGATGATAAATACGCCTTTCGTATTAAATAGCAAGCACTTTGAGTGTCTTGTTCATAATTTTTATATTAATATAAAAGCAACAGAACTGAAATTATCTATATGAGAATAACGCGATATCTGCCTTTGATCTCGTATGTATCTGTTCCACTTCGGCCGTTTCTCAAACGGAAGGCTGCATCCTCCGGAGGTCGCATTTGTAGGCTGCATACGTCACAAAGAAGTATAGTATATGTATTAGTATATTAGTATATATTAAGTTATAAATTTGACCATTATTCTTAGTTATGTGTAAAATGTTGTAATATGCGTTTGACTGGCAAATGTAATGCTCAGTTAACTGAAATAAACCAGGCTTGATGACGTATGCAGCCTACAAATGCGACCTCCGGAGGATGCAGCCTTCAGTTTGAGAAACGGCCTTCGAGAGGTCAGAACTGTCCGCCTTGACTGCGCTTATTTCACTCCTCCCCTCACTGCAGCCGCCTACTCTCGGCTACATTTCAGGCGAGGCGCATCTCAAAAAGCCTATTTTCGCACGTTAAAAAAATAAATAGGACCTTATGTTGTGTCAATCACGTTTACACACTGCCTCCGAAACTTTCGCCCGTCATAAAATTCGGATCAGGTTCGATTTTCTGCGTTTTCGCATCTGTAGCAAGCATTTTGATAGGAAAGGATGACGAACACGAAAAAAAAAATTCTGACTCTGTGTGCAATGACCTTGAATTTCAACATGTTTTTTTTTTTTTTTTAAATGTAGCTAAAATAAATTGTTTGCAACCACAGGGGCAGTGGCTTAATTTTAAACAGAAAACTTTAAACAGGTTTGTGCCATTCACTTAACATTACATAATGACTTAGATTTCAGTTTGTCTCTTGGTGTGCAATATACTTGGCCGCTTGTCCAGAAGCAAATAAATGACCTATCTCACAGTAACATTTGGGGTGAAATGAGTTGACGTGGAAACAGGCAGCCTGGGTTCACTGGAAATATATGGATCTGCCAACAGACTTCTAAGGGCAGACCAAGAGAAATGTTTTCACTGTCGTTGAGCTCATAGGATTTGGTTTGTGTTCGCGCGAAGGCGACGGAGTTCACAGAGCGCTAATTAGTGAAGGAGAGCCGAGAGAGCCACACCGTCATTTATCATGCGACCATTCAGGGGCCAAAACTAACGAGCTCTGCCAAAAAAAAAGAGAGAGAGAGAAAGAGAAATAACGTCAGATTAATTATTCATTTTGAGGCATATGTGTTGCATCTGCATAACCCCCTACCAGCACTCTCTAGCGCTCTCTTTCTGTCTCCTTTTCTCCAGCAGTTTATTTGCAAAGGTATGGCCGACTCTCCCGGGCCTACCTCGCATGCTTCATAGCTTAATCCACATCGTTTATTGTGCAAATACAATTTAAAAGTTATTATGTAATTAAAATCTTGTTTCACTGCTGGACACTTCAAAGGACAGCCAGTTTCCGTGGACATAGTTTGCCGCTGATGTAATAATTTCCCTGGGATATTTAAAATAAACACATTAGGCTCCAGGAAGTCAAAACTTCAGCTCGTCTTTGGGTATAAGGCATGTGTTCCTTGATTGGCGTGAGTAACGAACGCCACGAAGCGGCTGCTCGGCGAAATGGTTCAAATACACGGAGTCTGGTGATGGTCGGCAAGAGGCGTCTTCGCCTCCATACAGTGTAAATTATACATAATGGAGCCAAGGCGATGATTGCATATGTTTATTAAGACCATTTCTTCACACCAGTTCTTCCTAGTAGCTTTCTTTTTCATCGTCTTCATCTTCTCTCTCTCCCGTTCTCTCTTTCTTTGCAGTGCTTGGTGGTCCTGCGATCTGACTGACCTCAGCCATGTGTTTTCACTTTTTCCTCTGATCTCGCCTCCGTGACCAGCGGGGAACGAAATACAAATTGAATAGTAACCATTCACAGACCCATTCCATCACGCCGACGTTCAGGTCACTTTGTCTTATCCTTTGAGGAGAGACTACAATAAAAGATAGGCCTAGATGTTGTTTAATTCCTCCTGAGGTACTCCCGCGCTTATTTATTTTACCCTGTCTAGCGCATAGAAAAGTTGCTTTATCTTTAAACGCGTTTAATAGCTTGAGATGGTTGCAGGGTAATTCCACTGATAAAAATCACTTGGGCTGTTTTCCTATTCTCTCAGTAGGCTTATACTACGGATGACCAAGGAGCTTGTTAAATTACCATCACCGAAAACGGATCACGCTGTTCCCGTGAGGTGCTCTTTTATTTGTGCTGTTCTGTGGTGGTTTTTTATTTTTAGTGTCTAGATCTCCCCCGTCCCCGCGCGATCTGTTATGGTGCCGCGCGCTGGACACCGCGCGCTCGCCGGTGGCAGGTTGTGTTTGTTCAGCTTTTATTGAGATGTGGTCTGAAGAAGTTAAAAAGAGCCCCGTTGTTGTTTTTAGGCTGGGTGTTTTCTCTGGAGCGTGTCCACGAGCGGTGTGTTCGCTCTTCACGTTGAAAGGCTTTCTCGAAGGGAAAAGCCACGGCTTTTTGACTTTGTAAAAAGAGGAAAAATCGCCTCTCTTGGGATAACTGATAATAGTATGCAAAACCGTACTGCATAGAGGCTTGTTTGTTAAAAATGGTCAAAAGGGCCAGAGTCTATAATCAGTCTGCTGATTTTTAATGACTGGATTTTTTTATTATTATTATTATTTCTTTTTTTTTTATGAGCCATGTAATCAACGAGTAGACTAATCTAGAGACTGGGAAAGTCACAAGAATCACTCGAATTGAAATATTTAAATAAGAATGCAAAGTTATTACTATTGTTTTTTTAAGTAATTCAAAAGTTTACATTTTCAAATAGCCTGCAGGAAATTTGCATTTTATTCTATACAGGCATTCACAGACTAATCACCTGTTGTTTTCAATAAAGTTTTACGCATTTTCGTCTTACACTTTTCTCCACTAGGCCTACTAAATGATTCTTGTAAACTCTGATTCGTTTACTTAGCCTGGATTTCATTGCGGCCGTTTTGCACGGTTTACCTCTATTTGGTTTATTAGCCCTAGAGGTTACCTTGCCAAAACATTGAGACTTGAATACTTTGGCTTTAGGTTTCATGGATCTTCACTCAGCTCCTTGAATGTTGCTGAAAGGGGTGTCAGAGTTTATGGTATGCATTTAGAAAGCGTCATGGTTGTCAAGAAGAAATGTCGACTACAACCATGAAGAGAAATGTTAATCAACTGAATATAAATTGAATTTTGAACAAATGTGGGTGCTTTGTATAAAAGTTTGAGCACACTAGCTCAAAAATCCAGAGTTACAGATACTGAAACAAAAAGTATTACAACCAAACCCGGTCTCCCCTACGGCCTATGTGTAATGTGTTAAATAGTCTATAGACTGTGTAATAGTCAAAATTATCGTGACGTGACGTCAAATAAAGCCCTTCTCAGGATCATCAGTCAAATGATCATCAGTCAATAACCACAGAAAAAAAAAAAAAAAAACACAGGCAACTACAGGTCTGTTATTGTAACAAATATAAATATATGCAAACTATAGGCTGTTAACATGGGTTGTTATAGCATACCTATTGTTTATAACAACCCATTGGTCATTCAACATGTCAAATGCATGCAAAGTCTTATTTTGTCAGAACTTTATTGTTTTGGTCCCATATCTTTCTTGCAAATATGTAGCCGATACGCATCAGTGGTGAGCTGTCGTGCCGTTGTAAAACCGATATTCAATTTGGTTTTATTTCGCTAACTATTTTGCGACTCTAGAGTTTGCTTGTTTGATGCCTTAAGAGCAATGCAAATCTGCCAAGTCTGTCAATCACGTCAAGGCGGAGGCGATAATGGCGATGGACATCAGTTATCATAATTTTATATGTAAAATCCCGAGTCTGTCCTGATCCAGCAATAATGAAGCCCAGATGTTTAGGGAAAGGGATGTTTCAATAACACGCCGATTTTAACTCGGGTGTTTGTTTGTAAACAGAAATGTCATCGCGTTTTATGAGACAAATATGATAGTCACCTTTATAGCCTTTTTGTTAGTCTGATTTTAGTTTTTGAGACAAAACATGTTGACAACTCTGTGTTTATTGTTTAGACTATGTTCGTCAAAATTGTTACAATGACTTAATATTTTTTCCAACTATATAGCTTAGTAAATATTTATTTCCAAACGAATTTGATTTATTTATTTTATTTTTTATTTATTTATTTATTTTTTTTTGAGGGCAGACTATTAAATACAAAGAATATTTAACGAAATCGATAACTGATAAACGATAAACCTTTCTCTAATTTAGTGACCTTGGTAATGACATAACCATCTCAACACAGATTATTTCATTTTGCAGCAAACATATTCTAATCATTATCACTAATACAAGTATGGACTGTTGCTTTATCATGATGAGATTTCAAGGTTTACCTTTGATTACAAGAAGTCTTAGGTTAATATGTTTGAGAGATTGGAGAGAAAGCCTTTAATGTCAGAGTAAGTCATTGGGTGGGGTCCAACAGCTGTAAGGCCTTGAATGAGAAAGTGGGGGGACTCTCTCATTTCCAACACACATTGGTAATGAGCTGTAGCAGAAATTACCCCCATTTGCCTTGGACCCTGAAGCACAAAAGCCGTGGTCATCACAGGTGTCAGGGAAAATTTAGCTTTCAGTCAGTCAGAAGAAAAGATTCATTCTCCTCTTTTAGAATGAATGAACATTTTTTATATTGATTGTTTTGGGGCGCTTGGTGCTTTATAATGGGTAACAATTTAAATCAGTCAAAATATTGATGACAATGTATGACAAATAAAGAAAGTAGCCACAGAAATAAAATTAAAATAAATTTAATTACTGGGCAAATTACTGTCTCGTTACCAAAAACAACTTGAATTAGCATTAAACTCAAACATGATTATCTAATAAGGAATATATTCAGGAGCTCTTCAGTGCTTTGCAGTTTAATTAAAAGCATTGACTACTGTTGACAGGTTAAGGCACAGACATCTGGTTAGGAATGAGAAAAATGTGTGCGACACATGCTGATTTGCTCCTGTGTTTTAGTGAAGATGAGTCTTTCATCAATTCACGAGGTGCTGAGCATCGGTTCAGTGCTGTTGGTCATTCAGTCTCCACAACTCTACAACTCTGTTTTGCCAAGCTGTGATTTATAGTGTGAAACAGCAAAGTATTCTCACTGTCATATATTATTAGTTTTAAAATAAACAATTAAGATAAATTCTTAATCTTCAGTCAGCACCGCATTAGTAAGAAAGCCAACTTATTAATTGCTGGTTATAATTTGTTTCTTTCATTAATCATTTTCCAAAGAATTAAGCACTAAAGCTGTGCTGACATAATGATGTCATTACAGCACATATCCCGGGATATGAGATCTCGTTTGTCATATCACAGACATTCGTGAATCTGGTCTTTAAATTTCAATCTTCAAATTTAATCTTCGCCATCCAGTAAATTTGTTTGAAGTTTTCAAGTATGTGCTGACCAGCCGAACAAACTTGCTCTCCTTTCAGTAAATCCTCTCTTCATTAAAACCTTTAAGATTGCCAGGGCTGGCGGCAGCTGTTTGAAGAGACTTTGCTTACTTTCTGTTCTTTTGTTCTAGATTGTATTTGTGAAGCAATTATTGTTTATAGTCTTACAGTTTACAGTTTAGATTGGTAATTTTAAAACAATTTTATGATGGGCACTGAACTGCATTTCACCTGAGGAAATACTTTGAGCAACCACAGCTCCATTGTTTAGAGTGAAGCCAAGACCATCAAAGACCAGCTTCTCCCATTACGGAAACCAGCAGGGTTCCTTTATGAACAACTGGAAATCCCCAGAGAAGTAAAAAGTCAGAGCTGAGAGGTGAGGGGGAGTCAGCATCTGTAAAAAACCTGTATTATTTTCACTGTATTACACTGTTTCCACATAGCATTCAGCATGGTCCCTGTCAGTGCATCATTACATTTTTCTCAGTGGCTTGGTCGAATAAACTGATTCCCAATGGTTGACTTTCATTGTGGGTATCCAGCAAACAAACAACAATAAAACAAAAGCATTGTGAACAGACAATTAAATAACCTTGTTCTGATCACGATCAGAAAGTTTGGACTGTAATTGAGATAATAGCATTCAGCCTATGGACATTATAACGTACCACATGAGGTTTTCCATGCATGTTAGTTAGGACATACCTGATGATGTCATCCAGTCCTAGTGCTGCATCAACACTGATTAACTGGTCTGATTAAAAGTTTCTTGTTCTTTTAAACATCAAAAAGCTACTTTTTACTTTTTTACTTTTATTAAAATGACTTTTAAATCACATTATCCCTTTAACGCGTACGATCACACCGGTGTGATCAGTCTTGGCTGGTCCCAGGAGCGTACGATCACACCGGTGTGATTAGAACTTTCAGTGCGTCACGTCATCAACTCAGTGTTGCCAACTTAGCAATTTTGTTGCTAAATTTAGCAACTTTTCAGACTACCCTAGCAACTTTTTCTTCCAAAAGCACCTAGCAACAAATTTAGCTATTTTTTAATATTTATTTGGCAACTTTTAGCAACTTTTGATAAGTGACTCAAACAATAAAAAGGCATGCATTTTCCATCTAAATTACATAAAGAGGAAATTAAAGATGCTTAGCAGTACACACATCTTTTAACATTAAGTTAGCTGCTGTTTGCAATTGTTAAATTTAATAATCATAATAATAGTTGAATAATTGAATCATTGTTCATTTATGATACACCTTGTTAGTAGCTTGTACCTACGATTGTTGATCAGTTAGTACACTGTAAGAAAAATGGAAAAGGTATTATATAGTAATTTTCCAGGATATTATCCGTTATCCATTATCCGTTGTAACCCTGCACTCGAAAACACAAAATACAATACGTAATTTAAAATGCAGGTAAAAAAAACCTGTGAAAAATCAATAAGGAAAATTCCTATATATTAACATAGATTGTGCCCTATTTTGCAGACTTTACTTAGAGTGGAGCACACTAAATAACTACTAATACACTGTTAAAAACTATAATTGTTCAGAATGTGTAGTTTTAGTTTACTAACTAATAAGAAAATAAAAAATTGTAAATTTAATCATCACAATCATTGAATTATTGAACAATAATTCAATTTTGTATTTAAAAATAATTATATTTTAATATTATATTAGCATTTATATTATTTTACGAACAAATCTAAATTAACATATATAAAATATATTTTTTGACTGAGATTTGATGTAGTGACAATTTTGCGCCGTGATTACGTAATGACGTAAAAGTGTTTAAACAACCAAATACATTTACTTGCACATATTTCAGAATCGGAATATCAGATATTTCATAATATAGCGAGTATGTTTCTGAATATTAATATTAAAAAGGAAAACGAAATAAAAGCAATCCATACAGCGCTATTAGGGCTGCGGTGCGTCACATGACAAGCATGACGCGTCGCCATGGAAACAATAAGGCTATAAATTCTAAAATAACGGTCGCCTAAAAAAAGTCACGCCGGGGGCTCAGCTAGAATATTTTAAACTCACGTGCGAAAGGGTGATAATGGAAAAATGCGTTGTGCTACGGGTGTCCCGAGTTCAAATACAGACTCGAGGACCTTTCCTGATCCCGCCTCTTATCTCTCTCTCACTTTGCTTCCTGTCAGTTCTGATCTGCCCTACTGTAATAAAGGCAAAAACATTTTTTTTTTTTTTAAAGAATGATTTCTGAAAGATCATGTGACATTGACAGCTAGCAAAATGGCTTCTGAAAAATTAGCGTTGCCATCACAAGAATAAATTATTATTTATTCTTGTGTTATTTTAAATTTGAATACTATTTCACAATATTACTATTTTTTTCTGTAATTTTTGGTCAAATAAATGCAGCCTTTAGTGAGGAAATGATATACCCACCCCAAGCATTTGAACGGTAGTGTATGTACTGTATAATAAGGTAAAATATAAAGAGCGTAGGCCTAGTTTGCCTAGAAAGCCTAAAGATGAGCAGAAAGTACCTAAAGGTTGCCTTTCTTTCTCTTTCTAATATGATACAGACAGTAACTGAACTGGGTCACCTGGCCAGCCACGGCCGATCTGCCTGTGATCATTTTATTTTATCTGGACTCATGTTAAAGCTCAGTTCCTCCTTTACAACTGCTTTGACTTTATGAATCATTGGAGATCATCTATATGTCAGATTACAAACCCACACACACACCTAAACACATAGTTCATAAAAATATATATATAAGAGAAACAAAAAATCTGATAACTCTTATATCCTGGAAAATCTGCCATGCAGAACAAAGGGATGAATCTACTAAACCTGTTTGATTTATTTGCCTATTTGAACTGCTATAAAAATGACATACAGTAAGTCGTCACAGAGCCAGTAACTGTTCTCTTCTTCCTGTTAATGTAGGATGTGTCTATATGACAGCAAATACCTTTTTCGTTTGTGACAGTGATAATCTACTTATTTTTGCTTCCTTCATTCTCCCCATCCCACCTCACAATTCACACATGACAATCTGTATATGAGTTCAAATATATGCGAAAAGAAGATAGAAGGGAAGTGAGGAGGAGAAGGTGTGCATGTGTGAGAGAGAACAGGCACGCTCTTTCAAAGCAATGTAAATGTAACCCAAGCTGCAGTCTAGGCTGACTAAACACTCTGAGCCCAGGTGGCTAATGGGAGACCAGGATGACCAAATGACCACCACCATAGTGGATCCATTCTGATGTCTCTCTCTCTCTCACTCCCAGTGACTCCTGCTCACTCTCTCTCCTTTTCTCTCGATCTCTCCATCTGCTACGTATTACACCCGTCAGCTCTTCTGTTTGTCCAGGCAAGACTCGGATGGGTGGTCTTCAGATAACAGAACACCAGGGGCCTCCCGTGTCACCAAATTACCCAGACCTCTATGTTTTTCCTTTACTCCTTTCAAAAACACGCAGGGCTTT
This sequence comes from Onychostoma macrolepis, assembly GCF_012432095.1. Taxonomy (NCBI): domain Eukaryota; kingdom Metazoa; phylum Chordata; class Actinopteri; order Cypriniformes; family Cyprinidae; genus Onychostoma; species Onychostoma macrolepis. The sequence goes on along the minus strand of NC_081159.1, from coordinate 17,032,876 downwards.
GCTGTAAGGGCTAGAGTGGACAGCAGACATACACTCATCATCACTCTGCGACGTAAACCTCACTAGAATATCAAACTGTCTATGTGTGTGTGTGTGTGTGTGTGTGTGTGTGTGTGTGCAAGAGAGAGACTGGAAGACGGGGAAAGGAAAGGACTCCCTTTTCTAATCTTAAAATGCTTTCAGTGAATCTGTACAAATGTACAGATTTAGTAGAGAGATAGGCTTCCCAAGGGAGCATTTTTCATAAACAAACCCACAATGCTCATTTTTATGGTCCATTTACAGATGAAAGGATTTCATAGTACACACAATGATCATTTGAAAAGGTTAAGGTACAGGAAAGGTTTATTCAGGACTTGTAACATATATTTGAAAGATGTTTGTCTTTTTTAGATAGAGAACATTCCTGAAGTACTGTACAAAATATTATCTGGTAGCCTAACAAGTAATGAAAGTCTAAAATATTTTAGTCTAAAAAATATCTAAAAATATTTTGTTAAAAAATATTTTAAATGTTTTTTATACATTTATTCAAATGACATGTTGGTGGGATTGAACAACTATGAAGATCTATAAGGGCTCCAAAAAAAAAAAAAAAAATGAGGCAAGCAGGAAATGGGACAGTCAGTTTGCTCATGGTCAGCAGGGGGCAAGAGCAAGCACAGAGACACAGTTATTATGTGGTCCTAGACAAGGATATCTTCAAACTATCAGGTTTTAGTGCTTATTTGCATGTAATCCCACACCCTTGTCCTGCTTATGTTGGTTTGACTGTGAAGGAATTTTGACCTTGATAAAATAAAAATAAAAATTAAATACCCAATAATAATAATAATAATAATAATTCTATATATATAAATTTCAAATAAGTGTTGAAAAAATGTATCATGGCTCCTGAAAAATATATAATAATTTCCACAAAAATATTAATCGTCACAGGAATAAATCGTATTTTAAAAATACATGAAAATAGAAAACAGTTATGTTTAAAATGCAATAAAAACATATTTAAAAGGATCTTAAAACTTTGAATTTTAAAAATGCTTAAAAAAAACAAAACATCCGATGGCAACAGTTTTAAGAGAACCAGAAAATTCCTTACAGACAATCTAAAGGAGATGAGGCCATTAAGAGGGTCTTGTTGATTTAAGCAGCCAATGACAGCCTCACAAGAGAAGCCTAAACCTCATTCTATCTGCATATGTACACAGACTCATACACGCAACAAAAGAGCACAGGTCTGAGCTGCTGTAATCACTAAACTGTGTGCTCATGCAGACAGAGAAAGGGTGAGGGGTCATGGGTGAGAGGTCATGCTGCTTATGGCTGGGAGTGATTGGAGGGGCTAGTGACATACACAGATCATCCCTTGTAATTTAGGGGAGCTAATCTAATCTCTATAGATCCCGATTAAGAAAGTCTGATAGAGAATGAGTCATTTAGTGCAACAGATTTCATCTAGACAATGAGCACACACTGCTGTGTTTGTGTGTGGATGTGCGTGTGGAATCAGGGTGGCATCTTTTGCGTAGCTCGCAGGTGGCCGTGTCGCTGCGCTCAGGGCCGGAGCTCCAGTTAGGTCGCAGGTCAGCTGCTTTACTGGAGCCTTACTGACACACACTCTCCTTCTCTTTTGTCTTTCACAACATTAATACTAGACTCTCAAATCTGCCCCCAACAAGACACACTCTCACACCCAGCATGTCTGCCATTCTTCATTATAGGGAGAGCGACAGACTCAGATAGCACATTTCAACAGAGGCTCTTTTAATAAGACTACATGATGACGATTAAAAACACATCTGTGCCAAAAACACTGCATTAAACTGCTTAGTGAAATGTTCAGGATGTGGATGAAGTAATACTCACACATTTACAGGAGGAGAGTATGACAGAAAGAGAGAGAGACATCAAATCCATTAGCTTGAGGTGAGACTAAAAAAAAGCTGGGGTCAGTGTGTTTGAACAACTTTCAGTGGGTCATTAGTTGCAGGTGGAAGGAATAAATGACAGCATATGCTGCAGTGTTATATTTTTCTTATATTTCTAATATTTTCTCTTCTTTTCCACAGATTTCATCAGTATAAAAAAAAAAAAAAAAGAGAAAAGAACATTGCTAGCTATAATTTGGGACCACCAAGGAGACTGTTTCTCTTGTGTCTTTCATGCTGTCCTTTTCTTCTTTTGTTTAATGAAAAGACACTCAAAAAGTTACATTAAAGTTTGACGTTACATAAAAGTTTAAATTTAGAATGAGAAGGTAAAAAGCTGGGCTGTCACTTCAGGTCACTTTGACATAAGCTACTGCAAGTAACAGTAAAGCCTTTTACAATGTCACATTTTTTTTCCCCCTAACAAATGTATCGCTGTTTCCACAAAATATATTCTTATTATTATCAACACTGATAATAATAATAAAATGTTTCTTGAGTACCAAATCAGCGTACTAGAATGGTTTCTGAATGATCATGTGACACTGAAGACTGCATATCTGCTAAAAATTCAGCTCTCCCATCACAGGAATAAATTAAATTTTAAAATATATTAAAATAGAAAAAATGAATTTAAAATTGTATAATAATACTTCACTATATTACTGTCCTTTTTAATCAGATAAGTGCATCCTATAGGTGAAGATAAAAAAAATCAAACATACATCTCACTTTCTATGATAAGATTCATCTTACTGACCAATCTTTTAAACTATATTGTAATTTTGATCAGTTCGCATACTTTTAGTTTGGCCTCTTTGAGTTCAATACATGTCGCTATTTCTTCTTTACATAATGTGTCAGGGAATACAGAGAATGGAAATCGTTTAAATATCATTTTCATATATTTGCTGTAACTACAAAATGCATCTAAACACAGCGATCACATTTACACAGAGGATGGGGAGGGACAAGAGAAGAAGTAAGAGACATGGGCAGAAATGAAAGCTTGAGGATGGCTAACCCGCTACAACCGCACGGAGTATCTAGCAGAAGTTTCTTTTAAAGCCCAGAACATATAAAAGGCCTGCCATCAACACATATAATCTCTTATATAAAAGGCCTGCCATCAACACATATAATCTCTTTGCTAAGCCCATTGAAAGCCAGGGCTTTGGGGTTAATTCACCCATCGCTCTGTGTTTGAATCAACTCCAGACTCACATTGAGATGAAAGCCCGAGAGTCCCACGGACGAGCTGCACCATGGGGCCTGGTGGGCCTCTTCAACGAGGCCAGATTATTGCTTGTTGGTCTGGCTGGGACCTCCATCAGGACAGGGAAACTGAAAAGAAAAACAATAATTAGAGATAATTGCTTGTGTCCAAACATGAACATTAAAGCCCCCTTCCTTTCCTCTCTTTCTATCTCTCTCTCTCTCTCTTTCTTTATTTGCCACCCCCCCACTCCCATACCCCCCATCTCCCAGTCTCTCTCTTTTGGTAGTATATCGGGTGCAAAGAGAAAAACACACCCCTGTTTTGACAGCTGGGCAGGCGAACATAATTTGTGACAGCTGAACTGAAACGTCTTTAAACAAGACGGAAAAGGAGAAAAGGGGGGTTTGAGTGAGAGACTGCGGGGCAGAAGAGGGAAGAGGACGAAGGAATGTGGAAAGAAAGTGAATTATTGAAACAAAAGAAAGAGGACAAAATAATAGTTATTCATGCAAGACTTTATATGCACCCAGAAGTTGAGAAAGTAGAGGAAGGATGAAAGGGGAAACAAAAGATAGAAATAAAATGACAGAGGATAAAATATCAAATTATTTGTCCGTTTTTGAGAAATCGAAAGCTAAAGCAGCCAAACAGAGCAAAAGTTTTTACCCAAAAATTTCACTTGAACATGGTGTCACACGAAGTTTGACGCATTGGGTTAATTTGCTGCTCAGCAACTGTGACCTCTGAACTTTGGGGTCCAAGGGGGTCAAACCGAACTCAGAACGAGGCAGCCAAAATCATGTCAGTCTGAGGGAGCAATGTCAAAGGTCACCGGTGAGATCTTGGGGAATATGGGCCAAAACAAGGACCATATGTGAATAGATACACATTTGAAACCAAAATAACCCCTTATTTTCCATCCCCTCTAACCCTTCTGTAGGCACACACAGACAGACCCACCGCAGACATACTGCATCCAAATTGAATTAAGTCATAAATAGAAGTGCTACACTGATGTTAGAGAGGCATTGACGGAACATTGGCCGACCGCCCTGCGAAATTGACAGTGACAGAAGTTTTCCCTGAAGGAAAATACTAATGTAAACAATGGAATACGGTTTCAAAATATCCGCACTCCCAATGCTGCTTCTGTTTACATTTCCTCACCATAACTATTCCAGTTTGAGGACCAGGCAGAATTGGATGAAGAAGGGACGAGGCTAAGGCTAAGTTGCCACCTCTTGCCATTTCATTTAAAAAGGGAAATATTTCATGAAAATGTTAAAGAACTTCGATCAGGTTAACCCACACTATTACAATATCCCAGATGTACACTCCCAGATGATTCATTCTCTCCCTGTACCACACATGCCATTCATTAAAAACAGCAGTCTCATAAATCTAGTCAAATAATTCAGCATAACACCTTTACTGACGATTTAAGGTTCCTCAAACAACCAGTAGTGAAATCCTCTGAACCAGCAAAATTTCAGTGAGGAACATGAGTGTCCTTCAAGGCTTGTGAGTGTTTGTTTGTATACGATTTCCACACCAATAAAAGGTGAGAGAAAAGGAGGAAAAAAGAGCGATTTCACTGATGCTCTCTGGATTGAGCTGTGTTTCTTTTTCCAGACATCTGCAAAGATCATCTGGGCCTTCATCTGAGCCTCATTAGGCCTCTCTCTGTTTTATTAAAGACAGGGAGATGATTTCTCCATCAGATACAGTATTACCGCTGGACCGCAGCCTAAAACTGGCAATCAATATCCCATTCAGAACATATATGTGATCATGTACTGCTCACGAGGGTCATTACATTGTGCGTTACATTATTACATTTATTGAGGGGTAATGAATTGAACACTGGAGGGCAGTTTTTCTGACCAAAATGAAGCCTGCTTTGCAATGAAGAAGTATCTGAAGACAATCCTGACTTTAGTCCAGGACCATAAGTGAAATGGATCTTGAAACCTTGGCATAACTTTTAAACCTACGAGTTTTATGATTCCTAACCACAAATGTCTTTTCATTACTAATTGTTTTATGAAAAGAAGATATTGATCTAAGAAGGAAATTTGCATTCGTTTTAAACAGCAACATTTTCCACTCCTAACCATGTTTCCCACAGTCCAGCTGTTAATAATAATTTTTTATATATACTATATACTGTATATAATTCATATTTTTAAAGCCATTATACTGTCTTATGTTCTTTATCTGAATCGGTGGAACACCTGCTTGGGAACTGAGGCCAAAGTGTAAAAGTCCAGACGTGGGCGGTATTAAAAACAGCGTGAAGAGGAGGAACCATAGTTGCTCCAGAAGACACGGTTACACATGAGTCAATGGCTTTCTCAGGCTGTGGAAAGAAACTGGCGGCCAGAGTGAATAAGTCTTGAACGGGGGGCCTGGGGACTGCTGATAGATTTGCCATCAGAGCTACTTAAGGCCCTCACACTCACACATCAAACAGGCTGCACACAGTAAACATTCATTTCAGCACTCGCTATATCATAACTCAGATTCTCAAAAGGTAGCACTCTTCCTTCATTGATCACTGCATGGAGAAAATGCTGAGGAAAAAAATGCAATAATGTGTGTGTTGGGGGACACTTGTCTCAATAGCAGCCTTCCTGTTTCAGAAAAGCAATGTAAATGAGCAGTGGTACAATATGTTCAGCAGATCCGTTTGTGTGCATGTGTTTATTTACGTACGGTGTGTGTTTGAGGCTTTATGTAAATGAGCTGTGAGAGTCTCCAGTGTCTGTGAATCATTTCCTGTTTGCCATATTGATCTAATCATCCTGGGGTTTGTCAGATGCGCCCCAAACAAACTCTGTGTGTGTGTTAACGTTCAGTCATATGGTAATGCATATGATCGCTCGTGCATACACTAGCCATTCATGCACCGCATGTGTGAGTGTAAGTGTGCACACCATTAGTTAGAATACAGAATATGAGTATTCAAACCAATATGGAGCAATAGAGAGTGTGTGAGTGATGCTCTCTCTATCTGGGTGGCAGTACCTCTAGAGGGGCGGCTGGCTCTGCAAGCAACATGAACAGCGGGAGGATAATTTGGATTTGATTGGTTTCACATGTTTTTCATAAACAACAAAGCTCTCTCCCTTCGGGTTGCTCCGCTGTGTTTGGCTGAAAACATGGAATCCATTTGTCCCCTTCTCCCCTTCTTGCTATTTAGCATTACTGAGCAGTATGTCACGTGTTGAACAGACCACCAGCACGAAGGGCATCTCGCAGTTATGGTGACAGACTGTAACACCAGTAAACTGGCATTTAGCAAAACACTCCCCACAGACTCAGATTTTTAGCAGTGGATTTCACTTATGCTCTGCTTTCTCTAGTCTTAATAAATTACATGTGCATATACAGTATCAGGTTAAAGATGTACCATCTGAATAAAATCTGAATAATAACATATAGGCTATGTCTAATCAACTTCCTTCTTGTTCACCTCATCCCATAAAAATAGAGCCCTATAAAAATAACCCATCCTTGGTAGGCCTACATCTGTATAGTAATATAATTAAATATTTGCAATTTATGTTGTTTGTGGGGGAAAAAGGTCAATGTGGACATTTTTCCTCAACATGATGTAGTCGAGTCATCTACAAGCGTGGCTATGGGAGTGAGTGATCCACTGGGATTTATAGTTTCAGGTGATTGGCTCAAAAACACCTGGCAACATGCGCTGATTTTTTTTAAAAATTCGATTTTTAATTGTATTATATTAATGGTATATAAACAAAGTAAATATCCGTTACATTAAAGAAAAAGCTAGCATAATATTAGTAATAATATCCGGGGCAGCTAGGAGATCAACGGAAATGCTTAGCTTCCTCAAGGTAATATAGACCTTCCCGGTGCAGAGATGCTTTTTACTGCATCGTTTTTGTAAAGACCGAATCTCACACAAATTGATTAGCTTTTAACAAGCAAGTGTATAAACAAAGCCTGCAACCAATAAGGTGAGTTAGATACTATTAGCTGTGTCATATGTCGATCTAAAATCCAGACAGCCAATGGAGACATATTGTTATGGTTATGCGTTCACTTTCCTCCTCATTCATCTGGACAAGTTCAGATGTAAGACGTGTTCTGTAATAAATATAGCGAAGCTCTCCAATAATGAGCTTTGTCGGCCACCCGCGTTTTTACTACTCGGTGAAATTAATGCAATTCACATTGCACTGCGGTCTCGATACAGAGGCACAATATAAATCCTAGGACACTGTTTAAATATGTTAAGGTATAAAGCACTTGTCGGCTTATTTTTGGAAGCAGTTCTGTTTAACGTCAGGTAGGATATATTTTTTTTATATAGGTGGTCTAATTGTTAAGTGACTTACCATAATGCCTTGAGCCTAAATAGATTGGCCAATCTGATCTAATCGTATCTATAAATGCAGAGTGCGTTTAATGGGAATAAGTTACACTGAGAAAACAGTGGAAAACATGGGATTGCATAAACTGTAGCCTATATGTCAACATTTCCAACAATATAAAAAATAAATAAATAAATAAATCGTTCTGCTTAATTAGCCAATTTGTTTATCCGTTCATTATTTTCTATCAAGCGCGCCACTCATAAAATCAATAGGCCTATTTCAATATTAAAATGTTGGACATTAATAGGCCTACAGAATTCAGCACGAGAACGTTATGGCTTAGAAGCGGGAAAAAGTTTTTTTTCTATTGTATTTTTAAAGACTTTCATTAGATGGTTTGAAAGTCAACTCAAAAGTAAAAACACAACTGGAACTGGAACCGACTGTTTTCTTTCTTTAATAAAAAGTAATCTCACAATTTACCAAAGCAGTCATTTAGTAGGCTAACAGATGAAGCCTTGCATTTTGGTAACAAATGTAACGGTAGTGTAAGGAAACAGTAATTATATAGCCTAACAACAAAAATACATTTAAAAAAATATATATTTACTTTTAATATGCACTCTGTACTAATGGATAAACCTGTTAAACCTTTTAGGCATTTAAAGTGTTTAAGTTTTTAATTCAATGGCTATTTAAGTCATCTAGTTCGCAAAAGACAAGCAAATACGAACTTCATCGCGGGGCTTGAATTTAGTCATTGCCCATGGCTTGCTCAAGATCTATTATAGACCTTCAATCCCATTGGACGAAGCTTGGCTGAGCAGATGCTGTTACACTTTGAGGCAGAGATGGCAAATGTTAAAAGCATGATCCACACTGCGAAATTGCCGGTTCCAACTCCTCAGTTATTCTTGTTTAGAAAGTATACTTGTATAAGTGCTTGCTTTCTGTCACTTTTACACTGAACAAAAGCATCCAAATAACACACCGATTATTTCATTTAAAAAAGGTTGTTATGGAGTATTGTTTATTTGTACTCGCGTTTGTCATTTGATATAGGCTACATTATGAAAGTTTGAAATAACATTTATAATAATGTACTAATTGTTTACAGTCATTTAAAAACAGCAATATATACAAATATACCAAACAAAAGTTACTGTTTATATTTCGAACCAGAGAAAAAAAATATATAAAGGGGATTTGAATTATATTTTTTTGTTTTAAATGGTAGCTTTGATATCATATGAATAAGCAGGTTTTCCTGTTTAATTTAAATTGAGAAAACATCCAAACAAGCTTTTCATCATGTTAAAAAAACTTTGTACTTTATTATGCACTTCTGTTGGATACAGTAGCCTATACACATTGTAGCACGCACACAATCACACACACACACACATTTTTCATGTATTTCTATAAAAATAACAAAACATCACCCAGTTTAAAATGATTTAAATAATTAAATAATAATAAAAAAAATTCAAGAATTAAAAAAAATATGTTTAGGTATTGATGTAAATAATACAGCAAGCTTTAACGATTTATTTCTCTTTTGGGTCACACTGATCGAACATTACTTGTAATTGCTCAATCGCTGTGTTGATTTAGAATAATAAAATCAATGTTTTGTAAGGTATTTTTGTTAAGTTTAGACTGATAGTATATAAGATTTTATATTTTAAATCGATAAAAAGATCGACCCATAAACATGTAAAAACAAATATATAGTCTCACATTTCCTAAAACGACAGACATGAAATGTTTCTGTTAAAGATTCTACAAAAAGATGCATAGAGCACGTCTCAATTTAGTCAAACTGAACATCCTTCCACTACAGACCGCCTTGCTCACGTAAAAGGATAAACTATGTTAACACACACTGGTTACTTGCTATGCTGCTGTTGCACTACAACATGATTAACATGATTTTTATTTGTCAAACTTTCAGTTATTAAAACGAACACGCATAAAACACACCACCTTCCCCAGTGTTGGCGAATTAGGAATTTTATCGGACTTCCTCACTCTTTCTGCCCCCATGTGGCCCTCACCGGACGCTCACGTGTGCCACGAAGTTCTCAGGAGCCCAAGAGGACACGAGAGAGCTGAGAAAAATATAATGAGTAGGACAGCACACATTGTTTGTAACGTGTAAAAGAATCTTTAAACATCGAAACTAAAGTAAACCGTACTAGCTTGTATTTGTCAAATACGGAACCTTATTTAATATTCTCCCAGTCTCCTTAGTAAAATGTCTTATATTTTTCAAATATGAAAACTTATTTAATATTCTCTCAGCCTTTAGCAAAATTACGTATCACAAATACGCTAATGGATACCTTAAGAAAACAAATGAACTTTATTTGTAAAGTTCTTAGTAAAATGTATTTCATTGATCAGGAGTGGAAGAGGTCCTTGTAAGCAGGTGGAGAGGAGGTGCTGTCTCCTGTACTCGCTTCCTCCTTTTCTTCTTCCTCTGAGACACTGCGATTCCTGCAACGAAACCCGCAAATGCATAATTAATCCACTTTGGTCAGCCCTTGGCGTAAATAATAACATAAAGGTGCCTGGCTGACTTTACTTGTCTACGTTATTGGAGTGTTATTTAAGCGTAATGAATCAGTCTACATGAGACCGGTTAGTGTTGTAACACAATTTTCTTTTGTTTACGTCTGTAACTGTTTTTCGAGTCTCAAACTTTTGATATAATATTCACATATTAGGCTAATCTGCTTCTTATTAAAGCAGTTTAGAAACCTGCAATTTATCCCAAGGAACAGTCGTAGCGCCAATAAAAAACACTGACATTTTAAATGTTGTGCATAATAAATTTATTGTGGGTATTACATTTACGTGTTTAAAATACGTCACCTCCATAAAAACAACCCAGTCCCAGTCATTGATTAACCTCCCACATCGAGAAACATCGAATAAATCTTCTTATAAAGCATGTGAAGTTATACAATCTTACCTCAAAACAAGCTTATGATCTTAAATCCTTCTTATTTTTTTTTTTACATAGTTTAAGAACCTTCACTGTTACCTCAGGCGGGCGGTGCTCATTAAATTCAGTGTTACAACATGTCCTGATCTGCTCTGTGAACTTCTAAATCTAAATTCAAAAATTGTCTTGAACAATACTGAGTTACATTTGAATTATTACAATGAATGATTCAGTAATACTTTAAGACAAGTTTAGGCACTGCACATACGATTTCCTTGAGGTTTATGCCCATTTAAAAACAGACGTTACAGCTCAAAACTGATGTAAATTATCAGTTACAGTAATTAAGTTCTCTTATTTAGTCTTTAAAGTTGTTTTCTTTGCAATATTATCTTTAATAAACCCATCATTTAACCAAAAAGTTAGTCATTTTTTTTAATCAGCTCAAGCTGATATTAATGCTGTTCCTAGACCCAATGCTTGTGATCATGGTGTCTAAATTAATGTAATGCACATTATTATCAGTATTACAATAATTACCTGTTTTCCCTTTGCTCTGCTGTAGCGTCTTCATGTTCACCAGAATTAAAACCAGGGTTTTCCACTGGATGCATGTTGTAATACTGTGGCGGCGTGTTCACTGTGACTGCTAATGGCTGGTGATTTGAATGCAAACCATTAACAGGACCCAGACTTTGGTCTGGTACTACAGAGGTGTACGGGGGTGGGATGTACTGGACCACCGTGGCCCTGTGTAAAGTAATGGGCTGGTTGAATCTAGTGAAGATGAACGATGGTCCTGAAAGTGGCGGCAGAGGGTCCGTTTCAGGTGTTCTCTCTCCATCATTCTGCTTGCAGATCAGGCAGGACAGCATTCGGAACTTGCAGATGCTTATCAGCACAAATGTACCTCCTACTGATAGCAGAATGGGCCCCAGAAGCTGTGTCCAATCATAGCTGTGGCTGGAATTGTATTTTGTCCACCCCATAGCCGTGAATGTCATGCCAACCAGGCCCAAGAAGAGCCCGGAGAACAGGAGCATGGCACCAGCTTTGTCCCCATCTGACACCCGAGTGTTTGAAGAGCTCGGTGCTTGGCCGGGCATCAAAGAGACAACATTCACAGGGACATCACCGGGATTCTGGTTGCTGTTTGTGATGGTACTACAAACACCAGCAGGTAGTACATCACTTGGCCCAGCAAGAGGATTTGTCCCTTGATTCCTACTTTCCGATGTGCTCTTCCAAAGATCTAGAATGCCGTAATGTCTCATCTGGCCAGAACTGCACTGTTTTTGTATAGTGGCTTAAGAATTTAGACACTTGTCTGACAAAGGTCCACTCATCTATGCCTGAAGGATCTTTTAAGAACATTGTTTATCTATTTTGGACATTGGCTCAGAATCTTAGTTAACAGGTAACAGATCATTGCTCTTATGCTGTAGTCTTGAACACTCAGTCATCATATTGGTGCGAGCACTGAAATGTGAAATCTGTCGCATGACAGAGCACATGCAGAAAACTGGCAAGGAATAGTTCACTCAAAAATGAAAATTGTCATAATTTACTCCACTTTATGTCATTCTGAAGAATATCTCAACTGTTGTCCATACAATAAAAGTCAGAGGGATTCAAAACAACATTCTTAGATTGAACCAAAAAAATAAATAAAAATTGGACAGTTTTCAAAATCTGTTCTTTTGTGTTCCACAGAAGTAAATGATCACAGAATTTTCACTTTCAGGTGAACTATCCTATTAATGTATCACCAAAATCAAAAGAGCAAAGTGTATAGCTTGAAACATTTTTTTTTAAATATATATACTGTATATGCACAGTGAAAATTTCTTCATTTTGGCACACAACTTGAGCCTTTTTATGCACAAGGGAACCATGTGGTAAAATTGCAATATAATTTCCCTAAATGAGCTAATACAGAGAGAGAAACAGGGAGATAAAAAGCTTTGTTTCTGACAATATCAAAACAATTCTGCATCACTTTAACTTTCAAAGCCCTGTCTGGAGTCCAAATGTATTTGATTAGCAAAACAATGTTTCACCCAGAGCACTGCATAACCTAGCAAATTTCAACTAGAGTCCAGTTCTCCAAAAACACTGTCATTTAACTTTGATGACACGCTTATCTGACAGTAAACATTTTATTGTGGTACTAAGGTAATGTCTCCACTATTGGGAAATTACATAAGAATTATATGCATTATATGTAATTATATTATTATATGTAAGTGCTGGGCAACAATTAATCGCATCCAAAATAAAAGTTTTTGTTTATATAATATGTGTGTATGTACTGCATGCACACATGCATGTATATATTTTGAAAATATTTATATGTATATATTTATATTCATATAATTTATATTATATATAAACATAACATTTGTCTTATATGTATACATTATATACACATAATAAATATACACAGTACACACACATGTATTATGTACACAAACACGTTTATTTTGGATGTGATTATTTTGGAATCGTTGCCCAGTACTATATATATATATATATATATATATATATATATATATGTGTATATGTATATGTACACTCATGGCCAAAAATATCGGCACCCTTGGTAAATATGTTCAAAGAAGGCTGTGAAAATTAATCTGAATTGTTAATCCTGTTGATCTTTTATTTAAAAAATTCACAAAAATCCATTGGATAATAAGATTTTAAAATGGGGGGAAATATCATCATAAAATAAACGTTTTTCTCAAATACACGTTGGACACAATTATTGGCACCCCTAGAAATTCTTATGAGTAAAATATCTCTGAAGTATATTCCCATTCATATTCACAATTTTGAGCACTCCAGGGTGATTATGAACATGAAATTATCCATGGCTTCCTGTTTCACAGAAATAGAAATAGGAGGGAAAACAAAGCCCAAATTCCCTTAATCATCCATCACAATGAGAAAAACCAAAGAATATATTTCTGATGTGCAGCAAAAGATAATTGAGCTTCACAAATTAGTGAAGTGGCTTTAAGAAAAGAGCTAGAGCAGTGAAAATTCCCATTTCCACCATCAGGGCAATAATTAAGAATTTCCAATCAACATAAAATGTTACAAAACTGCCTGGAAGAGGACGTGTGTCTATATCGTCCTAATGCACGATGAGAAGGAGAGTTTGAGTGGCTAAACACTCTCCAAGGACCACAACTGGAGAACTGCAGAAAATAGTTGAGTCTTGGGGTCAGAAAACCTTTAAAAAAAAACAGCACCTACATCACCACATGTCGTTTGGGAGGGTTTCAAGAACAAAAACATCCAAAAACAAACTCCAGCATATTCAGTTATCATGGCTTCTATGGTCAGATGAAACTAAAAAATGAGCTTTTTAGCAGCAAACACTCAAGATGGGTTTGGTGAACACAGGGATAAAAAGTACCCCATGTGTACAATGAAATATACTGCTGTATTTTTGATGTTGTGGGCCTATATTTCTGCTGGAGGTAAATAAGTGATTGACTCTGTTAGAAATCTTATAATGGACCATGTTTGGATCTTCCAACCGTACAATAATCCAAACACAAACCTCAAAAACAACACAAAAATGGGTCACTGAGCACAAAACCAAGCTTCTGCTGGCCATTCCAGTCCTCTGACCTGAACCCTATAGAAGATGAGTGGGTGAACTGAAGAGAAGAAGCACCAACATGGAGCTGGGAATCTAAAGGGTCTGGAGTGATTCTGGATGAAGGAATGGTCTCTGATCTCTTGTCAGGTGTTCTCTAACCTCATCAGGCATTATAGGAGAAAACTCAGAGCTGTTAAACTGGCAAATGGAGGTTTCAAAAAGTATTGAATAAAAGGGTGTCCTTAATTGTGTCCAATGTGTATTAGAGAAATACATTTATTTCATAATGATATTTTCCCCCATTTTAAATTCTTATTATCCAATGAAAGGTTAGATTTTTGTGAATTTTTTAAATAAAAGATCAAAAGGATTAACAATATAGATTAATTTTCACAGCCTTCTTTGATCATATTTACCAGGGTGCCGATATTTTTGGCCATGACTGTATGTATCTATCCTCCTCTCTCAACGTCCAATAACAACTGACAGAATCATGACATTTATTCGTCACGGTTGAACACGTTTTATTGCAGACCCTGTAATGTTTTTCACAGTCCATTGTTTACCTGTTGTTGTGGAACAGTATAATATTGCAGGTGAATGTTATCCAGATTTGTAAACTGGGACTGGACAATGAAGAGTACAGTATAATTTAAATCACAGGAGATTAAAAAAATATGATATTTTTGATAGGATTGCAAGTATCGTGCTATATTCCTCTAACTCTTCATGAAGGTCAAGCAGTATGTCAGAACCGTCCCGTGCTAAAGACTTTGTTTTAATTCTTTTCCCAAAAGCTTGAGGAGACACCTGAGAGACATTTAGGAAGAGAATAGATTCCAGCACAAGAATGTTTAAAATCAGACCAGATTTTGGGCCTGACACACTCTTTCAATTAAGCTGAGTCCAAATATTTATGAGGAGAACATTTCCTCTTTCTCTCTCTCTCTTTGTGATCATGATGTGTAGTATGCATGTGAATAACAAATGTGTGTGCTGGTAAGTGTGTGTGCAGGATAGGTCTGCTTAAATGATATCTGCTCAGTTATGGTCAGCGTGAAAGCATTACCAGCAAGTCTTTGTTTGAATCACCCCCCTATTGATTCTCTTTAGCTGCTAGTCAGTTGAATTCGATGGTATGACAAAACAAAAGTAGAGAATTTCTTCATATGACCCTGCACTGGATTAATTATTAGTGGAGACTACATTGTCTCAGTATTGTACAAACATTAACAAACCACGGCAACTTATTGCTTCATTCGGCTCTAAATGATTAGCCATCAAATTAAATCTTTTAATATTTGCAACTGTGGTTCACTGTTGATTCCTCTCTTGTCCTAATTTACCCCATCTCCCCTCTTCCTTCCAACGGTTCATATGCAGCACAATATCCTGACCGCACACTATTGCATGAGTATCCACGTCCTCCAATGGGAAAAGCCTGCCTGCAGTCACAAAAAGGGCCTTAATGGGTTTCCATTGCACACTCTCTCTATTCCTCTCTCTCCCACTCTCTTTGACCACCCACTTCATTTCAATGAGGCAGCACGTTGCTTCATGACATAGTCACGTACATCCTCCACAACCAATCAGCCTAGAGCTACTGCACCCATCTGTTTTCACCAGCCATATTTTCTTCTGCACTTCTCCACTGCTTAATTCATTAATTTGTTCATTAAAAGTTATTACGTGAATCTGGTCAGTGGTAAAAACCTTTTATTTATCAAATTTTTATTATTATATTATGTATTATATTTAGCTGCCAAAAACATTCTGACATTCTAATTTGGTTCGCAAGAAATATATATCACCAGGGGCTCGAGCCCCTGCCCCTTTGAGGTACGACGGTAAAGTGCCCTTGCGGTCCGGTGCCCCCGGTCTGCGATTTCTGCCGAGGGTAGGGGTGTTCGATATGACGATTTTTGATCGTGGACTATAAAAATGTCTCCACGATCTGCTTTTTTGAAGAAATATCCTAGTATCGTGCTACAGCACACATTCTATCAGCTGCAGTTCTGGCGCCGCCGTCTCTATACTGTACAACGCCACATACATTCACATCAGTGTTAACTCAGCGGTAGAGTTACTCTCACGGGACACTGCACATATTCGCAATCACAAAAGTACATTATTTGCATCTGCTTCAAAGACTTACTGGTTAAAGTTACGTTTCACTCGTGTGCTGTTCTGAGGAGCACCTTTTCTGAGCACATACACCCAAAGCGCGTGCTCTAAAAAGCCCATCAAACAGTGCCTGATTACTGAACTAAGTTATGTTTTGTGCTAATACTGTCAAAGCACACAAGGTTTATGTATAGACTCAGTTGGTTATGTCTAAAATGAAAGTAAACAGCTGAGAGAAAGGGATGCGTGCAGGTCTTAAAGGGACAGTAAACATGCTGCCGACTGTAATTAAAGGGATAGTTCACCCTAAAATTAAATTTCTGTCATTATTTATTCACTCACATGTTGTCCCAAACCTGTATTAATTTCTTTCTTGTGCTGAACACAAAAGAAGATATTTTGAAGAATGTGGGTAACCAAACAGTTGCTGGTCCACATTGACTTTAACAGTAGGGAAAAAATACTATGGAAGTCACTGTAGACCAGCAACTGTTTGGTTTTCCACCTTCTTCAAAATAGCATTTATGTTTAGCAGAAGAAGGAAACTCATTCAGGTTTAAAAAAAACTTGAGTGAGTAAATGAAGATATACAAATAAAACACTAGCCTATTTTAATTTTGGGGTGAATTATTCCTTTAATGTTAATAAAACACCAAACACAAAGAGAAAAAATCACTCACTACTCTTGACTGAAAAACTTTAATACAGTTACTTTAATAGGAATCAATCTATATAATGTTTTATTTTTATATTTGTTCATTCAATTTCTTGAATGCTCCTGCTAAATACACCTAAAGCCTACCTGAAAATAAAACACGGTTTATTTTATTTGTTTATTATGTGTATTTGTAATGTGTATCTTTGCTCTCATTTTTTAATAACAAAGATAAAATAATGACAACGATTTTTATCTTCACCCACTTTGGTCTAAATATCTGCCATACTTTTTTATATTTTGTTACCTTGAAAGGCTTTTTCTTTATCATAGGGAAATTAGTTTGGCTGTAATGCTCAAACAACTTGCAAAATAGAAAAACCAACATGACAAAGAATCGTGATAAAATCGTCAATCGTGATATTTAAAAAAAAAAAAAATCTTGATTTTCTTTTTTTTTTTGGCCACATCGCCCACTAGCCGAGGGGGACCAAACGCATACATTACACTAAATGCAAATAGCATATTTTCTTAGAGATAGATACCATTTACACTAAGAGCAAATAGTGATGGATTCTATTTACACTATGTTAAAATAAGATTTTCTGCTATTTATATACTACTTATTGCAAATAGTGGCAATTATCTGCACCTCAGTATTGTAGTACATTATAAAACAGTTCGCAATAATAACGTATTGAGTGTAAATTATAGTTTTAATTCAAATTATTAAATGGATGCCACCTTATTGGGACAATAAAGCCCTCCCTACACCTACCATAACCGTAGCCGATACTTTATTTTTAACTTTTGATTATTTCCTTCATTTTTATTGAAAATAAATGCCTTTCCGATGAGATATGAGTTTTGAAAAGGCAGAAAAAAAAGTTCGGCAAGAGGCGGGTTCGAACTCGAGTCGATTGCGTCAAAAAGAACGCACCGTACCATCTACGCCACAGAAACTGATGTTGAATGAGCATCTTTTTTCAATCTTGACTATCCCAGTCACACATTGGTGGGTGGAGTTAGTGTAAATAGCCTTTGCCAACAAGGAGGCCTATTTGCACTTGGTGTAAATAGACACTCCGAACTTTTAAATGGTAGTGTATATTTGAATCAACTGGTGAAAACATAAATGTCCTTAGAATGTCTGACAAACCCCAGAGTTTCAGATTTAAAGAATTTGACATCAAATCTTACCTACACATCAATCTTAATTATGTAAATTAATAAATTATTTTACCTAAATGTATTATTTTATCTGCCAGCTCACTCTAAGATAAAGAAGTTAATCACAATGTACTTAAACACATGTGAAGCAAGAAGCAACACTGCAACAATATTACAGTAGTATTATTTAAACTGAACTGAGCTGGACGATGACATCACTGAATTCAATAATGAAATGCCTTTAACTGAAAATTGAGTGTTTAATCTTGTCATTTTACATTATTGACACTATTTTCCTATTCTGATATTGGAAAGTTGCTTTGACACAATCTGTATTGTTAAAAGCGCTATATAAATAAAGGTGACTTGGATTGACTTGATTAGTATTAACACTGAAGTCCTCTGAAGTGATTTTCACTATAGTTGAGAATTGAGATGTAAATGGAACCAGTTGTATTTGTATGAAACAAAAGTGTTCAGTTACAGTATGACATACAGAGTTGCCACGAACAACACTGAATATTAGGAAAGATCAGCCCACTGAATGCTGATATTGACCAATTGGAAGTATCAAGTATTCCAGAACATCATGCAATAACTCACACTGACAGCACATATAACTTCATCGGTACGTGACTAAAAATGATTATCTGCAATACAGAACACAAAGCCTTGACATTTTTGGTGTGATCTGGTGCAGGCAATGTTACCTTATCTTTGCCTGGCAGATGGTATAGACTCTGTGGGACTGCTCCATGGGTGTTAAGATGTCGCCATCCTCCATCATGGCCCCCGACCTTGTGACAAATTGCCCATGACGTGGCTCTGCTCGCCAGGCACGGAAGCCTGTTCTCTCTCGCATCTCTCATTTCCTTCAACCTGCCTTTCTCCTGTCCTCCCATTGTTCCATCCTTCCACTGCTCTGAGCTCTCATCTACAGTTTCTCTTTGGCTCAGTATGGAGGAACAGTTTTAGGTGCCCGTTCACCAATCTGCTTTCAAACCAGAGAGCAGAGAGGCATAGACAGGGAAGGAGGGAGAGAGACACAAGGAGAGAAACAAATGCTGCTGCTGAGTAACTGAGGGGAACCAATCACAACAATCAAAGTAAAAATCCAGGCAGAAGATGGACTTTTGTATCTGCCAGCCTGTAAACAGAATCAGTGAAATTTCCTATCCAAACACTCTGCTTTGTGACATGATTCTGGCCATTTTATTAGCCTTTCAATTTGTTAGCACCACTTCAAACATCCTCACAAGTCTCTTGTCTGTACACTTTATTTATGAAGACATTAAAAAATGGATGAGAGACATCTGACTGCATCAAATGATCTATCTATCCATCCCACACTAGCTTTGAAAATCTCAATCTCAAACATGGTATTTTAAAGATTTGATACATCTCACCTTGTCAAATTTGTTGAACTTGTCAAATCCAGTTATTATTACATCCTCAAAAGCACTCTCTTTATTAATCTGGATTTTGGTTCCAAATGAATTTATAATTCAGCCAATCATAACTTTTACAAGACTGAGAAAGTGCTTTCCATTTTTGTGTACAATAATATACATCAAACATTGCAAACACGTTTATTCAGTTTTATCTTTAGTTTATTTATCTAAATGTGGTCATTTGACTAACCAGAAAACGCTGTGCATTTTTTTCTTAATTATCATACCATTTTTACAAAGAGGAAATGGAGATTTTGTCAGAGTTAACCCTCTTTTGGTTACAAATATGTCCCCAAAATATGGTTAAATAGGTACACAAACACATGTTTACTTAGCTATTTACATGGGAACAAATCATAAACCTCTATAATTTGAACACAGTCAATTATAAAAACCACAGACTAACCCCAAGTCACTTCCATTTTGCTTTTTAGAAAATAAAACTCACCATTCTTACTTTATGGATCAAACAGAGGGCTTTGTCAGAGTCACACTAGCAGTTTGTTGAACGCTGACCAACAGGTTCACAGCAGAACAGAAAAACATTTGAGCAACAGAGGACCTAACGTAGCAGAGAAAATGTACTGTGACTGCAGCATTACCTCACTTTTGGGGACAATACTGTGCCCCAACTATAGCTAAGCAAACACACACATACAAACCATGTCCAGATTCATCTCCAAAAGGACTCATTTTGCCATCGCAGCACTGGTAAAAGGCTTTATGGCTTCCAGTAATCACTTTAATAAGTCAATAGGGCCTAGAATTAGTATAGTGAAAGCATTATGAGATGCAGAGATGTCACTGGACAGATGACGTGGTACTAAAACAAGGTTTCTATTAAAACATCTTTCAACATTCGGATTCTAGAGGGTGAAATATGAGCGTCGGGAGAATCTGAAGGATTTCAGATGGTATGAAGCGAGCTCCTCATGCACTGTTGTTTTGGGAGACCAACCAAAGGCTGAAGAGGGAGGAGCCGGCAGATGTGGACGGGGATCAAGAATGATATTAGGTGTGGTTAAGAGAGGAGGAAGAGGGAAAGAGATGATACAGGAGGATAGATGTTTTCAGAATGGAGGAGAGGAGAAAATAAACAGAATGCAGTCAGTAGATGGGTGCGTGTGGAAACGTGGAAAGATAGAGAGAGAAAGAGAAGCCAAAGGATTAAAGAGGAGTAAATGAGGGGAATAGTGTGAGATGGAGGAGAAAAGCAAACACATTTTTAAGTTATGAAGGTCCAGCTAGTGTGTTTGCTCAGATGGTTTTGCTCATACTGAAGAGGGGGGCGCTGGATCAAAAGGCCATGTCATTCTGTAATGGAGCATAAACGTAAGTGATGCTGCTCCTGCTCTCTCCTTCTTTAATAACTCAACTCTATTACCCCACAGAGTCTATGTGAAAACACAGCCTGTGACAACATCCAAAGAACATTTGAAATCAGTTAGCTAAGAGATGAGAGACCCTCTAATCTTTAACCTTCTATGTAGACTAGAGCACAATATCTTCACTCTGGATCACTTTGAGGCATTGATAGTGAACCGATGGGTGTTCATCTAGAGTGGTGGGAGCCAATTTAGTATCAGGGTATAAAAAATCTTTGACAAATACAGTAGCCTCGAGATTAGGTAAAGTAGGGGAGACCGGGGGCAACTGTAACATTTTTTACATTTTTCTTACAGACTACTCGAAGTAGACATAACTCACAGACTACTTGAAATACACTAGTCATCTTCTGATACAAAAAACAAATACGGGTGCACTAATTAATACAACTGATATATTTTCACTAATCAGGACAAGACTATAATATTAAA
This sequence comes from Onychostoma macrolepis, assembly GCF_012432095.1. NCBI lineage: Eukaryota > Metazoa > Chordata > Actinopteri > Cypriniformes > Cyprinidae > Onychostoma > Onychostoma macrolepis. The sequence continues at coordinate 17,011,597 of NC_081159.1, read as the reverse complement.
TTAAATGCAATATGTCAGAGTATTACAACTGTCCCCTTGGTGGGGGCAATTGTAACACTGAAAAAATAAGTCATATTAACCCATTGGATCTCAAAGAAAAGCCTACCTCAAAGTAATTACTTTACTGCTGTAGTATCTAATAAAGTTATAGTATCTAATATATTAATATAATATTATATTAATCAGCTGAGTCAAGAACAGTCCTTAACCAAACTTTAATGAAATGGTTCATTTAAAAAAGATTTAGATGCAACACATTGTTTAATGTGTAAGACTAATAATTTTTTATGTAGTTTTACATGTTCATCTTCTAACAGAAAAGTATGTCAACACAGACAAACAAGGTTGACATTGTGTTACGATTGCCCCCGATGCTGCAGCCAGGATAAAACAGCATTATGCTAGCTAGCCACGCCTATATTAGCATTGGTTGTTCATGTAAAACATTTTTTATCAATAATCTAGTGATAAAATGTATGTAAATTTCAATTGGCAGTCATCTAAACTTAAGACAGCAGAAAACAAAATACTGTACATCCAAAAAAGTAACTTCCACACTTCAAAAATCAGTTATTTTGTTAAAAACATCTGCTGAGGTGAAAAGATTGTGCTCTTTTTCCACAGGCAGAGATAATCCTACCGAGCATGTGCAGATAAAGTGGCTTGACCATGGCTCTCATCCCACATACCATGTTCTCACAAATATCGCAAAAAGACGACACTGACAACAGACAAGACAGGGAAGATTACCTTTGGTGTGAAACAAAGTGTCAGCTTTCAAATTTTATTTTGTTAAAAAAAAAATTAAGTATCTGAAATTCCAGTTATTTATTATTTTCAGTTAATTAAGTACATTATCAAGGTAGTAGTTTTCAGTGTGAGCACAATAGGCCTACTCTACGCTACACATGGCATAAAATTCGGCATAAATACGTAAATTGGGATGCATCTTTGATTGATTTCTGAATAAATGAGTGCTATTCAGTTAACTGAATATTTCCATGACTCACTCATAAATCACTTTTGCCAACTAGTGGCGTAACGATGTTGCCTGTAGAAACAGTCACTGAAAATCTGTCTTGAACAAAGAGTATGATACAAACACTGAAGACATTAGAGGACTGAAAATAACAGTATATTTAATTCAGATCAAGTAGTGTAATCAGGATTAAGCAGGTCTGATGTAGATCAAACTGTGAAGCGCAGAGTCCTTTTTTTTTGGAAAGGGTTCATGAAGGGGTCTACAACCCTGACACATATGTAAACACATAAAAGACACACACATTAGGTGCGTAAGAAAGCCGGATGGCTAGCACATGTGGGCAAGTTTTATTTCACTTTGCAAGGAGCAGTGGAAGTGCAGCAGATGTGTTCAGAAGCATGACTGTGTAAACATCTGAATGTTGAATTGCTTTATCGTTAAATCTATCCATACTTTTCCAAAGTAGAAATCAACCATCAAGTGCATGAAAAATGCTTAAATACATGGAAACAATACTGAATAGCTGAAGCACAGTCCAAAATTATGAGTTACAGTGTTACGTTTACAAATCAGAACCTGATCTGTGTCTGTAGCACTCAGTCATCAGAGCAGTTACCTGCTCTGAATGATAAATTAAAAGTTTATTTAGTAGTAAACAATCATATATACATAACAAGGTCTTCCAGAGGTCAGTGTGTAAATATACGCAATGTACGCATGTTACTTTTAAGGGAATGCAGCACACATTGTGAGATTTCAATTTGGAGTTAAATGTCAATATTAGCTGGTGAAATTAGTGCATATAGGAAAAAGTCTAAACATCAACTACACTGTAAAACAAACAAACTTATTTTTGTGGGAGATTCTCAAATTTTTGTTGTATAAACTTAAAAAGACAAGTTGAGAAAACTCAAAAATCTGCTGAAGCTGGTTGCCTTAAAATTTTAAGTTGGCTCAATTTTTTTTTTTTTTTTACAGTGTATTCTCTCAAATGACTCAGATGCCATAAGCTGCTCATTTTCTTAACCGTAATCGTGACAAAAGATGAGTTATTGCTGATGGGCTGTTTTTTGATGAAGGAAGCGTAGCTTAATTTCGGAATAGATCTATGCAAACAAAGAAGACAGACAAGTTAGCATTCTGTAGTATTTCTTATATTTGTATAGATTTATATATTACACATTTATTACTGACACAAAGCATCATAAAGCAGAGAAACATGGCAGAAATATTTGTAAAAATTTACATTAGGTGGTCTAAAAAAGAAAAGAAAAGAAAAATCACAAATGTTTTACCATGCAATTGAATGTGGACATAAAAAGAATGAAATAAAAGAAGAAACTTTTTAAATGCTCCAAAATTACTTTGAATATTGACGTAGCTGTAGAGGCAGCAAGAACCAGCTCGCTAACTACACAATTAGTTGATATTCACTTAAAGAAGCCAATATTGTATTGTATTCGGATGCTACATTGACCAGGATGTTCACCAGTTGATTTCTGCCTCTGTACTGACACCAACACCACATTTTATACTAAATACAAGTGAATTAAAAATCACAAATATTAAAAAAGGTGATAAAGACAGTGATGATTCTGAATATAAAATCTTTATGTTGTTACTTCAGAAAACTGTTAGGCTGCTATCGAAGAGACAAAAAAAGTTCCTGGTGAAAACAAGACGTAATTCTAAAGAATGTCATTGTTTTTAGATTCATCCTTCATTGGTGGCGTTTAGTGTTTATTAGTGTTTTTCATTTTAAGGTACAAATGGTGTTGGCTATCGCTGGGATTGGGGTAGCCCTTGGAGATGTGGTCCTCTGAAGAGGACAAGGCAAATAGCCCTTGTATGGGGGACAGACCCCCTTAAAGCACTGTAAATGCTCACCACTGGGTTCCAGCAAAAAAAAAAAAAAAAAAAAAAAGAAGAACTCTACGTGGCAGTCAGGGTCTAACTTACGTGGCAGTTAGACCCTGCACACATTTAAACTTCCACCGGCTCATTGCATCATTGTGCTTTTTGATTTGTATTTGGCAAACTTGCTCAAAGCAAAAAAGAAATTTTAAGAAACTAATGCGTTCAGGTTATTATTAACATTTAAACACTCAAAAACAGACGTGACGGCACATTTGGTGAAAACATACACACAGTGTCCCTTAAAAATTAATTTATCTAAAAATTGGTAGTCCGTTGTTAATCAACTACACTAAAAAGTGTGCATGCCATCTTGATATGCTAATATTCACAATATTTTGGTCTGTTTATCAACAAGGATCTCCCCAAATGGTAAGGTTAGCGTTTGTAATTAGAATTTTCTCACAGTGAAGATTTTGGTATCATTTCTGCACACATCTATAAGGCATTACAGAAAACACCTGGATGACATCTAAAACGGGAACAGCATTCCTTTGCAGTGAACTGTTTAGGTAAAGTACTCTAAAGGGGTTTGAAGGACAAAGGCTAAAGTTTAGGCAGTGTTTTCCCTTCAGCATCCCATCAGGAAGCATAAAGAACTGAACTGGCACTTCAAAAATGTAGAAGAGGAAAGGTCATAATATAAAAAGGGGAAAACATGGGTCTTTTAGACTTTTAAACATGCAAATTTTCCTGTATAATTATTTTAAGTAACAAAAAAGAGGCACTGAGGTCAGGGATAAGTTTCCTTTTGCTGTTAAGCAAGACACATGACTAACCAGTAGGTTCTCTTGACAATGTTAACGTGAAAATGGCACTAAACTTTAAAAACAATCCATAAATGCAATTTTGAAAGCTTAATGAAAAATACAACGGAAGGGAAAAAAATGAAACTGAAAACAACAAAAAATTGGGATCTAAATTTATCAGACGGATGTGCAATGCTTAGTTATGGAAAAGACCATGGACAAGAAGTAAGGCTTTCTTGTGAGAATGAAGTGATCTATTGCTGAGGCTTTTCTCTTGCCTCTCTTTTTTTCCTTGTTTTTTCCCACATTTTGTTCTCCTCATTGTAATTGTGAATTACATTTGGGTGAATACAAATGGAGAAATGAATGCTCAACAAATATCCAGAAAGATTGTTAGTGCAGTTTTTTTTGTCCTTTTTTTGCCTAGATATGTTGTATGTTTATCCACATATAATTCATATTACAAATTGTTAACTATACACATCAAAATTACAAACACTACCATTCTGACTTTATAAAAGTCTGAATTGATCGAAAAGTATCAAAGATTAATGATTTCATTCGCCAATATCCTGACATTCCTCATTTTTTCTTTTCTTTTCTTTTTTCTTTTTTTTATTTTTCTTTGTACACAGTGTTTGATATTCAGTGCTACGTTAATAGAGTATAAAAATCTTGAATCTCCAGAAGGTGCTTCACTGGAACTGGATCGTTCAGAACGTGGAGAGGAAACAGAAGCATGAGAGGCCTTCACCCAGACAGCTCTCTTTTTCCATCCCCCCTAACGATCCTCCATAAATATCATTGCGAACCAGTGACAGAATTAATGAATGAACAGAAATTAACCTCCAGATTCCCTGCATTTGAGAGCGGACAGGCCTCTGCTCAGATCTCAGCAGTCAGCCATATAGCGGCCTGTGAATGTACACAAACACAAGTCTCTGGTCAACTCAATGACAAAACTACATGCTTGTGCATATGTTGAAATCTAAACTGTTATAATAACAATCATAACATCTTCTAGTGATACTGTAAATGTGGCTTTGGTGAAGTCTAAAGTCATTCTTACCAGTGGCAAATCTCTTCTTATTGAGGGAGAGACGGTAACCGGAGCCGACCAGTTCCATATCTACACCAGACAGAGTGCTGCCTTCACTGAAGAATTGAACGGCCAGGGTGGCAGGGATGGATGGACCATCAGACAGCTCAAACTTTGCTCTCAAAGAACCAGAGCCTGACACACACAAACATAGTCAATACCGAAATACTCTGTTCCAGATGATCTTTTAATCTGTATCTGCTGAATAACAGCTTTCTGAAAACAATTTTTGACATTGATATTTCCCTTTCGAGGGAACTTCGAATTGCGTCCTCTAGGGGTTGCTATGGGGAACGCTGTCAGTGTGACCCGTGTCTGAAGCATATATACAAAAACACCACATGTTGGCCGGCCACAGCCTATGACGTCACTACCGGCACGACCACAGTATAAAGGGGAGAGAAAATACGTCATTCTCTTCTTCGTCTTCAGTGACTGTTTTGTTTGAAGCGTGCATTCTACTGGTAAGAGCGATTTTCTATTGTTACTATGGCGAGCACTAGCAAGGCGTTTAAGAGATCTGTGCATCCATGTCCTCGTTATTTGACACCTGATAACACACCCGATCGGCGGCCTTCAAAACCTTCATTCCAAGAAGGTCCAGGTCTGAGCCCGAACAACGCAGGGGTCCTGGCCCATCTCCATCTGGGGATCAGAGATGGGCACAGAAGGCTAGTGTCGCGACTCGTGCCCCTCCCCACCTGCGGGTAGGGCTAGAGGGAGGCGCGGGTCAAAGAGAGGTAGGCAAGACCTGAGGGAGGTGATCCAGACGAAGCGTTCTCAACGCTCTCGTCCGGACCAGAGTAAGATTTGAACATCTACTCCCGTCCCTCGGGGGCTGTCATCTGCCCTCATCTTCCCCTCTCTAATTCCCCTGCAACCACCGTTGCTTTTACCTGACCGAGGTTGGGTGGGAACCTAGAAACCTGCGCTTAAAAAAACAAAACAAAACAAAACAAACATTGCAGTCTCTACGCTGAACTTATGATGTTTTGGTTAAGTTCTATGTTTCATAGAAACTACCTTACTGATGGTCTGGACCCGACTCTTCGGATTTCGCCTCCGGGACTGATCTCATCCGCAGGAACCATGGATGGGCGAGTACAATCTAGTTCTACGGTTTACTGGTATTTGTGTGTTTTCACTCTTGCAACACTGCAATTCCAAGACCTGCGGGTCTTTTTATTTCAGTTTCTTGGCAGGGGATGCCTCTTATTGGGAAGGTGCATCGCTATCTGAGGATATCTATGTGCTAGCTTAGGGACTGCTCCCCTTCCTGGGGTTTTTTAGTAGCATCTCCCTGAGCCCTTGCCTAGAATGTGCTTCTCCCCTGCTAGGGTGTAAGCAAATAGCCCTCTATTGTGGCAGCTTCTCTGGAGGGCTACCAGATTTTTAGGCCAGTGGTCGAGCTAGCTTTGCTCCCCTCACCATAGAGGGTCACCTTTGAGCATGCCGCTCCCTTCCGAGCATCTGAGTTCCCTCTCATTTTGAGAGTTGAGCTCTCCGCTTCCCAGAGTTCTGTGAGTCAGTGGTCGATCTAGCATGGCTCCCCTCACCATAGAGGGTCACCTATGAGCATGCCGCTCCCTTCCGAGCATCGGAGTTCCCTCTCATTTTGTGAGTTGAGCTCTCCGCTCTCCAGAGTTCTGTCATTCAGCAGCCTCAGGTTGTTAGGCCTCTCTTGCCTCCCTGTTGGGTTGCTCTCCCTGTTGGTAGAGCTAGCATTGCTCCCCTCACCATAGAGGGTCACCTATGAGCATGCTGCTCCCTTTCGAGCATCTGAGTTTCTGAGTGGATTCTCTGCTCTGTGGGATCCACCGTGTAACATGCCAAGGGGTCAGGCCCTTTCTCCTCCCTCCCCCTTAGGCTGATCTCATGGTAAGTTCGGCAGTGCTCCCTCACTCCAAGGGTCTCTAAGAGCACGCTGCTCCTCCCTGAGCGTTGGAGGTTTTCCCTCTCATACTGAGAGTTGAATTATCTGCTCTCTAGAGCTCTGTCATCAACAGCCTCAGGTTGTTAGGCCTCTCTATGCCTCCCTGTTGGGTTGCTCTCCTTTTTGGTAGAGCTAGCATTGCTCCCCTCATCATAGAGGGTCACCTATGAGTATGCCGCTCCCTTCTGAGCGTCTGAGTTCCCTCTCATGCTGAGACCCTATGCTCTCCAGAACCCTAGAACAGTGTTTACAATCCATGTTATGGTAAGTGCGCACGCTAGTCTCTGTGCACTTTCTGAAAGCCACGTTGTGGTAAGATCGCACACCAAGTGTTTTGCGGTCTTTCTAAAATCCTGTACGGTATGGGTTACGCGCTGCGGCTTCGTGCCCTTTCTTTGAGTCAGTCAGGCCCCGGTTTCACCTTGGGCCCCACTCTACTTATGTATCCCCAGTGATACTGACTTGAACAGGGTGTTGCTACCAAGGATCTGTTGAGACAGTTCCTTCAGCGAGCTTATGCAGAGCAAGCAGTAGCCCCTGGGTGACAGGCCAAGACCTAGTTACTATCCTAGGTGCTTGGTCATATCCCCTTAAAGGAATCTCTGCTTCTGATTCCAAGCCTTTGAGCTCTACCCTGGGTCAGGAGGCCCGGCCCCTAACAGGTAAGTTCTGGGGTATGCAGCTCAGGTTTTTTGGCCGAAGGGGATAATGTCACTGACAGTCGTCGAACCATCCCAGGGGAAACTCCCTTAGCCGGGTAGAGTTGGTACTTAGTGCTCTCCTTTTGTGCCTGGCTTTGCACTCCCCTCAGCATGGTGGCGTGGGTATTCCGTTCCCCATAGCGACCCCTAGAGAACGCAGTTCGAAGTTCCCTCGAAAAGGAACGTCTCAGGTTACATATGTAACCATGGTTCCCTGAGTAGGGAATGAGACACTGCGTCCTCTAGGCTTCGGTGCCATGCTTCGGACGCAAGCTTCAGACGAAGAAGTGAATGACATATTTTCCTGGTGCACCTTTATGCTGTGGTCATATAGTGACGTCATAGGCTGTCGCCGGCCAACATGTGGTGTTTTTGTATATATGCTTCAGACATTTTGTATATATGCTAGTGACCCCTAGAGGATGCAGTCTCGTTCCCTACTCAGGGAACCATGGTTACATATGTAACCTGAGACGTTCTATTTGTCTCTAAAGGGAAATGAGAAACAATACTATTGTGCACTTGCTATTAAGTACAAAATAGTTTTTAACTGCCCCAGTAGTACAGAATGAGGTGTTAAAAAAAACTGAGGAGGAAGTTTAGAAAATTACTACAATAACCTATTATTTCAAATAATCATGGAACATTTTATTTTTCATTATATGACTCTTTTAAATAGGTTCATGTACACACACACGCACACACACACACACACACACAAATGCTACTTAATGATCTGTGGCAGTTAATCAAAAAAAATTATATATTTGTTACACTAATTATATATTTGTTCTTACCTTCATTTTCAGACTTGTCAGAGATATCACTCAGTTTCCATAATGACTTACTCTGTTCTGCGTTCCTAATTAAAACAGTAACAATTATATGGTTAAAGTGACTCTATGATAATGTATACACCGCTGTTTATCAGTTTGGTGTTAGTAAGAATTTTTTTCAGTTTGATGTTAGTAAGATTAATGCTTTTATTTAGCAAGGGTGCATTAAATTGGTCAAAAGTGGCAGTAAAGACGTTTACATTTTTTTCAAATAAATGCTATTGTTTCTTGAGCACCAAACCAGAATATTTGAATAATTTCTGAAGGATCATGTGACACTGAAGACTAGAGTAATGATGCTGAAAATTCAGCTTTGCCATCACAGTAATAAATTACATCTTAACATATTAAATAAAAAAACAGTCATTTTAAAAATGTGAAAATATTGTATAACATTACAGTTTTTACTTAATTTTTAATAAAATAAATGCAGCACCTCTGAACATAAGAGACTTCTTTTAAAATTATGAAAAAAAAATATATATATATATATATATATATATATATATATATATATATATATATATATATATATATATTTATCAACCACAAACTTTTAACGGTACTGTATATTTTGTATATAACTTAAATATTACAGTGATTAGGTCCATACAGCAGTTTTTATCACAAGATATATTATGTGTTTGTATATTTGTGTGCCTACTCCCTCCAACTCACCAGTTGGCATTGGGAAGTGACTGCATGTTTGTGACTCCGCCACTGACGGGCACTAACACCTGTACATTGGTGAGAGCTGCGGGGGGCTGCATGGACTCTGGGTTGTATCGGTAGTCCACTCGCAGGTCTGTAGTACTAGAAGTGCATTTCCAATACACCACAAGGTTCAGAGGAGTTGACTGAATCCCATTTGAACATACCTGAGAAAGGAAGGCCAAAGGATCTTTGCTTACCCACCAATAATCAGGTAAACTAAATATCAACAGTAAACATGCAAGTATACCAGAACAGCTAGTACTAACATGCTTTACTTGTATGTTTTTTGAAGAATTCATGGACTAACAGAGAACTATCCCAAAGATAACTGAATGAAAAACTACAAACCTGGTACTTTAAGACGTCCACATTGTAATAGGATGCAGCAGGGTTCTGCTCAGAGCTCTTCCTGAGGTATGCTGTCAGTGCAGGCATGTTCAGCCAAAAGTCTTTAGTGTTTGTGTCGCTCTGGGAGGAGTCACTGGAGTCACACACACACATAGAGAAAACACTATTAAGAGCTCAATAATTCATTGCTGCGTGTCATTGTAGCAGCATGGAACAACTAACCCTACTGCAACAGCTCAACTATTAAATCACAAATCCCTCCTGATTTGATTAGTCATGCCTGGGAGCTGCTGGCACGAACTCGCACAACAACAAAAAGGATGTGGGTGAGTGAGAGCAGCGTGAGTTTTTATCCTGAGCACTTGATGCTAATATGTGACCCTGGACCACAAAACTAGTCTTAAAGGGATACTCCACCCCAAAATGAATTTTTTTTCTTCATTAATCACTTACCCCCATGTCGTTCCAAACCCGTAAAAGCTTCGTTCGTCTTCAGAACACAAATTCAGATATTTTAGATGAAAACTGGGAGGCTTGTGACTGTCCTATTGACTGCCAAGTAAATTGCACTGTCAAGGTCCAGGAAAGTATGAAAAACAACGTCAGAATACTCCATCTGCCATCAGTGGTTCAACCGTAACGCATTGAAGCGATGAGAATACTTTTTGTACAAAAATAACGACTTTATTCAACAATTCGGCACCGTAACCATTTTGGAGAGTATCCGCTGGACACTGACACAGAAGAGCATACGCATCTTGCGTGCAGTGCTACGGTGACGTTACTGTGACAAATTGTTGAATAAAGTCGGTTTTTTTTTTTCATACAAAAAGTATTCTCGTCGCTTCATAACGTTACGGTTGAACCACTGATGGCAGATGGAGTATTATGACAATGTTTTTCATACTTTTCTGGACCTTGACAGTGTAATTTACTTGGCAGTCAATGGGACAGTCACAAGCCTCCTGGTTTGTTCTGTAGACGAACGAAGCTTTTACGGGTTTGGAACGACATGGGGGTAAGTGATTAATGAAAAACAAAATCATTTTGGGGTGGAGTATCCCTTTAAGTTGCACGGGTATATTTGCAGCAATGGCCAACAATACATTGAATGGGTCAAAATTATTATATTTTTCTTTTATGCCAAAAATCATTAGGATATTAAGTAAAGATCATGTTCCATGAAGATATTTTGTAAATTTCCTACCGTAGACATATCAAAACTTAATTTTTGAATAGTAATATGCATTGTTAAGAACTTCATTTGGACAACTTTAAAGGTGATTTTCTCAATATTTTGATTTTTTTGCACCCTCAGATTCCAGATTTTCAAATAGTTGTATCTCAGCCGAATATTGTCCTAAAAAACCATACATCAATGGAAAGCTTATTTATTCAGCTTTCGGATGATGCTTAAATCAAAAAGTAAAAAAAAAAAAAACATTTCTTTATTTCAGCAGTTATCAACAGGTGTGCTGCTTTTTGTGGAAACTGAGATACATGCTTCATAAGGATTCAGTCCAAAAGTAGTCCTAAAATTTATTTGAAATATAAATCTCTTCAACATTACAATGTCTTTACTGTCACTTTTGATCAATTTAATGCATCCTTGCTGAATGAAAAAATTGACTACCTTTCAAAAAAAATAAAAAATAAAAAAATAAAAAAAGAAATAGATTAAAAAAAATACTGATCCAATGGTAGTGCAACAAAAGCAGAAACACAAACTCACCTGTGCAGTAATTGCTGGTTGGGCATGATTTGCTCTAATCTGCTAGTGTTTGAGAGTTTGAAGCTGAGTACAGCAGGAGACGGAGTAGAGGTGAAAATCTTGATGATGCCACTGGGGAAGGACAGGGTCATGTCTCCTGTGATCTTCACAATGCACCTAAAAATTACATTTGAGGATTTTTAAAAATCATTTTACAGATATCACACTCAGAGCTGAGCATACATCACCTGAACAATTAGTATTCACTAATAAACTATTTTAAACCTGTATTAATTGTATTACTCTTCGACGTTTCTAGGCATGGAGATCACAACTGTATTGAACTCTCTATGTCAAGTGTATAGAATGTAAAGTCTGTACGGTCTTAGCAGGGCAGATGATGTGAAACTCACTTGCTGGGATCTGCTCCTTTGAAATAGGCATTAACTGATTCTGTGAATGCTACTGCAATGGGCAATGCATCCTGGGAAGCCAGTGTCACTGGACTGGGCCCACGAGATGTCCCTAAGAGAGAGAAGAAGAAAAAAAAACCCATTTAAAATCAGACATTTAAGTATGAATCAAAAATATTAGGACGAATGTGATTGAGTTCAGACCATTTAAACCGTCGCAGTGACAAACACTGAAAGATCAACAGATGAAATAAAAAGTCATCTTTGAGCAATTTCTACCAAGCATCCTCATCAGCCACAATACGACACAGCAGCACAATAGTCAGTTTTACAATTAGAGATCATCCACATTAGTTTGAGGCAAGTAAAATCCACTGAAGATCAAATGGCGTGTTACAGAATGGGAATAGGGTGTGGTTTAGCAGATGGAGCAATGCAGTTGGTTGATCAAGGACAGATGATCATTCATGAGTTTGTTAGTAAGTTAGAACAAAATGTTCTTCTGGGTTCTTTCCACTGTACCTGCAGGAGTCTCACATCTCTTCTCAAATGTGGGCAGTTTTCCCACGAACAGATCGTCCTCTTAATTCAAAATGAAAGGAAGGAAACCACAAAGAGAAAGAAAAACAGGCCGAGAGCACAGCCCAACAGTGAAGGGTGAGGATGGAGTGATCTCGTAAGTGATGTGTTGACCATATAATGAAATAAAAGGTGTAGAACATTACTTTTGCATGTTAGCTTTCCTTAGATGTGGACATGAGTATAAAAAAAAAACATTAAAAAAAAAAAAAGAAAAAACAACCCTTCAACAAATAACCCAATACATATGAATTTTATTGTGAATGCGGATGATGTGAATGCAGATTTTGTGTGGCAGCTTGTGTTCATCTTAATGTGTGTATATGAGTGTGTGAAACCAGACTCACCGACAGTTGGTGTGTTGCTGGCGTTCAACGAGGTGTTGGAGCTGAGAGAGGAGGAGCTCTCGGCACGAGCCAGAGGAGCAGCGGGAGGAGGGCTGGAGTTGGACATCTTAGGAGGGCTGAATGGTCGGCCCTGCAGAAAACAACTAACTGATTAATAATTCACTGCATTCGATCTTCATTTAGTTTGGGTTCAGTCCATATAATATAGCCTGGGTGAGGCCGAATCAGGAAATATCTTCTTTACTCACAGCCTCATTGATGCCTGTCAGTTTGCCTGCTGGCAGTTTGGGCCGGGATAATGGTCTTGGAGGTGGGACAATGGTTGCTGTGCCCAGGGGAGTGGTTGGCCTGTTTGGAGGTGGTACTGTGCCAAAAAAAATAAAAATTAAATAAAGATGTTCACAAATATTAGAACCACAAGATGTACAAAAAAGGGGAAAATACGGAAGTTGCACGCTCGGAGCATGATTAAACCCAACAATGCTGAAAAACATTCAAAATGTTGCTACAATAGGACATCACACAGTCTTGCAGAAACAAGCTAACAGTCAAATGTAAAGATTACACCTAACGCACATGCAAGGGCCAACGTCACAATATAAACAAATTATAAATTATGGACAAACACAAAGTGAATACAGAAAATAAGTATAAAAAACAATCAGGTAAAGAAACGAAAAGAAAAGAAACTTCTGCACCTTTTAAACCATCTTAGCCATACTGTTTTGAAATTTAAAAATGCTGGATATGATATTTCTGAGTGAATTTGCAGACATATTTGCATCGAGATACTTTGGCAGGTTAACCAAAAAAAGTCAAACTATATTTTCTTACTGTATCCAGGTTTAAAAAAAAAAAAAAAAAAAAAAATGCATTATTTAAATCAATAATCAATAAAAATATATATATATATTAATTTGAGTAACTTAACTGAGAACCAAAATTCTGCAAAAAGAAAAAATACATAAATAAAAAAAATACAATATACTATACAAAATGAAACTAATTAAATTAAACTTGGGCCAAACATTTTCTTACTGCATCCAGCTAAACGGTAATTATGACTATGATGGCTTACATGTTTGTTACATTTGTATTATTTAAATCAATAATTAATGCAGAAAATGCAAAAATAAAATATACATTTTCACCAATCAATCAAAAAAATGTAAAATAAAATTCTAACTGGGGGAAGGAAAAAAAACTAATAAATAAAAACCAAATCTATCAAATCAGTTAAAATAAATGAAAACAAGTTACATAAAAAATTAGGTTTGTTAAATGCACAGTACATATCTCACTGTCATGTAGCCATGGGACAGTGTTTGAACATGCTTAGAACTCATTCCTTAATATTACCATCCTGCATGGGTCGAGCTGGTGCTCCCGTTAGAAAGTCTCTCCCAAAGCTGCCAAATGGGTCAGCAGGCTCTCTGGAGAAAAGCTTGGGCTGTTGAGAAACGGGCACGGACCGAGGCCTTGCTGGTTGATGGGACAGTCCACGACATGGCAGAAAGGCATCATTAAAGGCAATCCATTGGCTCTGGGCCCAGGATGATTGTGCATCTGGACCAGTGACGGGAGCACTGAGAGGGGGCTTGTGGGGAGCATAGTCCTTAGGAGCAGCCTGCAGGGCTGGAGGCACACTCATAGCTCGAGCTGGGCCAGGGTGGAGGGGAGCGACAGCTTCATCAGGGAGCTCCCAATGAGAGGTGGAGGAAGGAGAGGAGAGAACAGGGAACGGCACAGAGCATGGCTTGGCAAGACCGGCAGGAGGACGGAGTTTGGTGGGAAGGGGAAAAGCAGTAGCCTCGGTAATCTCAAGACTGACTGCTGAAGGAGAGGTGGGCTCCGATTGTAAATCCACTTCTGTTACAGGGGTCATCAGAGAGAAAAGAGTAATGCATGGTTGTAAAAAATATACCACGTACTGACAGGCATGTTGAAAAGACTACATGGAGAAAATAAAAAGATAGGAAAAAGCACAGAAGATCTAATCTGAATTTTGAATACAGCTCTATATTTTACATAATTACATTAAAAAAAGTGTCATATTTTAAACAAAAACTACGAAAAACAGACTTTTTTAAATGAGGCAGTGTCAGTGAAAATGATCAAAATATATAAAAAGATACAAGTAAATCATAAGTATACTATTATTAAAAATGAAAAAAATAAAAAAATAAAAAATACAAATGACACTTTTAAAATAAAACAATACTATTAGTGTGAACAGAAATTATAAGAAGAAAAAAAATGGTCAAAATATTGTAGAATCCTACTGAAATATGTAATTTTAAAGATCCCTAAAAAACATATAACTGGACAACCTGGTGATCGAAAGCAAACTACCAGCTAAACTTCATGCACCTCTGTCAGTCACAACTAATACAAATGCATAAAAAAAACAAATAAAACACTGTTATATTAATGAGTTGAAAATATTTAAAATTACATAACATTGTTAAAAGGTCTGGGTCGATGTGTCAATTCTGTACTCACTCTTATGTCGCTTCAAACCTGTATGACTTTTTTTTTTTTCATGAGATTGAGTAAATGATCAACTTTTTTTTTTTTTAAAGTGAACTTTCCTAAAAGCACAATGAAGTGTGGCTCTGTTGAAAACACTCACATTCACAGATACATCTCTTACAAATATTAGGGGTGAGTTCAAGCAAATCATTCCCATCAATAATCACATTTTTGCATATTTTGAGCCATTCGGGTCAGAGTCTGTTATGGAGAGAGTTTTATTCTGACGATCAAACCGCAAGCATGGGCAATAGCATTACCTGGGTCTTCAAAAACCTCATCATTTAAGTGCAGTGGGAGAGATGTAGGGAAAGATGCTAAGAAGAGAGAAGCCAGGTCTAAGAAACAAAAAAAGCGTTGAACAAATACAAACAAAGAATGAGAAAATAAAAGGAAATCAATATAAATATGGCTCAATTAAAACACATGAAAGAAAAAAAAAAAAAAAAACCCTAAATAGCACAATAGCTCACAGCAGGGACAAAAGCAAAAATGCAAGTGCAATACCTCGCTATGTTACTCACGTCCTATATCCTCTTCACTGCTCTTTTTGTTCCTTTGCCAGGTCAGACCCATAACAAGATCATGTTTGACAATGTCTGTGACATGGGGACTCCAAACTCCGCCCTCTGACCTCTGAAGGTGCCAATTAACTCTGGATTATGATTGGCCCTCGCAGCTAAGGTCAGAGCTTGAATGACGGGTTTGGCTTTTTTTAGTGACTGCATTGAGTGGCTTAGCAAGAAAAGCGCTCACATGTTTGCAAACGAATATAACATTCACACTAGAATTTACCCACAATATATTTTCCAAAATAAAGGATTACAACATATAATTAAAAAGTCGAAAATATTTTCTATAAAATAATTAATAGCCACAAAAATAAATCTGAGTATATGACATACTGCAAATTCTGTGAAAATTTACATTGGGTTAAGACTACTATCAACTGCGCCATTCTCCAAGATATGGAAGCTCCTAATTCCCAGATGTGAAAATAACATTTCATTTCAACAATCAATGTCAAGAGCTAAGGAGAGGGAGAGTAGAGCATGAGGGAACACACAGACTATACTCAAGGCATACACAGGGGGCTTTTTTTGTAACACAAGCGCACATTTTTGTGTAAATGCCGTAATTTGTGTTAAGAAATACAAGCATCAGTAAACAACTGAGATATATTTTTAAAAAGCCCATTCTGTAATTCCAAAACGTAAAAAAACAAAACAAAAACAAATTAAACACAAACAAACAAACAAACAAACAAACAAACAAACAACAACAAAATTTCCCATGGCATTCACAAAAGATTTCATACTAAAGCAGAGGACAGACTGAGTGAGATATCAAGTCGCTGTGGGATACTAGGGTTTCCGTGACAACAGCAGCCTGAGAAAGCTCTCTAGAGGAGACTGTTGTGGACTGGAAAAGCCCAGACACTTTCACCAGCCTGTAAGCATCATCAATAATGAAGGAGGTCAGACCTAAGACAAGCCTCCCAGAGGCTGGGGGATGGAGGGGTGAATGACTTACGACTGTCTGCCTGTACAGTGTGTGTGTGTGTATATGTGTGTGTGGTCGATGAAGAATGTTCTGACTCTATCACTGTCAAGCTGAACTCTGTCATTGAGATGCTGACCCTGAGACATGTTTTAAATATAAATTTTACTTGTAAATACTTGTGTGTGTGTGCATACATATACACATTACATGCTCTTTTGTAGAGTTTATGTATGATATCACATCTTGGATTTGGAATTATAAATGGTGTCTATTTGCCGTATTACAAAAGACAGAGTTACCTGATGAGTGGGGTATAGAGGAGCTGGAGCTGGTGCTGGTCGGGCCAAATGGATCCAAAGACAGCAGGTCATTACTGGCTAATCTACTGTTTGAAGGAAAAAAACACGACAGTTGTACAACAAAGTGAATAATTGGTTACAATGTTTACCAAATAAAGTGACAGCATTAACAGCAAAGCTTCTCTTACTCATTAAAGGATGTCTGCGGTATCTTGGTTCGTGCCAGTTCATCACCTGTAAAACAATGAGAAAACACACAATTGAGTCATGGGGCAACTCTTCAGGCTTCATGATCTGGAAGCAATTGCAAGAAAACCCTTAAATTAAACAAATAAATCCCTTTGCAAATATAAAGGTTTTCATAACTTCTTAATTAAGAGTTCTTACAACTGGGCATTGCTCATTAGGCCTTGATTTAAAATGCAGCTCATGTGTTTCATGAAGTAAAAAGGACATTAACAAATTAAATACTAGATTGTTAAGAGAAAAGCTATTGTGACCATGAAATGCCATGTCAGGTGGTTTAAAACTGGTAGTAAGTTGAGTACTACATGAGACACGTGTTCTTGCAACCCCATTTATCACAGGTCAAGCATCAAAAACATACATTTAAAATGACATGCTATAAATGTTCTGCATAGTACATTTTAAATGGTACATATTTGAGATCAAATCCCAAAGACATACAGTATATTATACACAACAAATGACAGTGTTAAAAGACAACAGATTAAATTAGTTACCAAGAATAGTAATTTTGGCACAAATAATTAATTTTGTAGATTGCACATTTTGTTATTAATTGTTTTTTTTTTTAGCTTCAACGGAATCCCTCATTCCCACCAACACAAATGCAGCTACGGACCAAAAGAGAGTGTGGGTACGCTCAGAAGACTCACCTGACTTTGGTTTTATAGCAGGGAATGTTTGTTGTCGTGTCATTCCTACAGTAAGTATGTGTGAGATCCACATTTACAATAACATTCAGTACTGAATATTCTTTAGTTTATTCTAAGTTGCCCAGGTGCCACATAAGAAATATATCTCTGTATATATATATATATATATATATATTTATTTTTTCCCAGTTGATTTACTATTTAGAGTACCTTTTGCAGTCATCCAATGCTCACAAAAATTCTTTAAAAATCTAAATAATTTAATAACACTGTTAAAAGTATTATTTATATAATTATATAATTATTTATATAATAATATAAATAATAAATCTCAAAATAAACATCTATATGTCATGATGTCTAAAGATGATTTCTTTAGTGTTTGATTTATTTATTTAACAAAATATTATCACATTTTAATATTGGCCATTTATCAGTTATATGCCACAACCTGAAAAGGACATTTTGGCTTGACACCAATAAGTCATAAAATCAGTTTGTAAAAAGAAATTAAACACGGTTCCCTTAAAACATATAAACAGAATACTTTTTCAACTATCTATCTTTTGTGATTCCTGAAATAGCATCTTGGTGTGATTTCAGATAAAACATAACATCTATTGGATTAAAGGACTTATCGGATAAAATTATCTGCCAGACCTTCTCATTTTCAGCACGTGCAAGAGGTTTGCGGTGAATGCGCTCTTTGAAGAAATGTTTACTGTTCCATTGCAAGAATAACAAAACATTTCTACTGTAAGCTCAATTACTGTCTTATGGATTTAAAGTATGTAAAACTTTCCTGGGAGGTTGAAATCGTCGCTCTTGATGTGAGAACATGCCGCAGTGTAAACACTACATTCTGGCATGCATCTGTGTTCATTTAAGCCACAATTTACTGGAAAAATGTAAAATTATGATGGATAGAAAAACATAAACACACAATTAAGCAGTTAATCTTGCTCATGGCTTAAGGAGGCAACGCTGTGCTACTCAGATGAGGAAAAAATGGGAGATGATGTTTATTTTCTCATGGGATGAGTT
This sequence comes from Onychostoma macrolepis, assembly GCF_012432095.1. Taxonomy (NCBI): domain Eukaryota; kingdom Metazoa; phylum Chordata; class Actinopteri; order Cypriniformes; family Cyprinidae; genus Onychostoma; species Onychostoma macrolepis. Next base: position 16,992,994 of record NC_081159.1, on the reverse strand, counting down.
GGCTTTGGAGGGGTCACCGGAGCGAGATGAAGGAGGCTTGACGAGAAATGTCACGGCCAAGAAAAACTAAAAAGAGAAGTCAAAATGGAAGGCGCTCTCCAGAGCCAAACCTTCAGAGTGACAGAGGGATGGAGGGAGGATGAAAAAAAAAAGAGAGGAATACTCACTGGATTGGTTCTTCTTCATATGAACCTGGAAATGAAAACAGACTTTTATTAATGAGAGTGAGAGGAGTTATGAAAACAGCAGAAGACATGAAGTGCTTCATCCCCACATTCGTTCAATAGATATTGGCCTCACAGGACGACACGCACACACACACACACACACACACACACACACACACACACACAGAAGAATGAGCAGAGAACCGCTCTTTTGAGATGACATATTCAAACCATAAGTTCTGCATCAATATTCTGCAGGCAGTCTAAACACGAGAAAATGAGTGGCAGAGAATCCAACCAAATTCACTACCAAGATTGTTTTGAGGCTGAGAAATGTCAACAAGAGTCAACTAGCAAAACGGCAACAAATGCACAAAGATGGGAAGGCTTGGTTTATTGTGTATTCAAAGTGACTCATATGCAGCATCTCTGCCCGAAACTCTGTCAGAGGGGATGGAAAGAAATCTCACTTATTTTTGGTGCGTTTCATGAAAAGAAACATCAGAAAATCAACGTATGGACCATAAATGTAACTAAATGGTAAACCGTGAAGGAAAAACTATGGAAACACAAACAAACACGCACACGCATACAAACAGACATACAGTATATGCATAGAGAAAAATAAAGGCAGGGAGTCCCATAGGCAGAGAGTGGCAAATGTGTTCAATTACAGCGCCCAGGCCACACACCCGCCAACGAAAAAGAGAGAGAGAGCACACATGAAGGGGAAAGAGAGACAGCAGAAGACTAGGGGGAAATGGAAATGGAAAGCTCAATAACACCAATAATCTACAACAGATGACATGGCATTCGTCATCACCTAGATTTCCTGAATTAACCAAAACTACCATAAAACATATCCGCCTAAAAAATGAAAAGAAATGAGACTGAGAAGGAAAGGAAACAACTCTGATATGAGACACAAAGACAAATGTTCAGTGTGGTGAACGGAGTTTTTGAGATGTGTAAATATTTCAGAGGTTAATCTGAGTGATTACTGAGCACATTTGGGGCAAGAGAGAAAGCTCAAGCCTGGTGAAATGAATGATGAAGAGCCTCTCTAAAAGATGTGTGTTAATCCATCTCAAACAGAGCAAACAGAGGCGGCAGCGAAGGTGTCTAAAGTAAACTGTCGCCCCGGCTGTGCTCACTGAAAACACAGGCTGGCACTTGTGAGGATGTGTTATTGCAGAAATACATCACTCTGTCATTTCAAAGCGTCACAACGAGATGAAGAGCGAGGGATGCGGAAAGAGAATGTAAATCACACAAAAGGGTGAAACTGAGCAGTGGGACAGATAAAATCTTGGACAAAGAGAAATCACAGTTACAAACGATGTTACTGATAACTAACCTAACCAATTTGTTTTTATTCTGTCCATAACACAGCTAATGTTTATCAGCCAATACAAATACACTATTATTCAAAAGTTTGGTTAAAACATTTTTTTAAAACATGGGTTTTGAAAGAAGGCTGCATTTATTTGAACAAAAATTGTGAAAAAGTGTTACAATTTAAAATGACTATTTTCTAATTTCTATTGTGTGATGTGATGCAAAACTGAATTTTTTAGCAGCCATTACTTTAGTCTTCAGTGTCACATGATCTTTCAGAAATCATTCTAATATGCTGATTTGATGCTCAAGAGATATTTCTCATTATTATGATTATTCTTGAAAGTGCATAGTTGTGATGCATAATATTTTTGTAGAATTTGGATTCTTCGATAAATAGAAAGTTCAAAATAACAGCATTTATCTTAAATAAATATTTTGTAACATTAGAAAATGTTTTTACTGTCACTTTTGATTCATTTAATGCATCCTCGATAAATAAAATCAATAACTTTTTCAAAAGAAAAGGAAGAAAGCTGCAAACCATTCACAAGAATCAGGGATGTTTTGTTTATTTTTAACCAACTAGCTCTGAACATGTCAAGACATTGGTTGCCTAAAAACTATTAAAATAAACTTTTCTTTTACGGACACAGCTCTTGCTTTCATGAGCCTTTGTATGTGTGTGTGTGTGAGCGAGTTTACCTATGTGATCTTACTCATTAGAAACAGAGTCCCTTGCGTGCTTCCTGTGGTGAGATTTCAGGCAGGAAGTTGCATGGGTTTGTTTACCAACAGCACACACACACAGATGGTCCACAGGCTCACAGTGTGTGCAGGCGGAACTGCTTGACCACACAACTGTTCATGTGCACACACACACGCACACACTTCATTTATAACATTAAATGACAGAATAGCAGGTCATCTTTGTGTGACGTCACCCATTATGTCATTGCAATTGCATAAAACAATGAGATTTAATTACACTTGAGATAAATTACATGTTCATTCCCTCGCTTGAAAATTCTAACGTCCATTGGGCCAACACAATATTATTTTCAATGAGCTAGTTAAATCCTTATAATGACCACAGGTGCGTAACAAACACACACACAAAATACAATTGCACTCAGGCGCACAAATCAGGATGGAGAAAAAAGTGTGAAAGCATTTAAAGCATCTCTATGGACTGCCTGTAAATATCATAATCAAATAGTGCCCTCTAGTGACTGCTGGGCCAACGGAGGATTTTGGGGGAAGAGATGAAGTGTGGGAAGCAGAAACATGACTGCAAATGATATCAACCAATCACAAGTCTCTTTGCTGACGGTGTACAATCACCCTTTATAGAGGGAGACCAGCTTGCATTATTCTGTGCATGAATGAATGTGAATGTAAGGATCTTTACACTTGGTGTGTATGCTGGTGTGAGGCGTCTCTTACGGCAGGGGTGGGCGAGAGCGTGATGTTTCCAATGGAGGCCTTCAGCTCGTCGATGGTGGCTTTGTGCTGGTGTGTGCCGTTGTTTGTCTGCACAGGCTTGATCTGGACGTGGAATTTTCTTGGCTCGTCCTCATCTTCTGAGTCGCTGGATGAATAAAAGGAGTTCTCTTTGGCATGTGATCAGAACCATTAAGGAAAATGGTTGTGGGGGCATGAAAATTTGTGTACAGTATCATGTGCTAGGTAGATCAGCTTGTGTATTTTATTGTATTTTTTTTTTACATATTCTAATCCACTCAGAGCTTTGGTAAAGGAAATACAAAAACAAAGAAAATCTGATAGGAAGGAATGACTTGGCAGCGATTCAGATAAAAGTGCAACAAAGAAAGTTATCACACTATGTTCTCGAGCCAAAAAAAAGTGTTCAGAGTTTACACTGAGTAGAGGCGATGAAAGACATAAAGGAAAATGTTTCTGTGGCCGAGATGAAAGCGTGTATGTGTGTGAGGGATGGGGAGAATGGAAGAGATGGATCTGGAGTAAGGATATCATTCTCGTTGACTTCTGGTCGGATACAGAAGCCCTCCTCGTCCAGCTGAGGCACATTCTGCAGAAAAACACAGAGCACACCACAGAAAAAATCCTATTATTCACACTCTTCAATACATCACAACACAAGGAGAGTCCGGCTGAGGTAAAACACACTATTGTTAGCATTATCGCAAGAAGTATGTACACTATGTTGTCTTTACTTAACATTGTACGAATTATAGACAATCCTTCAACAGCATTAGGTCACCACTCACGGCGTTATGAAGATCTATAGGACCGTAGAAACCTGGGGGAGCTCCATTGGAAGCGTTCTGAAAGAAAGACGAACAAAAGGAGCTTTGTGGGTGCGACCCAAATAGAGTTTCTCCAAAATAACAAGAAAGAGCATACTCTGATCAGAAGAAAATTAGTTTCATGTTATGAAATGACAGAAAAACACCTTTGGCTTTGTATTTAAACATTCAAAATATGAATCATTTTCTCCAATAACGATGATGATAAACAAAATTACTAATTGTATAGAAAAAAAGAAAAGCATATACTCACAACTGCTTCTACTTCAGCCGATTCACTATTCAAGACAGAGAAAAGTTTATTAGAGAATATTTCATTTTACCACAAATGCGAATTACTATGCAAATATAACTTGTAATTATAATTACTCAAAAACAATAATTATTGCTCTAAATCACAAAAACTCTCCATAGCAAAAATGAGTTTACTTCTTTAAATCTTCTCTCAAGTTGTGTCAAATAAAATTATAACAAGTATTTCACAAAATTCTATAAGTTTGAGAATTAAAAATTACTAATAGAAATAGTTTCATTCTTTAAATGCATAAAGAGCAAGTGAGATCACACTAAAGTAAAAGTCAACACTTACGTGGAATCTGTGTCTTTATCTCTCCGTCGGCCTGGTATGGCAAAAGTTTTCCTTTTTCTGGGTTTGGCACCTAAACAGACATAGCAATGATTATTATAAATCTAGACAAATACGGTTGCATCAGAAACAGATCCTAAAATAGATATTATGCTTTTTAAAAGAACACAAAGGCTACAGAACTAAAATTCTAAGTGAACTGTTATAAATAGATAAGCAGAGATATTAAAGAGAACTTATATATTCTATATTTTTCCTATTTAAAAAAAAAAAAAAAAAAACGAAAATGGGAACGGAGAGAAAAAATTAATGCAGACCTTCTGTGGCGATTGAGACATTACATTCCTCAAATTCAATGGGCCCTGTAATGACAACAGACAAACAAATACAAATGATTGAAGGGATGTCATGTTACAGTATCTTGAAATCAAGAATTATGATATGGTGTAATATTTAATATAAATGTTTTTTGTTGTTTTTACAGCGTTTTATAGAATCATGCACATAAATCCACAAAAACAGTGACACACACACACACACACACACACATACGTAGGTCAGATTTTTTGGCAAGCAAATTTACAGAGTCATCAGTGGGTCTGGTGACAATCAGCACGATCTGACTTCCCCTTTAAACCAGAGCGTTTAGTTCACAGCCAACATACGACACACACACACACACACACACACACACACACACACACAACTGCCTGGAAGCACTTCTGATTTTAACCTCAGAAATCAAATAAACACACAAATCCAATACAATGACGTGTAGCATTGATAACACTCAAATGCTGTAAACCAGTCTCCACTGAATATATGAATTAATATAACAGTGAAATGACACAAACTGGCTGCAAAAGACAACAAACTGCACGCTTCATTTCTTGCTCATCAATTTAGCATATTTACCTCCAAGCTTTTACACTTTCAACATGACCCATTTCCACACTGACACACGGGTGAAGGGATTTAAGCAAACAAACTCTGCCATTTTCACTGTATTTCGCTTCTTAGGGTTTTGCAGTCATGACCTAACAACATGTAAGCCAAGTTTTTATTTCAGACTTAAGTTAAAACGCAGAATAACGGGATTCAAAATGAAATCTAATTTTAATCTTACTAACCTCAGTTGGTTTGGCTATAGATTCTCAATAAATACCCTGAGCAGCATATAAATATTAATTCTGTGCTTTCGTGACTGGCCGTAAAGAGAGGAGAGATGCCCCTCAGTGCTCTAAGAGCCCTTTAGAGCATGTTTTCTTTTGTGTTAATGCGCGTAAAAGCTAATGCTTGTCCAAGAAAACGAAAGACAGCATTTTACTACCACCAGACTTCAGCAAGAGAGCCCGGGGCGCTATTTTCATTGCACAGAAAATGCCTTGACCTGAAAAAACAAAAGCGTGTGATATTTAACTCGTGCAGTTCAATAGAGTTTCCCCGGAGAACAGCGGCTGCGAGCGGACCTCATGTGCACTGTTCAAAAACTACACACGGTCTTATTAGGGACATAGCACAGACATTTATTGTTTTTGCTGTTTTGTAATAACTGACCGTTCGCAAAACCTTACCGTTACTGTTGCCATGACCGACAAACAATGCTGCTCTCACACTCTCACGAAGTGACAAATACATCGCAAAGCAAAGAGGAAACTGACAAAACACCGACAGCTAAGACAGAGCAGGTTAACGTTACTTCTGATATGAAGCAAGGTCTCAGGACCCTCAGCTTTTAAATTGAGTCATTTTTAAAGAAGAAAAAAAAAAAACGTTTTGTGGCTCTTCAACTTGTCGTGACCTCGTGACAGATCACTGTATTGCCTCAGTTCAAACACTTGAACCGGTGGACCAGTAATAGTTTAAGGAGTGGGACGATGACATGAAGCGACTTTAGCTGCATTGAAAACAGAGGAGCGCACATGTGCATATACAACTCCCGATCGGGGCGAAGTTCGTGGGATTTTGTCCACAGAATGATAAGAGCACATGTATTATAAATTAAATTATATTACATATTATTTTATTATTTAAAGGAACACTCCACTTTCTTTTCCTTTTTTTGGAAATAGGCTCATTCTCCAACTCTCCCAGAGTTAATAAATTGAGTTTTACCGTTTTGGAATCTATTCAGCCGATCTCCGGGTCTAGCGATAGCACATTTAGCATAGTTTAGCATAGATCATTGAATCCGATTAACGGTAGACCAGTAGCATCGCGTTCAAAAATGACCAACGAGTTTCCTTATTTTTCCTATTTAAAACTAGACTCTTCTGTAGTTCTATCGTGTACTAAGACTGGCGGAAAATGAAAAGTTGCTATTTTCTAGGCCTTTATGATTAAAAACTATACTCCCATTCCGGCGTAATAATCAAGGAAGTTTGCTGCCGTTGTTGTGCCCATTTTGGACCCCTGCCAAATTATTACCCCCTCTCGTTGAAATCGCTACCTGATAGCCTAATCCTAACCCCTCTCCCACACCTAACCCTAACCCTACCAATACTAGGGGGGTAATAATCCGGCGGGGGTCAAAATTGGGCACAACACCGGACATCAAGTACTTTAAAGGAATATGTCCTTAGCTTATTGCCGTTACCATGGCAGCCAACAACAGCACAGTTTAACCCTCCGCACATTTTTATATTTAGTTATATTGAAAAAGTTTCAATTCAGTCGATGTTTTTTACCCAGTTTTAACATGCATTTCTATGGAGACAGGCCGTAGTTGTGGGGCAAAAAGGCGGATACAAGCGGTGGCACATAATATCCGCGTTCTGATTGGTCAGATCGCCTGTCAATCAAGCTCTTTGCGAACGGTCAATTCTGTGTATTTATAAACAAACTGTAACCTTCAGAAAACCTTTTTAATTTTTTTTTAGAAAAAAAACAAATTAAACAAAACAAAATCAAAACTGCAAAAGAAAATGAAACAAAACAACAACAAAAAAAAAAAAAAACCAAAACAAAACCCTTCTGAAGTCAGATTTAGCTAAAATTTTCATCAAGCTTATCTCCAAATAATAGCCAAATTAGAAAGATGCACAAATCTGAAACATTTCATATTCATTACAACAAATCAGCAAGTTTGTCTAAACAGGTTTTATAAAACTGGACAATTGAGATAATCGCCAAGATTTCCATGCAGCTGCTGGACCAAAAAAAGAAAAGAAAAAAGTTTCATCTAATTAGGTGATGTCAGGTGAGGGACGTGCTAATGACAACACTTCCAGGCTCCATCTAACAATATTTATGCACCCAAATCCAAACATCAGACACAACAATGCCATCTAAACCTGGAAAAGGGTATTAGGTTTTGTTTAAACTCGTGTAAGCAGACAGACTGCTTTGTTTACATGAACATGTGTGTATTTATGTGTATGTGGGTTTATAGCAATACTTTGAGGAAACATTGCTGAAAAATGTCCACAGAAGTTAGCTAAGTCAAAAACAAAAGCATTCTTTCGATTGTCATCGAAAAGAAAAATAATTCAAAAAGTCTGTTTTATTAAAAAAAAATTAAAATCAGTCAGCTGAGTTTCTATTATGGCTGGTCTTTAGTAATTATAGTTAGATTTATTAAAAAAACAACAACAACAACAACAACAACGTCTAAGGTTTATTTAGATAGCTAGGTAAATATATGCTTTTGTGAATGCTCGTACACATGCGTGTTTGTATATGAAAAGGCGCATGCAGTCATGCATTAACTGAGGATGTTTTTTTTTTAAATTGCATATGCTGAGCACGGGCTCTTGGATGGCGCAGCAAGGAGAGTTTGCGTGTCTGGCCGGCGGCCAGTTCACAGCCCAGCTGGATATCGCTGAACTGCTCTTGCAACCTCCCTACAGCCCAGCGTGTCACTTCGGGATTATTTCCGTGGTACAAAGTTTGTTCAACCTCTCTCTCTCTATACTGGTTAGGGCTGCTCTGATTTCATCAGCGTGCCACACAGGTTATTGCTCTGACAGCGGCGCAATCCCTAATGAACAGCTTGATATGGGGGAAGGAATGTTTTGTTGACCAAAACAGTTTTTAGTCTCAATTAATTCTGCTGTCAAAACAAATGAAGGGCAACCAAAAGCCTGAACCTCCAGTCTAGACCCCTGTGGATACATAGTTTAACTGGGCTACCTGTGTATGGAATATTATATACATACAGTGCATAAGAAACATTTGGATGTTTTGGGTTAGTTTCTTTTTAAAATTAAATTAATACATTTTATTCGGCAAAAACAAATTAACTGATCAAATTAAGTAAAAAAAATGACAGTTAGAAAGTTTTTAAACTTTTTTATTATTATTTTATTATTAAAAATATTAAGCAGAACAACTATTAACATTGATAAGACATGTTTCTTGTGCACCAAATCAGCATATTAGAAAGATTTCTGAATGATTGTGTGACACTAAGGCATTCAGCAAATAAATTAAGAATAAATATTCAATAAATGACATACATTAATAAATGACATAAAATATATTAAATTGAAAAACTGAAAACAGTTCTTTTAAATAAAAAAAAATTAAATGCTAATGTGCATTAATTATATTAACAGTGTTGTATTATAAGTAACTATGTAATCATTTTTTGTTATTGATAATATAATATAACATAATAGAGAGTTGTGAGAAAGCTATATTTTAGCTTAAGTGTGTTTTCCATTAGCGTCACCAAACAAGAAAAAAATGATTGTTTTCAGAACAAAACAAAACAAAGATAGTCCCACCTCAAACTCACGCCATTGGCTGAGCTGATGTCAAAGTGTCAAATGTTTTGAAACTTCACTAAGAGAGGTAAAATATTCTAGGATGCCATACAGCTTTCAAGCCAAGAAAAAGGCAAAATCCAGTGTCTAGTGTACAACATTTATATTGTTAATATAATTGCTGGCTAAACTGGTTTAATTGTGCCCCACACTCCTTTAGCTTCAAGCTAAATTATATTCTCTATGTAAAATGTGAAAAAAAACACCACCCTGTGAAAGGAGGGAGAAGCAGGAGGTTAAACGAAAGATCACGGAGGAATAAGTGAGGAAAAATAGCAAGAGCACAGGGGGAAGTGTAGCCATGTCAAGCTCTATCAATTTCTAGTGGCTTAATCTTATGTAAAGGTGGGCAAGCTTGACATTCCACTTAGCATGTGACGCTAGCGTTAGCATGTGACAGCCAGTGCTTGCTGAGACCAGGGCTGAAAACCCCTGTAAGGGTCAGAGCTCCACAAATCCTCCAGTGTAAACTCCACTGTGCTACAGCAGTCAAGTCAAACATACTCCATTTGTGTGTTTACAGTGCAGACTAATGCTTATTTTCATCATTAAGTCAGTTGGTTATGAACTCATGACCAGTCTTGTTAATAATATCAAGTGCAAAGTATTTCGGTGCCAGAGGTTAATGCCGTGTGTGAGAGATTTGGCTGTGTTACCTGGTCTCTCTTTGCCTGTTCCTTTGCTTTCTGCCAGTTTCTGTATGAGGCTCTCAACAGAAGTGTTCTCCATGTTTTTCACAAATTCTTCTTGGACCTTAAACATAATAAAACATACAAAAAAAAAAAAACATTACATGCACTCATTCAGTACATTCACTGCGACAGCATAGCAGAGAGTATATAATAAAAGTACATCTGTATGTTAATGCAGTAGACATATAATGCGTATAAAAGCATGAAAAGCATTAGATGTCTTTTTTGGTTCCATAAAAACATATTTTAGATTAGGTTTAGGTTACACTTTATTTCGATAGTCCACTTCTACTAACTATAAGTAACTTTGTAACTACATGTCAACTAATTCTCATTAATATGCAACTACATGTCTACTAACTCTTAGTAGGGTAGGTTTAGGGTTAGTAGAATAAGTCGACATACACTTGCAAAGTTTCTCATAGTCAGTATGTTGTATGTTGTGGACCCATCAAAATAAAGTGCAGGCAGTCTACTAATACTCTAATGACTGCTAGTTGACATGTAGTCGCAAAGTTACTTACTGTTAGTAGAATGTCTAAAGTGGACTATCGAAATAAAGTGTTACCTAGGTTTATGTTATGTTACCCTTTAAAGTACCATGTGACACATTTGGTTTACTTCAAATTAACATGTTAAAAAGTAACATGTTTATTCATAAATTTTATGATACATTTATGATAAATAAACTTAAATGTACTAATACATGTAAAATTAACATTAACTGTGATTAATCAATGCTGTCAAAGTATTGTTCATTTTGTATTTCATGTTAGGATTTACATTAAACTAAGTTAACAAATCAAACCTTATAGTGACCACATATTTTTTTTGTTTCAACAATACAAAGACTGACATCAGTAGGAAGATTAAAGGGGTTTCTACAACAGACTGTATGTTTGAATTTTCCTTATCCAATTGTACCAAAGGGACCCAGTAAGCTCTTAAAAAGCCAGGAAAGGCTAAGTGACATTGACTGTACAACTGTACCAAGACTTTGTTCAGAATTGGCAACATTTGACCAGGCAAAATAGGTCACAGACTGCTCACTCTTCTGAGCAGACTTTATGTCATTTGATAGTATGGTCATAACATGAAGAGAATGCTAAATAATGAGATATTTATGTTGCACATCATACATGCAAGCTCAAAAGATTTTAAATGAGAACATCTCTGTGACACACACTCCTACGTCATCAACTGCTGTGCTCCTATTCTGCGTGTGTGAAAAAAATACTTATACCCAAATACACTACCATTCAAAAGTTTCAGAAGATTCAGAAGAAATGAATGATTTTACACCGTAGGAATGCATTAATTCAGGATCAAAAGTGACACTGAATTCAAATCTGGTCATATGGTCGTCAGTGCTACGTAATGTGTTATGATCACTGCCTTCACTCTCAGTGCTTCACCATATTACCAGAACTAGAGCTGTATCCCATGCAAGCAAGACTGAGGTTTTGGAAAAGGACAGGGTTGAGAGCTAGGGCACGCAATGAGGATGTGACTAGTGACATTATTTCCCAAGGTGATCGCTTTGACTGTCTTTGTTTTTATAGGCCTCAAGGGATGGTGACAAATTCAATATGTCTTCCACACATCTCCACTGCTGACGCAATGCTTAGCTTTCATAACTGATGTGTTTTCACACAGCACTTCATAAAAGCATTTGTCAGTTTGATTCAGTATCCATGTCCTTTTTGCCTGTTTGTGGACCAGAGGAGCTGACTGACAGCATGTAAAGCTGTGTAAAAATCTTCAATAAAATTTTTTGAACCCATGAACCGAACCAAACCAACCAGCTCTGAAACAGGGTTATAACAGTTTACAACTAAAACCATAAAAAATAAATAAATAAATAATTATTTAAAGTAAATGTAAATGTTGACTGAAATTAAACGAAAACTGAAAAAATAAAATTCTCTAAAAAAAAAACAGAAAAAAACTAAACAAAACAACAGACATTTAAAAATAAATAAATAAATAAATAAAACTTTAAAACTAAAATAATGGAGAATATAAAAAAAAAATGAAAGCATTCAAAATATGAATAAAATCTACAATAGTATTTTAATAATACTAAAATAGTGCTCTGAAATGAATCACTTAAAAAAAATAATCCTAGGCTAAACTACGTAACTGAAAGAAAAAAAAAATTGGTAACACTTTACAATAAGGTTCATTAGTTAACAACATTAGTAAACATGAACTAAGAATGAACAATACTTCTACAGCATTTATTAATATTAGTTAATGTTAATTTCAGCATTTACTAATGCATTATTAAAATCACAAGTTGTGTTTGTTAACATTAGTTAATGCACTGTGAACTAACATGAATAAACAATGAACAACTGTATTTTCATTAAGTAACATTAGATTAATAAATAGTGCAATAAATGCATTGTTCATTGTTTGTTCATTTTAACAAATGACACCTTATTGTAAAGTGTTACCAAAAATGTATATGTATATATGTGTGTGCATATATATATATATATATATATATATATATATATATATATAAGGGATAATCAATGGCTAGCTGTGCATTAAGCGATTTGAATGCACGACGTGGAGGTGAAGAACCACCCGACGCACAGCGGAGTGCATTCAAACGTTTAATGCACAGCTAGCCGTTGATTATCCCGTTTATGCCATGGTCATTTCCCAGCATTCATATATTAAAGATGTTAACAATATTTGTGCTGCAATATTTGACCGGAACGATAAAAATGACGGTTATTTTCGGCTGTATTACTGTTCAACTGTAACTGTATGTTACTATGGTTACCAATGTTTATAGGAAGCGCATTAATATCAAAGACTATAGAATACCTCCCCAATTACCCTAGCAACCGCGTAGCAACACCTTAGCAACCACCCTGGGTAGCCAAGCAAACGCGTAGCAACACCCTACCCTAGCAACCGCTTAGCAACCACCCCGGGTACCCTAGCAACCGCATAGCAACACCTTAGCAACCACTCCGGGTACCCTAGCAACTGCATAGCAACACCTTAGCAACCACCCCAAGTACCCTAGCAACACCATCTGACTCTATCTATCTATCTATCTATCTATCTATAATCTGACTCTATCTATCTAACTATTTATCTATCTATCTAATATTCCTATCTATCTATCTATCTATCTATCTATTTAAAATTCCTATCTATCTATATGTCTATCTATTTAATATTCCTATCTATCTTGTTTATTTAAACTTCAGACTTCTTCAAATGAACACCTTCAAACTGCAAGCTATTAAAACTACATTTAATAGGTCAGACTTTCTTAAGCCAACTTCAAAGTTTGTTCACAAACTTTTTTATCTAGTCTTAAAGAGACTTTGTTAATATAGAACGTGATTAAACTGACCTGGAACCACTGATCTATAATAGAGAAGATCAGTGCCTGGAACTACCTGTGCAGTTCAATGAATTTAATCAACACCTGCCAGCCAATCAGAATCCAGTATTCAGACAGACCATGGCATAAATAAATAAATAAATAAATAAATAAATATATGTGTGTGTGTGTGTGTGTGTACACATACACACAATTCCATGTATAAAACAATTATTAAAAATGTTATAATGTTTTAACTGTATAACTTAATTTACTGCAAAATATTCAGATATTCAGTATACAAATATGTAAGTAACTTAAGAGTGTAGTGACGGTGCTTCATGGGAGTGGGTAGTGGGTCCAAGGGTTGTGTAGTACTTTACTGGGGATTTGGCAAGTAAACACTTTTTTTATGATCTGGAAAACACTGACCATTAACTACACAAATGCATATACCATCACTTAACTGTCCCATAGCTTGTTTTTCTTTAAAGGTTTATGTACAACATCATTAAAGAATCTGGCTCAGTTCTAGATCCCATTGTTACATCAAGATACCAAAACTAATGTCATGTATAGACGAACAGTGACACTAACTGTTGCATGAGCAAATGCTGCACTTGAAAGTAGATTCAACTCATTTGCATGCAACAGAAACAGTATAAACATAATAACCACAGAAATACTCAAATCTTATTTCTCCACAGGCTCAAAGCTGAACACAAGAGTGTGTGTGGTTAGGAGGAAGCCCAAACCAGAGCATGCAACAGTTCTGTGGTCAATAACCAGTAAAATGCCAAACAGAGACAGTTTTGCTCTGGGTGTGTAGAAATGCACATTCAGTTGCCTTCACGGTAATGTGAATAAAAGGGTTTGCATATGTTATAAATCACTCTGAATTAGCGGCAACTGGTTTGTGGATTGATAAGGAAGGACTAATTAGACAGCCTTATGCTATGAAGTTCATTTCTATTTATTTGACTTCTGCACATCTAAGGGTCTCTGGCGCCCCTTCAGCTAAACAATGATACAACAGCCAGATCTCACAGACGTAATTCAGTGTTGCCAGACCTTTTCAGCACTGAATTTTACTATTTCAGTTGTTTTGAGATTACTGGATAAGGACTTATATATATACACACACACACACTTTTATTATTACTACATTTGTGTGAATAAATTGAAGAGTCATTGACTCATCTGTGTGTGTATTTCTTTGCTTACCTCTCCTATCTGTATATGTGTCTCTTCAACAGACTGACAGTATGAATGGATAATCTCCTGCATACGCAGTACATGTTCCTCTTCAATGCCCTGGAATTTCTGTAGACACAAACACACAACCTTTAATTGACTTATCTTTTTGAAATGGTACAAAAGCAGTTTAAATATGGATAATACTAGTTTTAGTTTCTCGAAAAGTGAAGCTGAAAGCAGATGTTGGTAATGATACTTAATCAGACAGAATCTTTTTCCACAACAATCCTGTGTGTGTGTCTCTTATATTGTTGGCACAACTCTATGATTAGCCTATTTGGGTGGTCTGACAAGCTAAAAAGTGCTTAACATGCACAAACACAGTGAAAATAAATATGCATGTGTGTATGTGGGATGTGTGTGTGTGTGTGTGTGTCAAGGATGGCTGCATGCCTGATTTGCTGTTTATGCTCCTCTCAGACTGACAGTAGGGTTTTAGAAGATTTAAGTGGAAGAGGAGAAAAAAAATGAGGAAATGAGCGGAAACAAGATAATGACAGTATAAGTCAGAGCATGTGTGACCACAGGGAAAAATGTGTTTGTGCATGCGTGTGTGGATCATGTAAAGAAACATCAATAAAAAGCTTAAGCTTTGTATGTTTGAAGACTCCGTGGCTATGATTTGGGACTGAAAAATAAATGTGCGGGATGGGTAAGAGTGTTTCCTGCACAAAGCTACTGAATTTAAAACACCAAAGGCAAAAGACATTATATTTAGAAATTACATATTAAGTTGTGAGCTTACAGTCTTCAGTGTGATGAGATAAAAAAAAAAACAAAGATAATGTACCACAAAATAATGCATTTTAAAATGAAAAAAAAAAAAAAAAGATTATATATATATATATATATATATATATATATATATATATATATATATATAATTTTAAGATTTAATTCATGCTTATATATACATGTGTGTGTTACCAATTTAAAAGAGTGTATCCAACCCATGGGTTGTGTATATATTTTATATATAATATAGAAATAATTATTATATTTAATGTGTCTTATATTAATTTAGTGGGTCTGATATTAATATTGCTAATCCATATCAAGCTGTATAAAAGCTCTCAACAATATACAAACATGCTTCACACACACACACACACACCCTGCAGAGACAATTAGCGATTTCAACAAACACACTCATGCACACTTCACACAGTCGGTTTCTTCACCTGTGCGGTTTCTGTCATTCTTTGCTCAAATTCTGTCTTTGCATTGGCATATTTCTCCACATATGACTTATAGGTCTCTGTGGCTTTCTTGACCTTCAGTCCAGCCTGCAAACAAACAGAGAAAACTTCACATATTTAGACACCTTAGAGAATGTGTTTTGGCCTTTCCTTTGTATCTGCTGAATTGTCTCTAACATCTAGCACAGCTTGACTCAGTGGATGAAGGGAGATTCCTACATGGGTTAATCCTACAAACTTTCAACTTTCAAACAATTCATGTATGTCTAAGTCTGTGTGTGTACCTTGTCCAGGTCTCTCTGTGTGGCCCCCTCTTTACGCATGCGTTCTTGCTCTAGTGTCTTGTTGATGTAGTTCTCTTTGCTCTTCTGTAAGGCCTGTGACACACTCTGGATGTTCTGCACAGCCTCCAGTGTGGACGCCACCTCCTCCTTTGTCTACATGCCAGAGAAACCAGAAAGAGCTTTAGTATTATCTTTAAAATATGTAATTTCCGCAGTCCTAATTGTCTCAATTTTCTTAATTTTATATATATTTATATTTTTTAACTGCCATAACCGGTCAAATGTTTTTGAAACCAGTCTCTTCTGATCCCCAAAGCTGCAGTAATAGTAATATTATTTCAATTTAAAATAGCTGTTTTCTACGTAAATATACAGTATTTTAAAATGTAATTTAATTGCTTTGATCAAATGTAATTTTCAGAATCATTACTCCTGTCTTTAGTGTTACATGACCATTCAGACATCATTCTAATATACAGATATGCTGCTCTGTTATGATCAATAATTATAATGGTCCTTATTATTATCAGTATTGAATACATGTTTTCTGCTTCATACTTTTGTGAAAACAGTGATGCACTTGATTTTTCAGGATTCTCTGATGAATAGAAAGTTCAAAATAGTATCATTTAGAAATTAATAGAAATCTTTTGTAACATTATATGTCTTTATTGTCACTTTTGATCAGTTTAATTTGTCCTTGCTGAAGACTGGAGTAATGATGAAAATTCAGCTTTGAATCACAGAAATGAATTATATTTTTAAATATATTAAAAGGTTATTTTATATTGAAATAATATTTCACAGTATTAGTGTTTCTATTGCATTTTTTGATTAAAAATGTTAATGATCCCAACATTTTGACTGGTAATGATTTACAGTAAATTAACCATTCAAATTTACAATGATGATAAACTTGTATATTTGAGAAAGTCTACATAATTTAAATAAACTATCACTCGGAACCGAATTAGAAATGGACCAGCAGACAGCTCAAAATGTCAAATTACATTTGCAGATATTTCAAAATTGATTTAACAAAGTACCAACAGATGCTGAATGAAATATGAAGTATGAAACATACTGAAGAAATCAGGCCATGATTGGAAAAAGCCATTAGGTTTCTGTTTGTGCAAATTGCACAAATATTTAATATGTGCAAATATGTATTAAGAAAAAAATACTGAGAAGATAAGACCCCTCACCACCTGACACACAGAGAAGCACATTCAAATTTGTTTTCTGTTTAGTCACAGCACCTGGCTGATGTTCCTTGATGCCTTTCAAATTAACTGCAAGATATCAAACACTGTTTCTCTGCACATGCACAAAAACCATGTTCACTCCAAAGACTTGACTTTTTTGCTTTTCAAACTGAAACTAACAAACTGAAAAGTAAGCCTGGGATCTTATTAGAATTATTAATTATTTAATTACAAATATTAATTATAAAAATATATCAAAACTACCTCAAATAAATATATGTTTCTCTCTATACATATGGTTGAATAAAATACATTTCTAAATAAGCAACAATATTTCAGATTTAATAAAGAATAATATTATCTAGAGATTACTACTAACACCATTACTAATTTTTGTTTTGTTTTCTCACAAAACATAACAAAAAAACTCAAGATAACCTTCTTTTGAGATAGCAAACAGACAAATTAACAAATTATTACTATTATTATTCTTGCTACAAGATTCATTTTTAGAAGTTTTAATGTGAGGACAAGGACCATATCCATGAACAGTTCAGAGATGTGAAGTTAACAGTGGGAGATACTGTACAGGACCATTATTATTAATATGTAATTATATCTCCATTTCATATGATACTCCTCGCTCTGTTTTTGAAAGATGGATATAGGTTTTCATCTTACAGTGATTACATACCAGACTTCTGATGTTTTTTATGGAATGACATGTGTACCGCAGACTCATTTAGCTGAGAAATTGGGTTCATGCTTCGCTAGGCGGTATGTTATGAGCAAACTTACATGGATATTAATCAAACACCAAAGATGACGGCAGCTCCCATACCTTCTTATGATTTTTGGCTTGTTCCTCCACATATTTCTGGACTTCCTTGATGAGCTCTTGAAGTTTGCGAACCAGCTCCATGTGACACGCTGCCAGTTTTTCGGTGGACTGTTTAAACACATCCCACACCGGTGCAAACGTCCTGTGGAACAAATGGCCGTTTCATTTTGTTCCGTAGGCATAATACTCCACACACATTGTACAAATAAAACGGAAAATGTGTTAAACATGATTTGTGATTTAACACCAAGGTGTGTTTATTCTCTCAATATCAGATTTATCCTCTGGTCCTGCTGTTTTTAATGGAACAGCTCTGTGCAAGGTTTAATGACACTATAATGTCTGTACTGACAATATGATAAGTGAGGGGGGTGCGAAATTCGCATTCTGTGGAATAAAGCACCGCAGGCCAGTAAAACACCAGCTTTCATTTCACACAACTGCATCTTGCATATTTTGCAAATAGTTATTGTACAAACCTTGGCTATTTCAGCATAATGGCACCATAATAGCAATAACAATGAGTTAATTGCTTTCTTCCTGCAGATCTTTTTGAAGTAGCTTATGAAGTTTTGCCTGACTGGCAATATGTCTTGCATTAGAAAGGAAAGTACAGCAAGTTTGCCAGAATAAAGTTTATATAGAATAAAGATTCAAAAATGTTCCAGGCAGGTAAGTGAACAGCTGTGGGTATTAATTTTGTTTCCTTGCATGTAATGAGCTTAGGCTTCATGGATAAAGCCTGAGAGACATTGAAATGATGTGGGTTTTCCAGCTCATTATAAGTACATTATTGAAATGATGTTCATAATGAACCCACTGGGCTTGTGAACCCTTAGACTCACACGTGCACATGCACACATACATGTACACGGATGAATAAAACAAAAGCAGGTCAGTACACTTAAATCAAAACACGAAAAGAACTAGTGTCTGTGAATATTAAGCCGCCAAATACTATTTAAATATAAATCCTGCATGTTCTGCGTGTCTCTGTGTGAACGAATGGCGCAGACGCACGGTTTCATTTACTATGCACATAATGAAGTGCACGTGATGAGCACATGAATATAGTCGCTAGAACTACTCTGAGAATCTGACAGTTACCGTTTATTGTGAGAAAAACTATTGTTATATCATATTCGCATAGAAACACAAAGGTCTTCACAGCAACCCGTCAAAATAAAAGTTTGGTTTAACTTGAAGAAACTGTGACAGAAATATATTACTTAATGTAATGACAATACTTCTACTACTAATAAAAATATTAAAACATTATTTCTAAGGAATATTTACCAGAAACAAATTATTTACCAGAATTTAAGATATTTATTTATTTAAGAAAAATATAAATAAAAAAATATTAAAATAATAATAATAATAAAAAAAATCAATTAATTAGAGATACTTTTGATTATTACAATTTAATTAAACCATTAAAATGGAATCCAGAAAATTAATGGAAAACACAGAATTTGGTAAAAAATAAAACTGAATTAGAGAAAGGTCTTGAATAGGGCCATAGGGCCTTTAAAAAAAAAAAATTGGTTAATCTTTTAATAAACTGCTGTTAAACTGGGTATGTTTCATGATTTCAATTAATTAGACTTGCTTTTTGATTAATAAAATTTAATTTAACCAATAAAACAGAGAAAAATATAATTTGGGAAAAAATAAAACAGATTTCATAGGGCCCTACATACAGTCTTACCCTAGCTGAGAGCAGTTGCTGGCAGTCTTGGCCAGTTTGGTCATTGATCTTGAATACGCCTCCTCTATGGTGGCTCTGTGACAAAAGGGGAGAAAACTATATGTGAGTAATCAATCAAACCCAAAAACTGACAGGCCATCTAATGCTGATTATTATTTAGAATAAAAAATCCTTTATACAACATTTTGATTTTACTCTCACAAACATTTACACATACTTACAAACAACAGTAACAATCATTAAAAAAAAAAAAAAAAAAAATGGAGAAAAAATGTATTTAAAAAAATTATTTAAATGAAAATATAAGTGTTGCTCCATGCAAGTTGCGCAAATGACACTGATACATCTACATATAGGCAAACAAAGGCCTTTGCTTGAAAACAGTTTAGCAATTGTGCCTCCACATTCATTTTACAAAACTAAAAAGATTTTTACATTTTTACAACAAGCAGAAGAAAAAGCAGTTAAAAGTTTGAGATATCTGAGCGAAGCCCGCGGTGTATTGGTCACTATGTAATCCCCAAAATTGTTACTTGTGTCATTTCATAGTTCAGTTGATTTAATTATTATTCTAAAATGTGAAAAACAGTAAAAACAAAAAGGGTGTACAAAAATTTGATTGGTAGTGTATCCTTACAGTCACTTGCCTAGAGTCATTTGAAAATCTATTGCTATGGTCTTCTTTTTCTGTAAAAAGAGAAAGATCTACAATAGCAAATTAGCCTGAGCGCTGTTTCACCCTGACAGAGACAACATCACACCGTGTCCAGAAGGGGGAGACAGGCACGCTCCATTTGTGGTCAAACCACTCAACGTCCTCTGAAAAAAAAATCTCACAATACAATAGCCAAAAGAACATAAATCAAGACTAAGAACTTGTTCAAATGACACAAATAGCATTTCCAATGGTATTATGAATCCGCAAAATTCCTCTGTCAGTCACAGAGCTCATGAGATGGTTTAAAACGTCTGCACATTTTAAATCTTTCAGAGTGTGAATTCTTTCCATTCGTTTAACACAGCATTGACCGTTAAAACAGGTGAAATGTGTGACGGATGGTGAGGCTTATGGAGGACTTGCAGCATTCCTGCTGAAAAACATTTGGAAGGTTTTAAGAGAAAAGTTTTAAAATAGTTTCCTCTGGAATAGCTGTACTCCCTTGACAGATGTCTTGGTTGTGTGAGCAGAGCTTCAACGCTTGCACAGGTGAATGATCTGACAGAACTGTGCATGTTTTTGTAACAAGAAGATCTCAAATTTTTACTGACATTTTGCAGGTGATGAGATTAAGATCAGGTTTGATGTGGAGTCTGCTGTTTAGTCTACAAAAAGATTTTCTTGTAAAGATTCACTAGTAGAACAGATTTCATAATACTTCACTTATATACAGTTTTATTTTATTATCACTGAATTATTTCATATTTCCAGTTTTTAAAGTTTTTAAATTTTACTAATTTTGTTGTGTGGTTCGTCATTTTTATTAGTTTTTTTTTTAAATCATTTTTGATACTTCTATTCATCTGTAATTTATTTTTATGTCAGTTTTGGTATTAGTAACAGTTTTAGTAGTACTTAAACTTATTTTATAACAGCAAACCAAACTGTTTGATTTTTTTTTTTTAAGTTTAAGTAATATTTATATTTTATTTATAGCTTTATTTCAATAAATAATAATGCTTTTGAACAGATTTAAGTTTTAGTTAACACAATCAACACTGCTAACATACAATCTTTAGGAAGGATGACTGTCTGCGTTATGACAGGCTGTCATGAATACAGTGTACAATCTGAGGTAACTCCCTTCATCCCCTTAAAAACAAGAAGAAGAACAACTAAGCACACACACACACACACACACACACACACACACACGTCTGGTTTGCTATCCTTGTGGGGACTCTCCATAGGCGTAATGCTTTTTCTACTGTACAGACTGTATATTCTATTGCCCTACACCTAAACCTACCCCTTACAGGAAACTTTCTGCATTTTTAGATTTTCAAAAACTTCATTCTGTGTGATTTATTAGCTTGTTTACCCGTGGGGACCTCAATTTAGGTCCCCACCATGACACGAGTCCCCATGAGTCTGTGTGTATTCAGGTTTAAGTCCCCACCTGAAAAGAAAAACAGGTACACACACACACACACACACACACAGTTTTACCTTTCTCTGATGAAGTCTGATAGCTCCTTGCTGGATATCTGGCCATGTTTCATGTTGTGGTACAGTACATCAAATCCATTATTTTTATCGCCCTGCCAAAGAAAGCATACAAATGAATTAAAAGCTACATTTGAGCCACATCACTACGTGTTTTCTCTAAAAAAGGGAAACAGCAAGGAGCAAAGTTAAGAATGACATTTCAAGGATTGAACTTGTTTACCACTTTTGGTTTCTCAACGATCATTGCTGTCATGGTCTGAATGGCATCTAGCTGACTCCTTAAAGCAGACTGGTCCACCATGTTCATCCGCGACATACTTTCGTATCTTTTCCCGTAAGCTGTAAGCTTGGTCTGAACTGTGTAAAGGGTTTCATAGTAACCATGGCTGCAATGCTACGAGTGTCCGATATCAGCATTTTAAAAATGCAAGCGCTAAACTAATGCATAATTCAGATCTGAAAAGATCCGAATACCTCCTCTAATTTTAGAATGACAGAAACACGTATATTTTAATGGCAGCCATGCATATAGACATCTGCTTTATGTACATGCATTAGAAGAGAGAGCACTTACGTAAAAGCAACACAAACACACACATGTACTATGGTGTGCCAAGGGTGTTACCTCTTCCTCCACAAGTTTTTTTTTTTTTACGGTCAACAAATTTTGGCTGACGACTAATGGATACAAATAGTTTTAAATCATATTTTGTTAAAATATTTAAATATTTACAAATGCTTGGTCCTTCTATGTCATTTTTTGGGTGGCAAAATGTGACTGAAATTTAAAGTGCATGTCGGTCATTTCATATTAATATTAATAATAATAAGGCGGTGTTTGCTCAGCACATCTGCTCTGACTGACTATAAATACAGCTGTCATCCATGCCAGCGTAGAACAACAGATATAATCAATTATATATTCTCCAAGGCTTTTTACCCAAGCAAATAATTTACAGTTAATACATCAGATTAATGAACCAAACTGAAACAAGCTAAATTGTAAGCCTTTTTTTCTTTTCTTTTTTTTTTCATTTCTCAAAAGCCAACTGTCAAAATACAGAAATCTGGCACACCACAAGAGTTCAACTAGTGATTCAAAGAGAAGCACAAGAAGAAGAAGAAGAAAAAAAAAAACATCTATCCATAATCATTGTAGTCATGCACTAGCATTCAAAAGTGTGAGATTTTTTAAAATGTTTTTAAAAGAAGTCTCTTACACTCACTAAAACTGTATTTATTTGTTTAAAATAATAATAAAATGTAAAATGTAATTTATTCCTGTGAAGGCAAAGATGAATTTTCATAAATCACTCTAATATGCTGATATTTATTACTATCATCAACACTGAAAATGGTTGTGCTGCTTAAGAGTTTGATGAAATTGAAATACATTTTCTTTTCAGGGTTCTTTGATTAATTCTAAAGTTCAAAAGAATAGCATCTATTTAAAATAGAAATCTAAATGTAACAAGTCTTTACTGACACTTTTGAACAATGTAATGTATCTGTGCTGAATAAAAATACATGAACATGAACCAATAAAAGGAAGGATGAAGCTCTGCTCTCATGTTTATACTGTGTAACTTCCACATCAGCTTTTGTGGACACAGCAAATATCACGCAGTGTGTTTCCTGTAGTGCAAAGACAACTGAGATCTGTGTGAGATTGTAGACTGTGTGTATGTGTGTTGAAAGAACAGCCACAGGAAAGCCAAGCGCTACAGAAGTGACTGAGGAATGCAGTGATATTAAAAAAATACAATAGAAAAACAACAACAACAAACTCAGGAAAATGCTTTGGGCGTCTGCTCATTGAATACCAGCACACCAAAATACCAGTTTGTTCTGTGACGTGCCAAGATGCTACAGCGAGATGTTTAGCAATAGACAACCAATCATAAAGTGCTTCAAAGTCACAGAAAATGTCATATTCCAGTACAAACAATTCTCACATATACTCTCTGAAAAACAAATAACCCACAATGACATTGCCAAAACTATGTCAAATATCTGTGACCTGTTATAAACCCATGACGTTAGCAAAAGAGAAGTTCAGAGAAGTACGATAAACCAGACAAACAGCAGTTGAGGAACAAAGCATGCAGTTTGAAGTTGCTAATTTGAGCGTAGGAAAATGTTCACTGACTCTGATGTTGTGCGTTATGCCTTCCTGTATGTTTGTGTTTCTGTGAGGGGGTTTAAACCACAATTTGGCTCAGGTCAAACCAAGCAGAATTCATATTTAAAGCCAAAACACACAAGAAAAGACATGTGTGTGTTCAAGTTGAACGTGTGTGTATGTGCTTGTTCATGCAGCTGGACTCACAAACTGGGTGAGGTTCCCAATACAGAGACTATGTGCAAAGACCCTGACTGCAACCCCCTCCCCACACACACGCACAGTTTACTTAGCTAACGAAATGAGGACATTCTATTGACTTCTGTTTTCATATATAGCTAGTTATGTATACAATAACATAACCCACACCCTAAACTTAACCGTAACAGAAAACTTTCTGCATTTTCAGAATTTTAAAAAGAGTTTTGTTTCTTTTCTTTTCTTAAACACAATATTTACAAATGAGGACACCCCCAAAAGAGGTTTTGTCAGATTTAGCTCTCCTAATGTAAAAATATGGTAAAGTAGGTACACATACACACACACTTCTCCTTTCTTGGAAGCTCAAATCAAGAATGCCTACATGGAAATTTTGTTACATTTAAAAAATATTCCACCTTCATAAATCTACTCTCGCATGGTCTTCTGCTCATTCCTTTACTTCAATCTAGCAGCACATTCACCTGGAGAATTTCATAACAAGTTTTCCGAATTTGCTATATCTGGGACCCTTTTTGTATTTCCATATAAATCTATCATGCCAACCAAAGAAATTCCTTTGGTAGCGGTCCCATCAGGCCACTGCATAACTTATATTTATATCTTGTTCATGTTGTGGTTAAGGATGTTTCCTTCTTATTTATGCATTATATTAGTTTTCTCTGATATTACACATTGTAAAGTTTGTGTGATACTGCAGAGAAACCAAAGATGTATTATATTATATTAGCAAAATATGTTGTTGTTTAAATAATAATAATAAAAAATAAATTAAATAAAAAAAATAAATTATACATATATTATATGTATATAGTAATTATACATATACATATATTATATGTATATAGTTTTTAAAAAATTGTGGGGTTTTAAATGTATTCGCTTTTGCAAATGTGTCCATGTAAGTGAGATAACAACACAGTCTGGGAAAGTTAACTGCCTGGTTTAATGCATGGTTTAGTGCACAGCCATCTGCTGAACCTAACCCATGAAGGTTTAATAAACATTACAAAGCATGCTAAATTTGGCATAGCTGACAGAGTCTCGCTTCTCATTTGAATCAGTTCAACAGAGCACAGAGATCTGAATTGTGATTACATTAGTATGCATTACATGCATCTTGAGTGATGAAGACTAGGAAATAAAACAACTTCTCTCACAGTGTCAAATAAAATCATCTTCCTAACAGAGAGACAGTTTCTTTAAAGGCTCAAATAATTCGTTAAAAATATAATACAATAAAGATCTTCTTTCACAAATACTTACAATATAACAATATAACAATTATCAGTCTCAGATCATAAATATCAAATAAAATGCAATTTTCCAAAGCATAAATCCAATGCACAATTGTTACAAATTACCTTGTACATGGACGATTACTCAGATAATCAAATCAGTAAATAGCTGTCCATAACCTAAATGCAGAGCAAGCATAACTTCAGTGAATTCATTTACAATCACTTACTGTACATCAGTTACTGAAAACATTCTGAGAGTAAACATGTGTATGGTAGATCAACAATGAGCAGAGCAAAACATCTAGATATCAACAGTGTCAAAGTTCAGCTGAATCCCTTTCACCCCAGCTCTGAGTCCCTCACGTGACCTTCTGAGCTCCCCCCTGTTTAAGCAGGGTGATCTGCCTCCGTGCTCAGGACATCTGTCCTACAGACACAGCATTGTAGATCAATAGAAATGCACCACATTCAAATGCACTGAAAGACAAAGACGTCCAGTGACACAATATTTGTTAAAAAGGGAGTATATTAAATATGGTGAGACAAAGACGTCCAGTGACACAATATTTGTTAAAAAGGGAGTATATTAAATAAGGTGATAACCTCCCCGTGCTGATTTGCATGGTATCATGTGTCGATGATAGCCAGAAATAAGCATCAAAAATTGGCAATATTAAGAGGATTTAGCATTTCCAATTAATGTAGGCCTGTAACATTCTTCTTATTATTAGGCCTATGGTACATGGTAGTAGCAATAAAGAAATCTTATATTAACAGATAATTCAATCTCATTCAATGCTCCTTATGATGGTTAAATGCGCTCTGATTATCTTTAATGATTGAACAATAGTTTGAAACAAGGTTTGTAGTACTGATTATTGAGGTCCATATCTGTGTGTCTTCCATGCCGCTTATACTCTACTCGGGACGGGAGTGCTGGATGATTACTGACAGCAGTGGTATTGGAGTAAAGAGGTTAGGACAGAGGTCTTCAACCCTGCTCCTGGCGACCCACTATCCTGGAAAGTTTATTTCCAACCTGCTTCAGCACACCTGCCTGCAATTTTCAAGCAGTCTTGAGGAGCTTGATTGGCTGCTTCAGGTGTGGTTGATTAGGGTTGTAGCTAAACTCTTCAGGATAGTGGGTCCCCAGGGTTGAAGACCTCTGGATTAGGAGAACGTTCTGGGAACGTAAATAGAACATTTCCTTTAGGTTAGGGGAACGTTCCAGGAACCTAAAGGGAATGTTCTATTTACGTTAAGAAAACTTTCCTGGCTACCCAAAAATAATACACTACGTATCAATATCTCTTCCCTTTGTACTTGAACTTTTCTATGCGGACTCGGAGGGCTGCGCAGCCTGCGCGCTGTGACTCCGTGTTGTTTCAAGCGCATCTTTCTGCGCACGGGATGCGCATAAGCGCTTTGTGCCGCTCGGAGCCTTTCGTATATGAAATGAAATGAAAATGAAAGTGAATGAAAGTGACGTGACATGTGGCCAAGTATGGTAAGTTAACCCATACTCGGAATTAGTGCTCTGCATTTAACCCATTCTAAGTACACACACACACACACACACACACACACACACCGTGAACAGTATAATACTTTTCTGCGTAATGAAAGATTATTAATAGTCTTCCGTGTTCTGTCCTATCTATCATATGTTGCTGCCTTCATTACTGTGCTATACATTTAAAAGAAATGTCTTTTAATTTGATAATATATTTATGTATAAATGTATTAACTTGTTTTTTTTTCATGAATGTATTTTACGACAATACAAAGATTTAGTCGTACACTTATTCACTTTTATTTGTAAATGAAAATGTTTCACTAGGTTTTATAAAATTATTGTGCACCCGTGATTTTTCTAGAGTATCTTTTGCTGCTGAATTATCCACTATCCTTGTTTATAATAGCCTAGTATTTTTGTCACCGATTATGATTATGTATATTTCCATTTGTTATTTTTCATTAAAATGAAGTTGTCTATATATAGTAGATTGTGTTTAACACACAAAAGAGTGACGATCAGGTCAACACAGAGAAGTATAGAAATTCTGCATTGATAAAAAAAATAAATAAATAAAAAAAAAAACTGCTGGTATGGGATCGGATCGGAATCGGTTCTGAAAAAATGGTATCGTTTCATCCTTAGGGACATATGCCAGATTTATCCAATCATTAGTCAGCTTACACCCGATTCTTCCACAATTGACTGCATCCATTTGAGTACAACAGTTTTTTTTTTTTTTTTTTTTGATAATCTGTTACAAGCAAGCATGTCATTGCATACCATGAATACTGTTGACTGTATGACAAATTGCTTAAGGCGTTCCTCATTTGCAAGTGGCTTTGGTTAAAGGTGTCTGCTAAATGAATAAATGTAAATGTAATCGGAAAATGACATTCATGTGAATATGATCAATTTTACATATTTGACATTTTACACAAATGATTAACATAACCACACACACATTTAAAAACATAAAGAACTCTCATCAAGATAGATACCTAGAAACTAAAATGGAACATCTGCAGTATGACTCAACCAGATATACATTTCCGTAAGTAGGTGTCTTCTGACTGTAACAAGTCTGAACATCCACCAACGAAACCAACAGAGGAGAATGTGAAATATCAGCAAAGGTCAAAAGCTCTATAGAAAATTCACACGGTGGCAAGAGAGGAAACCTGTGGTTAGATGTGTTTGACTGCAGGAAACGAGACTAAGAGGTTTCCTTCAAACACCCCTTTGTTGTGGGAGGTTTAGGGTAAGCTGTCACACCTGCTTACTGTCAGGCACTGGAGGGCAGAGAAGATTGATTTCAAGAGATGATGATGTCATGGCAGATAAATATCAAGACAACTTTGACAGTCTGACCTTCCCTGCATTCATTTCTTGAGCTTGACAGCTTCCTTGAAGAAGTGTGGCTCTCTGTGTGTGGGGTATATGTGTGTATGTCTGTGCCTTGCATTACAAGCACACAGCTGATCATAGGCGTCCCTGTTTCACTGAGCCCTCAACACAAAGACCTGATTGAGAACAAGACTCTACAGCGCCGCAATCCCTCATCTCTCTTCATCTCCCCCCATCTCCTGTTTTGACAGTCATGGCTTCCAACTGCACACTTTCTCACCCGGTTCTGCTCAACATTTCTGCCAGTCAGATGCTGTTTAATGGTTAAACTATGGTCATATACTGCACATGACAACAGAGGAATCTTCTGGGATGCTTTAAGACTGTGTCAGGCTTTATCTGTTCTGTCACTTAGGTAATGATGAATTAACATTAATGACTGCAAAAATCCTCAATAACATTTGTTGTACAATGAGGAAATAGTCATTATTTGAAGAATGACTTGAATCCTGTCTGGAATGTAAGCGATAATAAAGACAGACTGTGCATGAACACACCTGAAAGCAAACGCCTTCAATCTACTTAAAGTGATAATGCACTTAAAAATGAAAATTTCATTAACATTTACTCACACTCATTTTACTCACTCTTTGAAGAATGCTGGTAACCAAAACATTTTTGTGTCCAGTGACTTCCACTGTATGGACACTTTATGTGCCAAAGCAGATGAAAAATCATAAAAGGTTTGGAATGACACGAGAATGAGTATATTATGACAGAATGCTCATTTTTGGCTGACTATACCTTTAACATCACTTTTTTTTTTTTTCTTGCCTTGTATTAAAATGAAGTCACACAGGTTTGTAATGATATGAGGATGAATATGTGCTGACAGAATTTTTGGGTCATGGGTCTCTTTAAGAAGCAACTATGCCTAGTAAGGATGTATGTTTTGAGGTAACAAATGAAAATAAAACGACAAACACGAATATGAAATCACACTGTGAACAGCTTAAGCACTCAAAGTATATATAAAACCTATATAGTAAAGTCACGACAGTACCCTACTAACCATAAACAAAGTAATTCAAATGAAAAAGATCAGCATACTATGGAAGAGAAGGGGGTAATTATTACATGGCTCACACATGAATCATCATACAATCATATAAACAACTTTATTAGATATTCTGGCCTCCGGTCTAACTTCATTACGGAAGAACTAGAGCAGGATAGCGTTGTGATTGACAGCCGTAACATCCAATGTTGTTGCAGAATAGGATCGTTAACATTCCAAGACGTTGATCGACAGCCAATCAGATTGAACGGAGGTGGAACGTAGTTGGCTGTCCGTGTCAGATGGATGTAATGAGGCCCAATCCCCGGTCTAGCTGGACGGCATTCTCCGAGAAAAGTGAGGGGGGCAACAGGCCAGCAGGCTCTCGTGCTTGCCTCGACCATGTTTTACCGGTATTATCCCAACAACGGCCGGCGTGAATCGAAATATGAAGAATAGCCCCAGAAATCGAGCGTATCGTACCAATTTAAAAGAATGACAGACGAGTAAAGCGGAGTTGTCTTTAACCCGCATAACCAAAAAAGAGCAAAGCATAAGCAACCTACCCAGAAATTTTCCAGGAAATAGGGCGTTATCATCTTGCTGTCCTCCCTTCTTCACAGCGACGCTTCTCTTAATTTGAATTGCCTCAGTTGGCACAGTTAATCCACCGTCCTCCCCCCGATATTGTTGTGTCTGGTAGTTTTTCTCTTTTTTTCCCCTGCTCTTCTACTGGGTTTTCCTCCCTCTGAACACGACTCCACCTCCTCTCTTGCTTTTCACCTCCTCCACTTGTTCAGTATTTCATGGAGGTAATTATTATGAAGAAACAGTGACGCCAGTGGCGGGTTCAGGAATTGCCACAATTCCCATGATGCAATCGACTAATTTTCATGTCCCACCTTAATAGCTCAGTTGATAAAAAAATAAATTAAAACAATTTTTTTTTTCTACAAACAAAATACTCAGCTGATATATTATTTAAGAAATTTTATTGAAAGACCAAAGTGTAATTTCCCAAGTTGTTGAAATGCCTTTATCTTTAATACCTCTGAAATTCATTTGACACAATGTAATCAGTGATTTTTGAAAAGTGTTTATTCTTACCAATGCACAGATCCAAGCAGTGAAACAAACTCACGTCCATAACAATGTCATACAAATATCATTACAAAATTTCTACAGTACAATATATATTCTTTGCATGATCCAAAATATTTGGTGGCCCCTAAAAATGATTACTTTCTGTATTTGAATCTTTCTTCAAAATCAGATTATAAAATAAAAGTTGAAAAAAAATCACTATAAATTAAATTGCTCTCGGACCAGAAAAGGGAGCTTCTGAGCAAAGTCTGACTTCATTATTACGTTTTCTTAATTTCCACACATAGAACTATACAGCAATTGGTGCAGTCTGGGGTGGGGGCACAACACTTAGATTTTTGATATTTTGTACTTCACAAAAAGAAAACAAGACAAAAAAGTAAAACCATTAAAAAAGTACAACCATTAGATTCATTACTGTGCAATTTCCAAGTCTCATGGCCTCATTTATAACCCCCCCCCCCAAAAAAAACAACTCAAGTCTAACTTCAAGGCGTTACAGTATATACTGCATTTATATTTCATAAATAATGTTCACATACATAAGGGCCAGTTACTTCCATTTTGTCCCACATGAAGTATCCTATTTGAGTGTCTACTATCGGATATCTCCTCCAATCAAAAAAAAAAAAAAAAAGTTACATTCTTTTACGAGGAGACATAGTGACAAAAATATGCCTGTTAGAAAGGATATTCACCAGCAGCTGAATGGATTACAGTGACTTGCTCTATTATTATTATTATTATGAAACATGGGAGCCTGAACAGTGGGGAAAGGCATACATTAAAAAAAATAAAAACGGCAAAGAAAAAAAAAAAAGCAGTAAACATACCTCCTGAGGTCTCTACAACATAAAATATTCAAGTAGAAAATTACAACACATAGCAGCATTCATAAGTGTAAGACGACACACTTAACATTCATATTATCTGCCTACATCTTGTTTCTTTCTTTGTTCTTTAATTTTTATTATTTTTTTCAGTCAGAAGAATCTCCGACCTCTCTTATTGGTTACAAATGTAAAACAGCTGGAATGTGACAGACAAACTGAAGAAAATAAAAATCACTTTGCAGAAATACACCAGCACAACACAGACTCACAAACACCTGACAATATCCCGTGGTGTTCAGATTTAAAAATCTTCTTACAGCCTTAAAAGGTTTGAGTCCAGAACTTCTACTTGAAAGAATCATTTCACTGGCTTCCAGATGAGTATGAACATCAGTCTTGTCTGAGATAGCAACTTTGAAGTGCAAAGTTTTTAATACCTAAATCTTCACACTCTGGGACACATTCAGGCATTTTAAGGCTTGCTACGATTCACATGAGGGACACAAATACGGCCTCCACGAGCACTGAACTGTCCAGGATTATACACAACACAACATGGGACGTTTTTTTAAACTTCATGCAGGAGGTAACGAAACTAAACAAAACAAGTCACAAAAGCAATACATGGATGGAAAACACGTCACCTATTGTGTATGTGTGGAAAAAATGCATTATTAAAACTAGCCTGTATGTGAGGGGTGCTAGAAAAACAGTTTGCTCATTGGGCCACCAACATGCACAAAATCAAACAACTAAACATCCAGATTAACCCGATCAGTCAAAAAAAGATATCACAAGCATCTTCAAAATCATGCTCTGAACAAACTAAGCAAAAAGAAATCGCCGATGTCTCAAAATGAACAAAATGTGTGTTTTGGGTTCACTCGTTTGGATCCATGTCGAGCACGCCGGAAATCAGAAAGTGAGACTGAGGAACATTAAAGCCTCGTTCAGAGCAATAGTTCAGATGTTTCAGACATCTTCACTGTGTTAATATGGAGTCTTCCTTCTCGCTTTGTGCATGCTAACTTAATTTACCAAGATGAATTTAGAAAAAGGTAAAAAATAAAATTATGCAGTCATTCGGATTTTTATTCCTTCATCTTCGCAGATGAAAACCTTTCACTATCAATGATATGAGAGGACTTACATTTCTAGAGTTACACTGTGTTACCTTTTAGACAGAGCCCCTAAAATATGGTACGTTTTTAGCATGTACTGTCTTTAAATGTTTACCGTCTACTGCTGTGCATAGCTGGCACACAAAACACGGTCTGCACACTTTCATGCAGTCGAGCTATACCCTACATCACCCCATGCATAGGACTTACGCTTCGTGTCCAAGTTGAGATTTACGTCACACCCACCCCTCTAAATGGTACGGTCCAGAAAATAAACAAAACCTGTTTTTTAGCTTTCAAAGCTTGTCTCCAGGCACTTTCCTATGTCAGGAGTGTAACACTACAGAGTTTACACATATCTTCGTGTCACTGTTTTTTTTAACCCCTGGATGTTCCGTTACATTAAGTGCTCTGGTGAATGAACGCTAACATTGTATTTAGTTTTTTTGCCCTCATGGCTGATTGTTATGACATGATGAAAAAGCTTTCTTCCCTATTTTGGTTTGGCTTGGCGAGGTGTGGTCGACTAGCGCCTCAGCTAACACTTCCCTCCCACCCCGTCTACAGGGGTCCAGTGGGCCGTATGGCTCCCACCCCTGCTAGACCACCCTTCCCCCCAGGTAAAGGGCAACATATGCCCTGGGTATCAGAGGTTCCCATCCTCTCCCATAGTGAATAAGCTGCAGAACAAGAGAGAAAGAGATCAGATTAGAATGATTTTACATACAGTATCATTAGTAAATACACTGCCTTTCAAAAGTTTGGGATCAGTAAGATTTTGAATGTTTCTTAAACAGTTTTTTTTTTTTTTAAATCAAGGCTGTACCTATATGATCAAAAAAAAAAAATTGTAATTTTGTTTAAAAATATTGCAATTTTCTGTTTTAGTATACCTTAAAATATAATTTATTCCTATAAAGCAAAGCTGAATTTTCAGCATCATTACTCTAGTCTTCAGTGTCACATGATCCTTCAGAAAATATTCTATGATGCTGATTTATAATCAATGTTGGAAACAGTTGTGCTGCTTAAAATTTTTGACATCTGAGATTCTTTTTTCCCCAGGACACTCTAATAAATACAAAGTTAAAAAGAACTGTTTATTCAATTTTGTGTTACAATATACACTAATATTCAGAAGTTTGGGGTCAGTATATTTTTCCTTCTTTAAAAAAAATAAATAAAATATATATATATATATACATACACACACTTTTATTCAGCGAGGATTTGTTAAATGGATAAAAAGTGATAGTAATGACTTATATTGTTGTATACAGGTTCCAAAAAATGTTAAGCAGCACAACAGTTTCAACACTGATAGTAAATCAGCATATAAGGATCATGTGACACTGAAGACGGGAGTAATGGCTGATGAAAATTCAGTGCTGCATCACAGAAATAAATGATATTTTAAAGTATATTAAAACAGGAAACCAATATTAGAAATTGCAATAATATTTCAAAATATTACTGTTTTTTCTGTATTTTTTTATGAAATAAATACAGCCTTGACAAGCATAAGAGACTCCATTAAAAAAACATTAATATTGATCCCAAACTTTTGAACGGCAGTGTAGATATCAGTAACATATTACAATATTATGCCATGGTCTGTCTGAATACTCGATTCTGATTGGCTGGCAGGTGTTGATTAAATTCGTTTAAATGTACAGGTAGTTCCAGGTCAGTTAATCACGTTCTATATTAATGCGCTTCCTATAAACATTGGTAACCATAGTAACATACAGTTCCAGTTGAATAGTAATACAGACGAAAATAACAGTCATTTTTATCGTTCCGGTCAAATATTGCAGCGCAAATATTATTAACATCTTTAATATGTGAATGCTGGCAAATGACCATGGCATAAACGGGATAATCAACGGCTAGCTGTGCATTAAACGATTTGAATGCACTCTGCTGTGCGTCGGGTGGTTCTTCGCCTCCACGTCGTGCATTCAAATCATTTAATGCACAGCTAGCCGTTGATTATTTGTTCAGCTAGCCGTTGAGCCAAGTTTGTTCATGAAACAAATTACTAATGTAAATGAGTAATTACTGGCCACAAACCTCTGAACGACAGTTTATATATATTTTGCAAGTTACCGTGCACCCAAGACATTTTCTTTTATATAATGAATTTTTAACAACTGTGAATGCTTGCTAAATTTGAATAGAAGAAATACACAAATTTTTGGAGAGCATGAATATACACTTCATGGGGGAAAAAAAACTGTAACAGACTGGCTAGCTTAGAAAATCTCACGGAAATGTACCTCTTCAATCAGGTAACATCTACACCCCATAGAAGGCTGCAAGTCTTTCTTTGAGTGGAAGGGGAAACTGGTCAGAAAAGCGTCTCCAATTCTCGTCTCCAACCTGGTTCTTAAACCCATGCAAGATCTAACAGGGAACACGCACTTGAGTATGAAGCATGCATCCATAATCATCTTAAAGGTTTCCCAACTCACAGACTGGCATTAAATATTTTATACAGCGCTCTACCTTGTAGAACATTTCTCGAAGATCGTCTTTTGGGTTCATCCAGGATGCTACAGCATCACAGAAAAATATAAAGTCCTATAAAATGGTAAAGAAAAAAAAAAGAGGATCGTTTTCAATTGTCGAAGCACTCAGAGAGACATCAGTGAGAATAACGTGTCCTACCTGCACCACACCACCAGGGTTGACCGTGATCATGGTGCAGATTCCTCTGAACGCAGAGTCTTTTTCTTCATTGTCTCTTATATTGCGAAGAGAGGTGCACCTAGTGAAGGGAAGAACCAGTTTTCAAATAACAAGCCTGTGCGGTTAGTTTGCATGTGGATAAACACATAATCAACACAATATCATGACTACCACCTCAGAGCACCTTGAGACTAGCAAATGTTTTAAATCACAGAGATTGGTCAATCGAGAAACACAAATTTTCTCTTTTTATGAATCAAACATTCTCTTGTTGAAACCGAAAAGTAGTTCAGTTTGTTGCTGACAATCCCATACTTTTTTTTTTTTATTGTTAATATTATTGGTTCTTAATCATATGCAATCTACCTTCTTTAGTAATTATGAATGTTTATAAAGATCTTTAGCTGCTCAACCTACTTACATGAATTCTTTATAAGACAAATACAATGTCTATATAGCACCATGTATTCTGTCATAAACTAGTGCAAATTTTGGGGCAGGCATTCTGGGATAGAATCATGCTGCTAAAAGACTGCATCTAATGGGGAGGAGAAATGATTTTCAAAGAAGCTTTTCCATTTCTCTTCATTTTATCCATTTAACTAGCGCTTCCATTTCCTGAAACCAGCAAGCATTTGATATTACCCCATGCACTCAATTAGTAGTTAGATAGCGACAATAAAAGACGAAAACAGAAGTGAAAACTGAAATAAATCAATTGAGAATACATGAAGGTGCTACTGAGGCAAATTAAACGACAAGACCTAGAGGGACAGGGTTAGTCACATGGTTGGCAATGATTTAGACTGAATCATACAGAACAGAGAGAAAGGTAGAGCGAAAGAGAGGGATATCTTCTCTCAAATGTCTTGAACAGGCCTTGTCTTTTTCACAAGAAAATCTAAATATTATGCTAGTGAAATTTATGCTTCGTTTACAAAATTATGCATGTTTCTATACTAGCGTGAGGTGTGAGGAAAAGCAGGAGCCTTTTCAAGAACATTGGGACAAGGTTTGGAGAGAGACTGAGCGACTGAGAGAAAGAAAGAGAGAGAACCATAGGGAGAAAAGCCAGAAGATAGACAGAAAGAGGAAATGAATGAAATAAAAGATTGAATAATACACACCAGGGTCTTATAAACTGCTGTAGCATGGGTGCCACCTCTTGAGGACAAACGTAACCAAGACGACCAATTGTTATTGCTAAGGTAACGCAATCACGGTTAAACAGCACCAAACGCCAACCAAGACATGAGCGAATGAGGGGGGGGAGGAGAAAACAAAAAGAAACAAACAAACAAACAAACAGACAACTCAGAAACAGAACTCAACAGAATCTGTGTATGAGAATAAACACAAGATTTCACTAGTGCTCTTCACAGCCCCAGACTACAGGGTCAAATGTAAAATATGACACTAAAAAAAACATAGATCTCGTTTAAGGGAGGAGTCTTAGAAAACACGGCTCCTCTACAGCTCAGAGTTACAGAGAAACGTTTATGTTCTGTTTCAAGTGTCCGCCAAATTCATGTAGCGTTTCTATGTGACCATAATATGAATACTGCATATTCCTTTCCCCCAAATCCCTGTATTACAGATTGAAGACTACAGAAAACAATCTTGTTTTCTAAGATTTTCTCCCTTAAACTCACAAAAATTTCTTCAGTAGAACAGAAAAGTCTTGTCTTTCTTTCTGTCTCTTTTGTTTCATTAAGAAATGCATATTACGCCAAGCGAACTACATGGAGAGGACTAGATTCCACCGGGATCTTAAGAGGCACAGAGGAGGGAGACCTAAGTTTAAGAGACACAAAACTATGCAACATTCTCATTAAAGACAGGCATTTATGAACAGTCCAATGAGACATGCAGAAAGCAGATGATTGGCTCATTAGAGAACGCAGTTCAGTGCAGGATGAGCTGATTCAAAGAGTCTGAAACACAGTTAAGCACTGTTCACCATTGTTATATTAATTAGCAATTAAAGAGATGATCAAACACTCACAAACTGAACATAAACTCATCATCATAACATTAATGATGTATAACCTGCATCATAAAGAAGAGATACACTACTGTTCAAACGTTTGAGGTATGCAAGATATTTTCATGTTTTCGCTAGAAGTCTCTTATTCTTCATTTGATCAAAAATACAGTATTGATGTTAAACATTATTACAATACAGTTTTCTATTTTAAAATGTAATTTATTCCTGTGATGGCAAAGCCCAAATCAATATGTTGATTTGGTGCTCAAGAAACATTTCTTCTTTTCATCATCAATGTTGAAAACTGATGTGGTGCTCAATATTTTTGTGGAAATGTGATGTTTTTACATTTTTACATTCTTAGGTGTAAGAGATATTATATATATATATATATATATATATATATATATAAAGTCTTTACTGTTACATTTGATTCATTTAATATACTCTTGCTGAATAAAAGTATTAATTTACTTAAAACTTACTCAACCCAATCTTTTGAACAGTAGTGTGTTAATGGACTCAAACGCAAAACTGACGTAAAATGGTCAGTATGGATTCGCCTATGCTACATGCTTGCTTCTGAATTTTAAAAGGACTTAGTCTTTGCAACATGAATAATCAAGACATCAGCAATCCTGCATTAAACGTTAGCCGTCCTTAACTAAACAACATTCAACATCTATTGGCAGATATGCATTCACATTTAAAAAGAAAAGTAACTAAAACAACAGAAATAAATCGACAAACAGGAACACATCTACAAGTACCCTTGTTTCTGTGGGAGTATGTTATGAGCATTACACTTCACCCTCATTAAAAATAATAATAATAATAAATAAAAAAAAAAATCAATGGCGGCAGCCATTACGGCTCAGGCTAGAGCTTTAATTTGAGCAGTCCAATCAGAGTGGAGTGTAACTGGGAAATAATTTGCGAGGTACAGGTGCTATACATTCATCTAAACACCACAAAACAGATTTAGATCTGAGTTTAGACTTTTTTTCTGAATTCAAATTGTACAAAATGGCTATTTAAGGTTCAAATCTTCCAAGTAAAAATGTTCAAATCAAAGACAGCAGGTCTTAATATTCCTCTCAAGGTTGGTTTACATTCGGCATTGTTTATATCTCACTGACTGAAGCTTGTAACCTCATTACGGTGAACAACTCGCTAACATGGAACTCACTGTTTTATTAATCCACTTCAGTCAGTACCACAGCTGGACTGTTACAAGGTCTGTAATATTCATATTTAAAGACAGCATATTCTGAGGGCACTGACTTTGTGTATATATATATATATATATATATATATATATATATATATATATATATATATAAAAAAAAAAAAAAAAGAGAGCATAAAATTTACCCTATTCTTATTCATTATCCAGTTGCCCAGAATTACTGCACACCTGTGAAGATTTTTATATCAATTATCCTAAAACCTTTATCAAACCTTGTAAGGTCCACTTCCTGGAGTTTGAATGGAGATTAATAAGCACTGCGGAATGGGGATCGGGAGAGTTTGGGAAAAGGATAGGGTGGAAACCTCTTGTGAGGGGTCAGCCTGGTCAGCACCCCTCAGATGGTACCTGTATTTTCCAGCAGTGTCTTGGGTGTGTTGGGTCTGTTTATGATCTCCACAAGCTGCTGTAAAACCATCTGTACATACGGCTGCATCTCAGAACCTGAGCAGAGCGATAAGTAGCATGTTAACCTTGAAGGTATGATGAAATGAGTGAAATTACTAACTGAAGATGATCATGAAACTCCCACCCATTTGAATGGCTATTTCTCCAATGGCCCATGTTGCATTGTTGCAGACTGATATCAACTCTGGGTTCAGGTTTGTGCCTAGGATAGGCATGAAGTTAGCTAGAGAGGAGAGAT
Organism: Onychostoma macrolepis; assembly: GCF_012432095.1. Lineage (NCBI taxonomy): Eukaryota > Metazoa > Chordata > Actinopteri > Cypriniformes > Cyprinidae > Onychostoma > Onychostoma macrolepis. The sequence goes on along the minus strand of NC_081159.1, from coordinate 16,954,005 downwards.
TAGCACAAACAAACAAACGTTTAAGTGCCTGAAGGTCAACAGAGACGGATCAAACTGAGAAAGTGTCAGTGAGTATGTTTAACTGCATACCGATGCAAGGTTTGACATGCTGGAAGCAGGCTTTGGTCAGATCTCCCAACAGAGCAAAAGAACTCTGCCGAACCTCTGGCATTTTATCCTGAGAAAACACAACCATCAAAAGATTAGCACTGTCGCATTACATTTCTCATAGCTGCTCATCCACAAATAAGTTGTTTTTGGACTTTGCATTATTTGCATCTCTTGTAGAGATCGACCGATATACCCATATTTTTCCCGATATTTAAGCATTTTTCCATAATCGGAGATCGGTTTTGTAATATCGGATTCACCGATAAACAGCGCCATCCTGTGGGAGTTTTGAGAATTGCACGCAGGATAGCCATTGCAGCGGTCTGAGGGGAGACGAGACAACAACAGCATGCAGAGGTACTTGATTTGCTGTAGTTAGTAAACTTTATTTAACATTACAGCCAAGAATGCACAAATTACATGTTTTACATAAATGCCTGATATGTAGGCCTAGTTTATGCAGCTTGTCTCTAAGAAATAGAGACGAACTCACAGACTCACATAAGATAATCCGTCAGTCTGTCCCGATAAAGACATAACTTCGCCTGAATTAAATAATATGCAGCCATGAAAGAGTGCATGTTGGAAATAAAAGCGCTGAATTTAATTCTCTCTCTGTTGTGTATGCTCATCATTAGTCTCGTGAAGCCGCTTTCATATTGCTGTGCACTCAGCTGGTTGATACTCAGGAAATGCTCCAGCACGGCCTCCGCATGTAACTTTTAAGAAGATTCACTTGTTTAAAACACCTTAAATTATATTAACATTTACTATATAACCATCATTTCGCTAATAAACATCTAAATAAATAACTCTATGGAAATTAATTATTCATTATCTCCGCGATCGATCGCAGTTTGAGTAGCCTATAGTTCCGTGTAAATGCATAAACCGCGCTGTCAGCAGGCATTTCATAATCTAGATTCTAGAATGACAAAAACATTATTAATAATTCTGATATAACATGCCAGTTGAGAAATGCAATAAAATACAATGTTTTGTTATATTCCAATATTCCAGATAATATTATCCAGTGAATTATTCTTCACTCTTTAGCCTATTAAACAGCTTATAAACCTACTAAAACTGTAGTTTAAAATGAAGTTGGTATGACCCCTGTCCTTTATCTTCTCCATTTGAAAACATTAGACATTCTAAATTTATTTTGCTTATTGTTAATATTAGTGTTGCTGTTGATGCTTTTTATAAATAAAATGTTTTTTATTGTTGTAATATGAAGATTAAATTTAACGTGAAAGAATGCTAATTCTCAAAACATTTTTTTTTATGATGACTGAAAGGAGGAAAAACCAAAGTGAAGTATGGACTTACTTCACTCAGTCTTTAATTTACTTTATAACCGTAAATAAATATCGGTTCTGCATATCGGTTACCGGGCACAAAAACATGCAAATAATTGGTATCGGTTATAAAAAATCTATATCGGTCGATCACTAATCTCTTGCAATTCAAATGTGGTTCTGTGCACGTAAAGATTAAATGGTAAATCCAGAGGGATAAAATACATTATCATGTGACACAGAAGACTGAAGTAATGGCTGGAATTTATTACATTTTAAAATATAAATTTTTTTTATTATATTAGGTTAAATATGCCATGCCTTGGTGCTACAATGCCTTGCTATGCACTATAGTTACCTGCATGCACTGGTACATGAGAGTGAGAATGTTGCTACGGGCAACTAGCTGTTCAATGTTCCCTCCAAGACCCTCTGCTAACCCGCTGAGAAGATCCAGAGCCACAATCATGAAATCTTTATCAGGAGCTTCATAAAACTCAGGCTGAGTCTGGTGGAGCTGTGATACAGATAAAGAGATTATGTGATATTCACCATGATGGATTAAACAAGCTTTGCTTCTCATTTTGCAACATTTTTTACACTAGTATTTTTTAAGCTGACAGTATTACAGAGAGATGAGGGTGTGTGTAATTGTGTGGCTTCTCACCACGGCCTGGGAGAGTGTTTTCTGGACCAGGTTGACACAGCGTTGGTAGACAGGTTCACAGTATGGCAGGAAGCCGCTCTGCAGGGCGGTGGCCACAGATGAGAGACACTGAAAGAGGAATTAACATAGAATGATGAAGATCTTGTTTTAAATCATAATCAGGTACACACATTGACATGCTGGATTCAGAACACTATTAAGAATTCCTGTGACGTCTGCTAAAATAGTTTTTTTCTCTGCTATTTATTTGTGCACACATACATTATTGTTCAAAAGATTGGGTTCAGTAAGATTTTTTTTTTTTTTTAAGTGGATACATTTTTTCAGAATTCTTTGATTAACAGAAAGTTGAAAAGAACAGCATTTATTTGACATAGAATGTTTTGCAACAATGTGAAAAAAAAAATTGTTTACTGTCACTTTTGACTGATTTAAAGTGTCCTTGCTGGCTAAAAGTATTAATTTCCTTCCAAAAAAATACAAAATAAATCTTACTGACCACAATTTTTTGAACGGTACTTTATATAATTGGAGTGTTAGATAACTACCTCCAGTAAGGGAAAGAGGTCTTTATCTTCATCCTTTAGCTGGTTCCATTTTTGAATCAATGGAGGCATCAGCATTTGAATATATTCCTTCACACAGAACACACACGTACAATAGTCAAACAAGTGTTTATTAGACATACACAATCAGTTACTGAAAAAAAAACAATCCAACATGGCAGACAAAGAGAAATTTTGGATTTAGAATTACATTATTTATTTTTCAGTTAATTTAACCAATTACAAATAGGTAAGTGTAAGTAAAATTGATTACCAAACCAAATATTTGTGTGTGTGAGATAGAGAGCTATTTTTTCATCTTTTCGATAAATATTGTGAGATTTCCATGAGGTTTAACATCAGTTAGAATGCTGTATGGCAGTTCAGTGTGTGTTTGCATGTAACAAACTACCTCTAGTGTAATATAAAGATATGTGCCTGATACACACAGTGTTTGTGCGCATTTGACTGTGCAATTACTGGTTTGTTGAGATGGTGGCCCACAGAGTCTGCCAGAGTCCCAATGGCATCATAGAGGATGAGAAGGTTCTTGTGCTGGTATTTACCGAAAGCAAAAACCAACGTGTCCAAAATATAAGCAAGGTACGGCACCAGCTCAGTGCAAGCCTCCTCTTCCAGGGTAGCAAAGGCACTGTGGGACGAAAAGTGAGAGTCAGAGACTTAAAGAGTTACAAGCCAAAAGCTAAAAAGACACCTCAGGTAACAAAATGTTCTTTAAACTAGATGACATGCGTTTACATACGCTTCAAGCAGCACACACTCACCTGCAGGCGGCCTCTTGGACACGCTTGTTGCTGTCAAGTATCCGTTTGAGGAGTTCAGTCATGAGCGGTTTGAGGTAGATATCGGGGGGCTGGCTAACAACCCAGTGTGCGTAGCGGCTTAGAGTCCAGCAAGTGATGGATCGAACCAGCGCCTTCTTATCAGACAGACACTGTACCAAATGAGGAATCAACTCTGGCAAGTAGGGGATCATCCCCTGCATACAGCCTAAAGCAAAGAAAGAAAATACTAATTAAAAAAACACCTTATTTATTAATATAATGATTCTAATTAACTAAAACTTGGTGTGTCATTTTTTTAAACTGCTTGTAATTACAGTTTTTTCATTAGTATAGTACCGTAAATAACTATAGTAATGCGTAATATGTGTAACATGAACACTGTAAACTAGGGCTGGGTGATATGGCCCAAAAAATTATCATGATATTTTTTTTCCCATTTCAGTCGATATTGATAATTATCACGATAAATGTCGAATTTTTATTTCTTTCAAGTTTAAAGGCAGATTTTTGATCCAAAGTGAGAGTTGTAGAAACCAGACCATTTATTGTGGTTTTAAACTACTCTTTATGGTCAGAACATGACAAACACTTCACATTTTTGAATATTAAGACAATCTCTGACGCATCTGTTCTAGTGAGCTCGTGCTACGCTGCCATTTGAACTTTGAGCCGAGCGGATAAACGGTCCGTGTGAGTAGTACTGTTTCATTCCGCTTTTGGTGCATAAACATTATATAAAACTTGTAATCAAACTATTGTTATCATTTTAGCGAGGAAAATTATAGTGTGATAATTATCGTTAATCGATTTATTCGCCCAGCCCAACTGTAAACTAAAGTATATTAACCGGTTCCTTTAAGATATATTTGTATTTTGAGAGAAATTCATTATTTTATTCAGCAAAGATGCCCTAATTTGATTAAACATGACAGTGAAGGCATTTATAATGTTACCACATATTTCTGTTTCAAATAAATACTGTTATAAACTTCATATACAAAACTGCAAACTTTTGAACAGTAGTGTAGGTATGTCCAAGTTTCCCATTTTGAATGCTAATGCTTATGCAATGAATTAACTATATAATGCATTCATGGGAAATTTTTAATACCTTCAGCAATGGCTCCCAGTACAAGTATGCCAGACTCTTTAATAAGCCACTCTGGATGGAACAGTAGTTCTTTCAGTAAAGGAAGAATATGCAGCAGTAAATCATCTCTGAAAACATTCGCCAGGACATCTAGTGCAGCTGCAGAACATTTCCCTACACACACCAGAAAAAATAATGAAGATAACAGCAAATGTCTCGATATACGTCCATTTTAAAGAAGTTGAGGACTTGGCTTTGTCTGTGTTATTTTTAAACACCATTTCTTACTCAAGTTCCAGTCTGAGATGGTTTCATCATCATCCAAATCATCTTCATCATCCTCCTCGTCCTCAATGGAGTCTCCTCCCTCGTGTTGTTGGGCCACAGTGCGTGAGCGATGGAACCTTGGGCGAATGTCCTGCTCATTGTCCGGGATAGCTTCATCCTCCTCAACATCACCCTGGAAATCATTAACATATTAAGAGATTTTTTTGGACAAGCTTACAACTGTTTTCAAAACTTGTTCGGCATAAACCTATAATTGTTTTTTTTCTGCATCACATGCTTTCAAAATAAATCTAAAATACTAATGTGTTCTTGATAAAATGCTTTCTGTATTCATTTAGCTAAATAGTTCCTTTACAACTCTCTAAAAGACAGGCTAAGATATGGAAAATAAAAAGCTATTAATTTGCATATGACAAATGTAAACAAATCTCCTGTAAACAAATTGACGATGTGGGTTTTTAAATGCGGTTGAGCATCGTAACCAAATCACATGTTCGCTGTGTGTATGAACTCAAATCACAGTTGTTATTTAGTATGTTTTACTTTTTTATGTTTAGGGTGGCATATGAAAACATATCAAAAGGAAGCTTTAGAACCAGATGGAGAAACTGACCTTCAACAGGATTATGTCAATCTCGGAATACTTCATTCCATTCACAAGAACTGGAGTCAATCTGTGACAAAAAAAAAAAAGAAAAACTTGTGACTGATCCTGATAGTAATCATATAAGCAACTTTGTCCTGTTGCTGAACTGTATTATAATTAAATGCATCTACATGAGTTGATGCTTTTTTCTTTTAATCAAAAGGACACTGTGTGTTTGCACATGCTCACTTAGGCAGGTGTCCACACAGAACCTCCTTACACACAGGCTGCTCGGCAAGAGTGAGCCAAAATTCACAGGCCTCCAGAGCGACATTTTCATCCTGATCTTGTGTCCTCTGCAACATGTACTGAAAAACAGAAAAAGGCTTGCGAGTATAAAAGCATTGGGCCTTATTCATGAAACATGAACTAACTAGTTAAAGTCCACAAGAGGCTGCTGTTGTTTCACTTTGCCTCTCTGTGATCTGACCACATTTATCAAAAAAAAAAAACATTTACTAAGTTATAGAAGACCGTAGATAAGTCAAGATCAAGGTTCTTACTCTCAGGAATCATGTAATAGTTACATTAGGCGTGATCTAACCTCAATGATGTTGTGCATGTGAGGAAGGAGACGGTCTAATCTGACTTCCAAGAGCATGACTAAAGCTCTGCACACATTCTTCCTCACTTCGGGCTCCTCATCGCCTGCCAGTGCAAACAGGTTCTGCGGCACAAAGACATTTACATACATTTTAAAAAACATTTTCACTTCTCAGAACTAAACAATGAAACAACTTCCTCTAAACTGGCATCACGATTCTGGGATCTAGAATAATGAGGGTGAGTAAATAACAGATTTTTCGTTTTTGGGTGAACATACGCTATTAAGGTGTATGCCGGGTTTATAGGTGGTACCTCAATGAAAGGATCTATGTGCAACATCAGGGCCTGTGTTCTGCTGATGATGAACTGGTTCACACAGGCAATGGCATGTGACCTACAACAAGACAACAAGCACCGCACATATCTCAAACAAGTCTGAATAAGTCTGCTCAGCAAGTAGTAGTCTACAATAGGGGTGGGCGATAGACACAATTCACCGGTAGTAATTTGCCAACTGGTAGAGATTTTGAACTTTCTTCTCTACTGCGGTTACACGCTCGCGTGATGTTGCCGACTACGTGCTCATGAAAACTTATCATTTGCATATGTTTTTAAGCATTGTGGTTTAAAAACAAGATATTTTTAAGCTGCTGAAATGCAATCAGCAGTGAAAGACTATATGCACGCGCTGTCTGAGAGACGTTCTCATAGAGTGTGGGAGTATTGAAAGGAGTTATTTTTGCCACTTTATAGGCCTTGGGCAGTTAAATAGACAGTTATGTACACTTGTATGTGTAAAAATGCCCATCTTTGTAAGTATCCTCATAAACACAGTAATTAAGGTCATAAGTTAAAGCAAATAGCTGAGAAAGAAAACACACGTGTAACAGTATAGCGGATCTGTGCAGCTCTTAAAGTGACAGCAGTCCAATATTCCTGCTGTCTGACGTTCATGTTACAATTTCTCACTGCTCTTGACTAAATCATCCATGTAAATTTTTGTCCTATCGCTTGTAATTTGTTTCTTATTTAATCGCTGACTTTTTACTTCTCTTCAGTGAAGTTTAAAAAAAAAAAAAAAAAAAACTAGTATTCTTTTTTGTGATATTGACACTGGTGACAAGAATTATGAAATTTCTATGGTATAAAAAATTTGGATATTATAAAGAGCAAAAATAACTATATTGCGATATATATGGCTACCGTGAATTAAATTTAATCATATCGTGATATAAGACTTTGGTCATATCGCCCACCCCTATCTGATATCACGACAATCCCTGTCTAAATGAATTAGTTACAAGTAACATTTCCTCACTGTTTCAAACATTATCTTACCTGATCTTGGGGCTACTGTGCTTGAAGAACTGCAGAAACTTGGGGATCATCACGTTGAGTGGTCGGTCCAGCACGTCACTGTCCAGGATCTCAGCAGAGTCCTCACAGATTTTCTGCAGTGCTCCAAAAGCCCCCTGAAAAGACAAACACAGCAGGAATGTAACACCGATGAAACAGACATATTTCCCCTTTTCACTGAACAACCTCACATTTTTAATCTACAACACTTCCATAACAAATCAATCAAACTGACCTAACCAGTCATAACTGTCACACAGTGACACTGAGGCCTTCGGTCCATTTCTATTTTTGGCTTGACGTGCAGCTTGAGCTGCTGAAAAAATAAAATAGAATACTTTTGCCGTTGCCTCAAGCTAACAGCTGGCTCATGGACTCTGTACACTGCAGATGACATGCAGATTTAACGCAAAGCAGACAGACAAAAACAGCTGTAGGTTAATTTAAGGGAAGCCGTGAAGCTGAACATGGGAAACACTGTAGGGGAAGCTATGGCAGAGATAACATGATAATATTTAAGTAACCGGACAGTAAAGCATAAACTCTTAAAGGGATAGTTAACCTTCAGTTGCTGGTCCCCATTGACTTCCATAGTATGGAGAAAAAAACACTATGCAAGTCAGTGAGGACCAACTGAAGGTCAACCATCCCTTTAAAGGGGTCATCGGATGCAAACTTCACTTTACAAGTTGTTTGAACATAAATGAGTGTCGGAAGTGTGTGTACACATCCATCCTATAATGATAAAAATCCACCCAGTGTTCTATTTTAAAATCCCCCAGGCTGTTCTGAGATTCCTGTCAGAATGACGTAGATCTGCGCAGGCCGCTCCCACGATAGTTGATTGACAAGGCCGTCTTACCTTAGACACGCCATTGTGTCGACTCCGGGGCAAGGGAAGACAAGTATGTCTCTGATTAAGCGATTGAGGTGTTTTGTTGTTGGATGTAGTAATGAATATAGCAGTCGTCATTTACTCCCGACATCTGAGCCGCTGAAGACGCAGAGGATTAACGTTACTTTCGTTTTGAAGGGAATGTGCCGATCCCCGATCTGCCTAAATTCGTCTATGTTCGCGCGAATCATTCGTGATCCAGCTTCATCTACAGAAGTGAGTATAAGGGTTTTTTATGAATCTTTGCAAATCGCCTTTCCTAATAATGTGCTAGTTAGCCAGTTTCGCGGCTGAAGTTTACAGTCTGCTCGTCACGCCACGGAAGAGAGGGGTCGGGTTAGCAGAGCTCTTTTCTTTATTGTCTGTACAGAGGTTCTGGACAGAAATTCATATTTGACACTGGCATAAAACATACAATAAACGGTAACACTTTACAATAAGGTTCATTAGTTAACAACATTAGCAAACATGAACTAAAAATTAACAATACTTCTACAGCATTTATTAATCTTAGTTAATGTTAATTTCAGCATTTACCAATGCATTATTAAAATCACAAGTTGTGTTTGTTAACATTAGTTAATGCACTGTGAACTAACATGAATAAACAATGAACAACTGTATTTCCATTAACTAACATTAACAAAGATGAATAAATAGTGTAATAAATGCATTGTTCATTGTTTGATCATGTTAGTTAATACATTAATTAATGTTAACAAATGACACCTTATTGTAAAGTGTTACCCAATAAACAATATACATGCACTTACATATCTCTAAAACACATGAAACACACATTACCCTAGTAAAAAACATATGAAAAACAGCACAATATGTGTATGTATATGCCTATACACACACTAACCCACAAAATATACTTCACTTAAGAGTTTGGTTTAAAACAGTCACCGCCAATGGGATAAATGGCGTTTTATATATATATATATGTTCTTTTTAGCCAGTGGTGTACGCAGCCAACGCCCCCGAAGGGAGAGCCTCAAAACATGGATGGAGGGGATGAGTCTGGTCAGAGTACACTGCAATTGCCTTTCTCTCCATAAATTGTGAAAACAGCTCTTGCATTGTACTCGGTCTTTGGTCGATGATTTTATTTGCTTCATTAATTACTCGTGTTGTTGTTAAAATACTTTCAATCATCGACCTATAAACAATAGTCAAAACCCTCCCATTGACACTTAGATTACTTAACTTCCTGAGCAGACCTAAACGCTGTCTTGCTTTCTTATGTATGTGGTCCGCATTTTCCTGAAATGAAAATGTGTCATCAATAATTGTGCCTAAATATTTAAAACTGGATACTTATTCTACCTTTATACCTTTTACAGTAACTTGTTCGTATGAAATGCCAGCCTAACCTGGGTAAAAAGGGTGTTTTTTTACACTAGCATTGAGAAATTTTAAGCAAAGTATGTTATAGACTTTTCATTAAGACCCTAAAGAATCATATCAGCTTGTGGAAAATGGGCATCCAATGACCCCATTAACAGACACAAGAAATAAATGATCAAGGTAATAACTGAAATTGTCACAGGATTAATGTGGGTTTCTTGCTCAGTAATCTGTTCAGTAGGCACTACAGGTCTGGCTATGAGCGTACTAAACAGGTTCATAGCCTCACTACATAATACGCATATAGAGACAATAATAGTTCATATGAAAACTACTAGTACTACTATAAACTATACACTGTATATATATTAACTATATACTGTACAAAGAAAAAAGTACCAGTTAGAAAATGTATAATAATAGTAATTTTCATCTTATTTTAACTGCTGACCATCACAAATGACTCCTGGAATTTTAACAAATTTTCATCTATGAAGCAAATTAAATATACTTTAATAAATTATGTCAGACATAATATATTTAAAACTAAATAAATAATAAATAAAACTTTTTTGGACAATATTTGAAAACTAGAATTGCTAGTGCTTTCTTAAGATGAACTGCTTATTGCATTGCTCGTTTGTCAGTCACCTTGTTTAAAAGCATATGCTAACTGAATAAATGTAAATGTAATGTAAATATAGAATTCATTGCCACAAAATATCACAAAAAGAATCTGATGGAGAACAATGCCAAAGCCAGACCCAGCAGCAGAGGGACCCGCCCAACACATCAAGCTTCCTCCTGATCTCACAGACATTCCACCTTTAAGGAATCTAATCAGGTCACGAGCACAAACGGCGCCGTGGCAATGAGCTGTCTGGCTCGGCTGTCGCTATGGCAACTGTCTCCACTGTCAGCTTGCACTTGGTTGGAGATGGCACATTTTGAGCTAGAGAGCTTAGAGAAAATAACAGAGGAAGTCTCCGGTCAAAAGAGACTATATAACAACAGCTAATATCTATCTATCTCTATCTCGATCTATATCTATCTATCTATACATACACACACACACACACACACACACACTTATGTCTCTACATATGTATTTATATCTATGTCCATATATACAAATGCAAAGACATCGTCTAGGATTTCATTAAATATTGAAATTAACTGCATAATTACAATTTAATTCATTAACTATTTACAAAAACAAAATCATTGACAAACAATGACCTTTGGTCAGACCAGCTGTACAACGAACACATAGTAAATACTATCTTCATAAGCATTTCCGCACCAGTGTGCTCATATATCGGCCAGTGTGGACTGTGGCCACTTTAAGGCAATAAACCATGATTCAAAGGTAAAGGAACATCTTAACCATATAAACATATGTCATCCCTGCAAATTAAACCCATTACAGGGAGCAAAACCACTCTATGCCCAAGCTAAAAGAGTCATCCCTGACATTCTGGAAATGTCTCTCAACTTCTTCAGACTTCAGATAGCAATATGAGGACCCACATGCCACAACCAAACCAGAGGATCACAGCAGTGGATGGATGCTTTCTTCTTTTTACACACACACACAGAGCTAGGTTGTCTGCTGCTTATGTTACCACTTATGTGTCTTCAGAATTAAACTCATGACCTTGTTCAAAGTTCCTTCAAGCCAAGACGGTTAAATGTTGTTAATGCTCCTTGTTAATGTATTTTATATGTAGGTAATAGGCATACAATCACATCTACTTGAACTTGAAAAGATAAAGACTGACATTTCCAAAAGTGTTTATCAAAATTATGTCAATAATATATTTTAAAAAAGCAATACAATTTTACAAGTGGCATTATACATTTTTCTTTAGACTAAATAACACGAAAATAAAGTAATTTTCAGACATATACAGTTAATGCACATTCTAGGGTAAATTAACGACTAAGGCAGAATTTCATTCCTACTTTGACCATATTACGAGCTTAACATTTCTCCTAATCATTTATCTATGAGTGGTCCATCTCCTTGCCCTAGTAATGTCTCTGGCCTGGTGCTCAACATGCTACAAACAGTTGAGCATTCACTGCTGTAGATGACTGACTTACGATTCTCTTACTCAGCATGCCATTTGAAGACAGTGTGGGTGTGTGAGAGTTTCCTCATAAGTAACTCTGATGTAACTGCATTTTTCAGGTGCATACACACTACTAATTATAGACGCACAACGCACATTCTACGTGGTCAGACCACATGCTGTTTGAGGATTTGCCAATCACTACAGGCAAAGGGTGTGACATTCCACACACACACCCCAAGACATTTTTTGTAACATTTTTGAAAGAGGTTTCTTATGCTCACCGAGACTGTATTTAGTCATTTCAAAATACTGTAAAAACACTAATATTGTGAATTGTTTTTACAAATTATATATTTTTTGGCAATCATTTTGTGGGATTGCCTGATGAACAGAAAGTTATTACTGTCACTTTTGATCAGATTAATTAATCCTTACTATATAAAAGTCTTAGCTCTTGAAAAAACATCTTACTGACCCCAATTTCTGAACAGCAGTGTGTAGTTAAATAAATAAATTTATATATATATATATATATACAGTGAGGAAAATAAGTATTTGAACACCCTGCTATTTTGCAAGTTCTCCCACTTAGAAATCATGGAGGGGTCTGAAATGGTCATCGTAGGTGCATGTCCACTGTGAGAGACATAATCTAAAAAAAAATCCAGAAATCACAATGTATGATTTTTTTAACTATTTATTTGTATGATATAGCTGCAAATAAGTATTTGAACACCTGAGAAAATCAATGTTAATATTTGGTACAGTAGCCTTTGTTTGCAATTACAGAGGTCAAACGCTTTCCTGTAGTTTTTCACCAGGTTTGCACACACTGCAGGAGGGATTTTGGCCCACCTCCACACAGATCTTCTCTAGATCAGTCAGGTTTCTGGCCTGTCGCTGAGAAACACGGAGTTTGAGCTCCTCCAAAGATTCTCTATTGGGTTTAGGTCTGAGACTGGCTAGGCCACGCCAGAACCTTGATATGCTTCTTACAGAGCCACTCCTTGGTTATCCTGGCTGTGTGCTTCGGGTCATTGTCATGTTGGAAGACCCAGCCTCGACCCATCTTCAATGCTCTAACTGAGGGAAGGAGGTTGTTCCCCAAAATCTCGCAATACATGGCCCCGGTCATCCTCTCCTTAATACAGTGCAGTCGCCTGTCCCATGTGCAGAAAACACCCCAAAGATGATGCTACCACCCCATGCTTCACAGTAGGGATGGTGTTCTTGGATGGTACTCATCATTCTTCTTCCTCCAAACACGTTTAGTGGAATTATGACCAAAAGTTATATTTTGGTCTCATCTGACCACATGACTTTCTCCCATGACTCCTCTGGATCATCCAAATGGTCATTGGCAAACTTAAGTCGGGCCTGGACATGTGCTGGTTTAAGCAGGGGAACCTTCCGTGCCATGCATGATTTCAAACCATGACGCCTTAGTGTATTACCAACAGTAACCTTGGAAACGGTGGTCCCAGCTCTTTTCAGGTCATTGACCAGCTCCTCCCGTGTAGTTCTGGGCTGATTTCTCACCTTTCTTAGGATCATTGAGACCCCACGAGGTGAGATCTTGCATGGAGCCCCAGTCCGAGGGAGATTGACAGTCATGTTTAGCTTCTTCCATTTTCTAATGATTGCTCCAACAGTGGACCTTTTTTCACCAAGCTGCTTGGCAATTTCCCGTAGCCCTTTCCAGCCTTGTGGAGGTGTACAATTTTGTCTCTAGTGTCTTTGGACAGCTCTTTGGTCTTGGCCATGTTAGTAGTTGGATTCTTACTGATTGTATGGGGTGGACAGGTGTCTTTATGCAGCTAACGACCTCAAACAGGTGCATCTAATTTAGGATAATAAATGGAGTGGAGGTGGACATTTTAAAGGCAGACTAACAGGTCTTTGAGGGTCAGAATTCTAGCTGATAGACAGGTGTTCAAATACTTATTTGCAGCTGTATCATACAAATAAATAGTTAAAAATCATACATTGTGATTTCTGGATTTTTTTTTAGATTATGTCTCTCACAGTGGACATGCACCCACGATGACAATTTCAGACCCTCCATGATTTCTAAGTGGGAGAACTTGCAAAATAGCAGGGTGTTCAAATACTTATTTTCCTCACTGTATATATATACACATATATACATATACACACACACACACACACTATGGGACTCAGATGTGCAACTATTTTGTGGGGTTTCCTAATTTGATAAATTTTTACATAAATTATATGATCAAATTACAATCCGAGTTGAGAAAATTTAAAACAATTTCAGAGTATTGGTATTTGGAACATCCTCCTTTATGGGGAAATCTTTTGTACAGTTTACAATAAATGGCACTAATTTACTTACATTTGATTAGCAACCTAAAAATAGTGTGGAATTTTACAAATCTATTCCTCTTTTTGTGTCATAACACTACAAAATCATAAAGCTTAATTTGTAGGCTTAAAATGGTCACATTCACTCGGATTTTCAATGGGGACTTCTGAAGAGCACTGTGCATTGGAGAAGGATGCAACAGTCTGAAAACACGCACCATCTCTAGACGTGTGTATGATCAGTTGTGATCACATCTGATCTCCACAGTAGAAAATAACTGACCTCAATCTGTGCTAACAAGCCTGCTCAAGAGTCTCGCAGTGACAGAGGGCAGAGCATTGTACTGCACGCACTCTGCTTTATTCCTGTGTGGGTGTAGGAGATAGAATTTACTCAGCTACTAAATAAAAGGTACATAAAAGCAGCATCTCAAGAAGGCGTGTGTTAACCAGGGTTCGCAGCCCTGTATGTCTGCTCAACCCCAAAAAACACTGCCTTGGAAGTCATAGAACTTATAGCCATATTTTAACATCCAAAATGCAAATCTTCCAAAATGCAAACCTAATATGTAACATCAAAGCAGAGATAGGTTTGTATGTGCACAGGTATATGTACTGATCTAACGCCAAGACTTCACCTTCTTAGCCTTGAGTCCAGATGCTCAGGGCTCAAGGAGTTTTACATGCTTGCATCAGCAAAACAGATTTATCTAAATGGATGCTACTGTTACTGTGTAGATAATGACAGTGGGGTCTGAAACTTGCCTCCAAATGTAGATATAAAATAATAATAATAATAATAATAATATTAAAGGGTTAGTTCATCCAAAAATGAAAATTGTGTCATTAATTACTCACCCTCAAATCGTTCCAAACCTGTAAGGCCTTCGTTGTGGTATTCTCATTAATGGCAGAACTCGGGGGAGAAGAATTGTTGAATAACGTAGTTATTTTTGTTTTCTTTGCACACAAAAAGAATTCTTGTAACTTCACAAAATTATGGTTGAACCACTGATGGACATGGACTATTTTTAGCGATGTCCTTACTTCGTTTCTGGGCCTGGGAACATTTCAGTTACATTGTTGTCTATGGAGGGTCAAAAATTTATGGATTTCATCAAAAATGTTTTAATTTGTGTTCCGAAAATGAACAAAGGTATTACGGATTTTGAACGACACGAAAGGTCAGTAATTAAATGACAGAATTTTCATTTTTGGGTGAACTATCCCTTTTGGAATGATAATGTTGTGTTTGTTTATATATATATATATATAGATAGAGCACATCTCTTAAACTCATGGGCACTTAACGTGGTCAGCATTTTCTTCATTTCAGCTTTAAGACAAACCATTAATTTTCAGAGTACACACATAATGGTTCAAAGATAGACACTTTTAATGTACTAACACTGGACAGCCTCTAGTGACTACAAAGCACTCTGGAATTAAATGGCTATTTTAACCTCTTAACTGTCACCGTCCCCTCTGTGGGACGCCTACGTTTACTTCACTATTTTACAATTAAATCCTAATCTAATCATGACAAACTATATATCGTTGGAAAGGTCTAAGACTCCTAAATAGGTATTTTTTGTTAAAAAAAATATGTAGGAAAAGTAATAGATTAATTTATGACAAGAGTGGACCTGAAAAATTTACATCATAACAGGAGTTCTGACCTTTGTCACAGAAAGTCTTCTTAGTTGCCTTTTTCTCTATTACGTATTAGAAATCATAAGGAATTATATATCAGTTGAAAACTTAAAATCTCAAAATTCATCCTTTGAAACCCATTTTAAAATCAGACATTGCATTACCATGGAAATCAAAATCACGTTGCAAAATGTTTTCATTCATGAATTATACAAATTTAAATTTTGATAGTGCACTATAATGTCTACGTTCAAAACTGTGAGTGACAGTTAAGGACTTGTTGCCTTTGCCCACATTACTAGACTGAATGATGCATATATTGTTATTCCAAATTTATTAAACTGATTGTTCCAGTTGTAGCTTCTGACTGGTCAATACAGCATTCTAGCAGTGTAAAATATAGGATATGTGGTAGGATGTGTGCAAACTATGTCAGAATTATCAATATTATTACCTAATTATGAAAGGACAATTCAGTGAGTTTTAACTTACATAAGTATTTACGTGCTCACAGAACTTATTTACATTTGATCAAATTCAATTACAGTAATTCTGATGTTAGAAAGTAAAAAAAGAACTATTTGAAATAGAAATCTCGGTAATATCACTAAATGTTTTTACTGTCACTTCTGAATACATTTTTTTCCTCACTGAACAAAAAAGTATAATTTTCTTAAAATCAATCAATCAATCAATCAATCAATCAGTCAATCTTACTGACCACAAACTTTTGAAAGTTTATTATTGCAGTAACCATTTAATAAGGCTGTGCTGTACAGTGGACATTAGCGCATCATCTGCCTGTGACTATATTCCACTGTTGTGAAAACACCTATAAGTTTTATGAAAATAAAGAGTCCAATTTGGATCCAAGATTTGTAATTACTTTACGTTGATTAAACACTCATCCAAATTAAGATATTATATGAAACAATCTTCAACAAAACATTAAACCAAACATCCAGACAAATAGCAATCCAACTAAATCAACGATAAATATAAAAAATAAAAATAAAAAGTCTGATGAGCACACTTTCATGATGTAAATTCCTTTTACATCATGCCAAGCAGAGTAACCTCGCTGTGGAGGTATGTTGCAACACACATATATCACCAAACCTCAATTGTACTGCCAAGGGCTTGGATGATGAAGCTTTGAACTAGGCCTACACTACAGTTTTAGACAATGAGTCAGCAACATGCATCATCTCACAGCTCCACTTAGAGGGACAAAGACAGAGAAACACGAGATAATGCGAGACTGATGAGAAGAAACATTAGGGAGGAGAGAAAGGACATCAGAAAGTGTGTGTGTGTGTGTCTTACTTCACAAGTATTATAGTCCTCTGAGTCCAGCAGTAAACAGAGTTTAGGTAGAAGCTCCGGCCAGTTCTGTAACTCCCCTTTAGAGGCTATAGTTGTGATCAGAATACCTGAGGAACACAAACATATGCACAATAATGCACCATTCAGATCAGCCTATACTGCAGTTCACATGACCAACTGCCAGAAAAAAACATTTACACAAAAATCAAGCTGTTATGCAAATTTGATATATTCTATCACGGGGCTATTCAATTAGCTTCATTTGAGGGCCAGATTATCGCATTGAAAATTTGAAGGGGGCCAAAGGGGTAGGGGCCATCCCAATCTCTTTCTATGAAATTAGAAATTAAATTTAAATGCATATTCAGCAGTAAAATTAAATAATATTACAAACAGTGACATCTTTAAAAAGTTAACATTAGTGCTGTCTGTCAGTCAATTAAAAATAAATAAATAATCCTCCTCCAAATTAATATAGTGACGACATAAAGATGGCATATTTTAAATGCGTTTAATAGCATCTTTCTGTTACTGAGGTCTCTATTAAATCAATTTTTCCCTCAATTTTAGCCATTATTTTCAACATTTAAATTTAATTTGAAAAATATTACTTTTAATTTAAATGGACTTGAAAAAATGTTAAACTACAAATTGTATGCATAAGCTATATTGATTAATCTTTATTCAAGCTACAAAAGTTAATCAGCAAGCAGAGCAGTCAAGTGGTCAGTCACTTTAAAAGCAGTGCTGTCTCTTTAAATCATGAGGCACATGACCGTGGATACATATCCGAGCAGACTTTATAGGCTACTTTCTTTGATAATAATCTTCATCCAGTGTCGGCGCTTGTCAGAAGTTATGACCGATAACGCTGTCTTTAAAACCTTTTGTAGTTATTTGCGTCTCTTCCTTTTCTTTTTCAGCTGGCCCAGGCCAGTGTTGCCACCTTGTGGACGAACTAATTAGTGCAAAATCAATTCAAGGCATATGTGCGACCTGCATGCTCTTCCTCGGGCTGGATGAAGATGCTTGGTGGGCGCCAATTGAATAGCCCTGTTCTATCAAAACATCATAATATATGGACAATCTATACTGTTTTTTTACTATATTCATCACTGTGTGGGAAAATATTAATTAAAAAGAAATAAATACAAATTTCAAACCAAATAAACAAAAAGAGGAACGATATATATTATACTGTGTTTTGTGAGATGCCTAGTAACCACAGAAACAGAGCACTGCATTCCTCATTAGAGTCTAATCACAATAGCCTAATTTAAAAAACACACTGTGTATTCTCAAACATAACGTCAATAAATGATCTTACATCGAAAGCATCAACACAAAGCCAGACACAGACCCCAAAGGCATAATATTGTTTATTGTGATGGCAAAAGCTGTGGCTCAGAGCCAGACATAAAATGCTTTGTCGGTCCATACTCACCCACTGTGGCTCTAATGAGTGGTGAGGAGTCTCCAATGTTTTGCAGGCACTCATTTTTGATGAAGTCAGACACACCGTTTGGGAAGTTCTGGTAATGGGCCTTAACGTTGTTCTTCAAAATGAGACCACTGAGAGACCGAGTGGGCTCATCTATGAGAAAGGAAGGATGAAAAGCTTTACTTTCAGACTGGGTAGAAAATACAGCCCTGGGCACAAGACACAGCATTAAAGGAAAGAAAGAAAGAATCAACCAACCACAGCGATAAACAGAAATGGCTATACTGCAAATACTACTAGACTACAAATACAAAAGTATTTAAAATGCCACACATATATAAAAATATGATAAAATGATGTAATATGACAACAATCTCATCAATTCCAAAAAAAAAGTGTTGCCTTAAAAATAGCTTGAAAATAAAATACAAATAATAAAAAAAAATAATAAATCTACAGCCTACACAGGGGGAAAAAAATAAAAAATACTTTTGAGCCTTGAACAGGTTAATGGATGCTTAATAAGGAACCATCTGTTTTTCTAATATAATTCTACCATAAATAATATGATTATATAATATAATACAATATTTGACACCAATAAAATATGTTGTTTTAACAAACAAACAAATAAGCAAAACAAAACTGCAGCCCACACATGGGAATGAAAATCTTACTGTTGAGCCCTAAACTAATTTGATGGGTGCTTCATAAAGAACATTCTGTTTTTAAATAAATCTATTTCTAATATGATATAATATAATACAATACAATAATTATTTGCTTAAAATAAATAAATCTACAGCCCACACTGGAAAATTATTTTTATTGTTGAGCTCTGAACTGGTTTGGTGGATGCTTAATAAAGAACCTTCTGTCTTTAAATGGACCTCAGGCTAATTCAGGGAAAAAGAGAGAGAAACATTGGTAGATGAACTAGTGATGTTTCTAAACATGTTCTGTGACCTGGGGCTTGACAGAGGACACAGATTCAAAAGGTCAGTGCAGCTAAGCTCCCAGTGCACTTGACAGATTACCGCTGACCTGAAGTCACAGCATCTATACAGCCACTGGCTTCAGAAAACACGACTGAGACTAAACACTACCTTCTGCTCGCCTCAACTCCTTCCCCTCATATCTAATCCATTTTTTTCTAGTAATTGGAATATAAGATCATCTCTTAATATACTACACAAAACTGTCATGGCAAACCTCAAACTGCAACGAACCACAATGCAGACAGACATTATGCATTTCCTGCACCTACTTGCACTGCCTCCCATCACACAGTGTGTCTACATACAAATTAAAGGGTTATATTCACTGACGCTATCACAAACTTAAAGTTTTTAAATTAAAGAGACCCCCAGATATCCCTAATGAACAAATCACATAACCATAATGAACCTGAATAGTTCACATCTCAAATTAAAATAATCAATTTATGACAACATGCGCACCTTACCTTCTGTCTTTAACTTTGTGAGCACAAATATCAGGTAGTTGTTGAAGTCCGGGTATTGATTGAGCTGCTCAAGTTTCTGTGGTGCACATTAAGAAAAGGCATACAGACCAGAGATAGAGGGTAGTGCAAACAGCAGGGGAAATGTGCATCTGCGCACGTACTTAACGCTTGATGTTTACAGTAGATTGATGATTACATCAATGAACTCATGAATATATGAGCCATTCAGGTCTCATTCGCCAAAGGTATAATACACAAATGATGTGTGAATATAATTTAACATCCAGTAAAGTAAATATGAAAATGGTTTTATTGGATTGGAAATAAAATACACTTCGAACATAAGGTAATTCACTGCACTATTAACTAAAAACTACACAAACATCAATATTGCAGCCTAAATCTAGAACAAAATGAAAAAATAATTCAATAAATCTGCTTGTGAAAGCATTGTGTAGAAAGTGCACAGAATAACTAACTCGCTCAGGGCCACAGAAACACAGTCTTACGAAAAAAACAAGAGGTACATTGAGTCACTGAGGAGTAAGTGAATGATTTACTTGCAAATAAAATACAAATATAAAGGAGATGAAAAAAAAAATTATTTAATAACAAGCAGTCTCATTCCGAAGATATTTTTAAGCACATTATTCACATTTTCTTAAAAGAGTTTAAGTATTTTATTGTTGGAGATGTTACTTTTAGTAGCCACTGGCACATCTTAACCCACATCTATGGTTTATCTTCATTTATGCTCTACAAAAGAAAGAAAGGCATACTGGTTTGGAACTAGCTAATCTTTAGGCAAATAAATTACTGGTAATTCAACAAACTATATACATAGGCTATACCTTACATGTTGTAACATTTATTTCAATTGAAATTTAGACAAAGTAATTTAACATGTTAGGTGCTCCTTTCAGGGGCAGCTGTATATGATGGACGAAAACAATGCATAATTTGCTAGATTAAGGGGGCGTCATACCCACTGACACATCTTACTCTCCCCTTATAAAGACTGAAACACAGCGAATGTCCGATGTCTTTGTCTGAGCTGCATCTGATTATGTGCCAGAAACACCATGATAACAATACTCGGACATCCGTCTAATCATAATCTGCGTCTCATAACATAGTGAGCAACCTACCTAGACAACATTTCAGTATGAAGTGTTTCAAACGCGCCTGCAATGCCCAGAAATTCTGTCTAGTCTAGATTTTGCACACAAGCATAACGTTCAGTAGATCAGATGATTGCTTATAAATAATCTCAGAGGCTGTGTTTGCTGTAGGCAGTTGACACACAACAGCTGGACCAGCCATCTGATCAAAAGCTTAAAGCGATAGTTCACCCAAAAAGCTAAATTCTGTCATCATTTACTCACTCTCATATCGTCCCAAACCCGTATCACGTTCTTTCTCATGTGGATATTTTGAAGAATGATGTCAACCACACGGTAACGCATTGAGTCCAATTGACATCCATTGTACGGACACTGTATGATGTTTCTCAAGATATCTTAATTTATGTCTTAACGAAGTCATACAGGTTTGGAATAACGTGAGGGTGAGTAAATAAGGACAGATGTTCGTTTTTGGGTGAAACACTCACCGAATGACAGACAGCGATACCGTACAGACACCAGCCTAATCTAAATTACAGATAAAATATAAACAAACCGCCCCTAACTGACCCAGTGTGTTTCAGATCTTAAGTAGTAACGTTTGATCTAATCAGGCCAACTCCTCCTCAAACTCCGCCATCCCCTTGTTCACTGCCCTTCAGCTCTCTAGTTGAACAAACAGCGAGGTAAAGGATACTTGTTGGACGGATCGTTGCGTGGATGTGTCGGGGGACTGTGATTCCTTGAGCAGCTGTAAGATCTGCTGAAGTCCCTGCTCGTCGGGTTTCCACTGGCACTCCATCTTGTGTGGCTGGAGCCTCTCTCTCTCTCTGTAGGCGCACAGATCTACACCCTTTCACATCAAATAACGGCCTCCACCTTGACCTTCAGCTTCAAGACCGGCTGTTATCGAGCGAAAGATGAGGAAGACGCCTCCGCGAGAGTTTACTGTGGACAGACCCGTGCGATAATGAGCGTTTCGCGGGCGTTGTGTTGCTGGTGACGCTAGGCTAGCTTACATACATGGACTTGGTCTGGTCCGGATCACCGCACATCGACAGCGATAAGCCTCTGTGCTGCACTGCCCGCCGGTCCTAGCGCCTGTCTGATCGCTGGATGGATGGAGGGACTTCACCCTACATGTGACCCCAAAGCAGTGGTGCTTCAAGCCCGGCTAGCTCAGTCGGTAGAGCATGAGACTCTTAATCTCAGGGTCGTGGGTTCGAGCCCCACGTTGGGCGATTACTTTATTTGCGCAATACACAGGTGGCTTTGTTCTGTGAACAATAATTGCAATACAAACAAAATAATGTGCCACTGAATAAAATATGAAAGGGATGGCTCACCCAAAATGAAAATTCACTCATCCCTCACTTAACAATGGTCTGTGGTACATAAAAATATTTCTTTTTCCCTATACAATGGAAATTAAAGGTAACCAAAACTGTTTGCTTAACATGCTTCAAAATATCTTCTTTTGTTTTCATATGTGACCCTGGACCACAAAACCAGTCATAATGGTCTGAATAAATAAGCTTTCCATTGATGTATGGTTTGTTAGGATCGGACAATATTTGGCTGAGATACAACTATTTGAAAATCTGGAATCTGAGGGTGCAAAAAATCTAAATATTGAGAAAATCGCCTTTAAAGTTCTCCAAATGAAGTTTTGATACATTTATGGTAGAAAATTTACAAAATATCTTAATGGAACATGATCTTTATCCTAATGATTTTTTGTATAAAAGAAAAATAGATAATTTTGACCATACAATTGGCTATTGCTAAAAATATACCCGTGCTACTCATGACTGCTTTTGAGGTCCAGGGTCACATATAAGCATTTTGATATCAAATTTCTGGACAGTCAGCATCAACATCAATACTAAGACAGTATTTATTAAAAATAAAATATGTATTTATACATCTCATGCATGGACGACACTTTAACCACATACAAAACACATCAACACTGTTTTTTTTTAGTGTTTATTAACCTTGTAGGTATTGTACGTTGACTACCAGGGTTGACAAATAAATACTCTTATGGAAATTAAGAGGGTTCACCTGACTTCTGCTCTATTCACATTTCTTATATTTCCTCAAAAAGGAATACAAAACTGCATAAGATCTTAAATTAGAAAAACATCACTTTATTAAAGTGATTCAATTCCTTACTTGATTTCAACAACTGAAGGTAACAGTAGCTGGCACAAAACAGGAGGAGGTAGATGATGCCAAAGCCTCAGCTTGAATTGGCTGCATCTTCAGGGTGTGCAGGTCAAGAACACATCTTTTTGTAACACAGCTTTTGTAATATAATGCACTAAATCTGAGAGTCTTGAACTCTCTATGCCGGGTTCACTCTAGCAGTAGTGTGGACTGCAGAGTTCTACGAGTCCTTTGGCTAGTCTTTCTTTCCTGCTCCAATATTCCCAGAGGCCTTCTCCTCCTAGAGGGAGTGTGACACAAGAAATCCTCGATGGTCTGCTTGGTGATCTGGCCGCTCTCTTCTAACCGTCTCACCACCTGCTCAACCCTCCCCTCCCACAGCCCACCAGCACTCTTGTTCTTCAATTCATTAACCTAAGAGAGCAGAAAGGAACAGGGACGGGGAGAGAGACAAGAATGGGAGAGGAAACGGATTAAAACATGCTTCACAATCTGTCCTGGTTTAATCAAATTATTGCTTCTCATACAATACATGTTTGGCTTCTGTATTATAAGCTGAGGGTCTGATGTTCCATATTTATGTTTTTATATAAATTACCTGTCGAGTTTTTGGACAAGAAAACTGTTTTTATTTTATTTTATTTTATATATATATGCTTGAATTTAGCTTAGTAGACAGATATTAAAGTATACTACTGTTCAAAAGTTTGGGATTTTTTTCATCTTCAAAAGTAAGATGTTTTTAAAAGAGGTCTCTTATGCTCACCATGGCTGCATATATTTATGATGCAAAAATACAGTAAAACAGTACTGTTGAATAACATTACAATTTAAAATAACTTATTTTTATACATATTTTAAAATGTAATTTATTACTGTGATGGCAAAGGTGAATTTTCAGCAGTCATTACTCCAGACTTCAGTGTCACATGATCCTACAGAACAGCATTTTTTTTTTAAATAAAAATATTTTGTTACATTATAAATCAATTTAATGCATTTTTGCTGAATAAAAGTATTACTCCATTTAAAAACTAAAAAACATACTGTCCCCAAACCTTTGAATGGTAGTGTAAACTGTGGTGTCTTTACAAAACTAAACTTTTAATTCATTTCATTTTTGAAATGAATGAATTGGACTGTTTAAAATAATTCCATGTGTGTTAGTTAATAGTTTTGCTGTCTTTACCGTTAAATGCAGTAATGATTATGAGGTGTAAACTGTAGGTGTGTCCAAACTTGACTGGTATCTGTATCTTGTATCTGATATCTCACCACTTCCTGAGAGAACTCTGGTTTCTTCACAAACACTGGAGTCTTTGATACTAGGGCTGTTGTGAGGGCAGAGACTGCTTCTTTCATGGACCCTTTCGTAGCCAATATAAGAACCTAAAAACAGAGCAGTTAGCATATGCAAGCTCTTTCAAAGGCTGATTTAGATAAACACACACACACACACACACACACACACACACACACACACTTACCCTTAGGTTCTGGCACAGCTGACTGTCCGTCCTCATTATCTGAGAGTAGAATGCCTGGGCTCTCTCTACATCACTCTACAACATATATCAGGTAAAATGAAAAGTAAGTGATTTACTGTTAATGTTAAATTATATTATTCTGTATATAACATAGCATACTGTTAGTATATCAAAGATGCAACATTGTCTGTGATTCTGTGATAATTACACAATATCTAAATGCCTTTTAACAACTACAATCTGATATTACACCAACCTACTCAATTTAAGGCATTACATACCATACATTTATCCTTTAATTTGAAATTAGATATAGATATTTCAGTCAGCTTACCTGTTTGAGAGCAAGAGCAGCTGCAAAGCAGTAGGCATGTCGTGGAACGAGGCTGCCTTTTGTCTGACCTTCTTCCAACAGGGTCAAACAGATATGATACGACTTTGAGGTGTTCTGCCAATCCCAAGATACAGAAATAGTTTATAAATGATACTTATTAAATTATTTTGTACTTGACATTACGGTGAAAAGCTACTGTCCAAAAAACAAGCCAAAACATTGTACCCGTCTAGAAAGATTGTAGACATTTTATTGTTCTGAAATTAGTTTGTCTTTTCTGGGATTCAAGTAACTCTTTGCTAATTCTTAACGGCTTTAATACAAACTAGCATACAATACGTGCTACTACATTGCCTTTACCAGTTTATAACAAGCTGCAAAGGCTAGCATGAAGGTGTCTTTGTTGAATGGCACTCCTTGTTTTTTCATTTCTCCCACCACCTCCAGGCAACCTGTGAGAACATCATCAGTGACCCACATCACATAGACTGAAACCATGGCAACAGACAGACCATTTTGCATTTTTGCAGTTAAGCAGCATTGGTGAAGTATTTTATCGTGCTGATCAATTCCCTCATGAATCTCAAATAAGCATTTGTCTCACTGGCTTTTCAAATATTTGAAATTTTCAGATGTTTCAGCTCTTCATTTCATACAACTTTTTTGAGCCAACAGCAAGGGCAATGGGAGCACAGTACAAATCACATTGATTGTTTCATACTCCAGCAGAAGAAACTTACTTTTGTAACACTGTTTAGTGAAAAGCATGTCGATAGCAATATTAAAAGATGTAGAGTCTGAAAAGAATCCTTTGAGAGCCTATGCAAAAAAAAGAAGGAAAGACAATGTCAAATCTCACGACAATTCATGTCCATAGTCATGCTGTAAAAAGTGTGTTCTTTTTCCACATACTTGATCTGTCAGAGTTCTGGCTCCCAGCTCCTCTAAACCCAGCTCATAGCATAACCTCATGAAAAGAGGGCCAAACCTGAATTCCCCAAATGCCATGTTACGATTCTCTTCATGGTACCTGGAATGGACAGAAATGAAGAGAGAACACTGTTATAATATATACAAAAACATATCCATATGCAGAAATTACGCAAACATCAAAATAATCTCTAACACAAACAGAATAATTTTAAATATTTTAAAAAAATATTCAGATGAATATTACGCTGAATGCAATTAAATCACTATGAATTTGCTCTTTGGGTAAACATAAACATCTTTATAATGTAAATAGTGTCCATTTCCCTACATAAATGATTGAGGCAGTTTTACCTGTACATGGCATTTCTCGCCATAAAAACATCTTCAGCAGACTGGCATAAATACATAAGTATTTTCAATTCATCCTTTAAAATGAGCTGTTTTTTCTCCATTTTCTGATTTACCGTATCAAAGTAATAACCTGCTGAAAAAAAGTGACATTCAGGGTAAATGAGAAACTGACTGACAGTGTGCACAAGGCAAAGGTGCACTCATAGCCTTTTGTTTATGTTGCTCTGGCCAACAGGACAGTTGCAGACATGTGAGGCATGAATATTGCAATAGCACCATGCATCACCACCAGCCATGATTCATTAATTCCACATGTCAAATTATCTGATAACAGAGATAATGAGATAAATAAAGTAGTAGTCAGCTGGTCATGCGATCTCAGCATTTTGGCTCCTATGAGGCAACCCACTTACATGTAAAATAAAACAGCTTTTGATATGACTGCAGTCTAAATACAATGTGGGTGTTCATGTTTTTAAACATTTTTGATAAGTTCTACTAATTTCTTTTAATGAGACAAATATGACTGATTGCACCTTTAAAGTAATGATATTCAAACACCAGAAAGTGGTACAAAGTTATTTAAATCATGCCAAATGATGCCTGCCTTTTGATCCTGACACTTGGTGGGCAACAGCAAGTTTCCTCTGCTGAAAATCCTGCAGCTTCACCACATCTTCAGACAAGAGATAACGTTTAGCTGAAAAGAGCATTTGTAAAGTCAGTTTCATAGAAATTGTTGGAAAACCCAAATGTTAAACTGTGTCAGAGGGGCTGTCATTTGTTTGACCACCTTCGTCACATTTAAACGCTGCTGAACAAAAAATTTAACTAGCCAATTTGTTTTTTAGCGGGTTATGGGCACTTTTTACCTAATCAGGCTGGGAAATAAATTTAGGGTTAGTTCCAGCAGGACAGTAACACGGGCAGATCATGTAAATAAAAACGAAAATCCAGGTACACACGAAAAGAAGGGGGACAGTGACAAATGATTTAGTCCTCATACATTTTCATCTGCGAGGACAACAGTGTTGTAATCACCTCGAGATATATATATATTCTCTATACTTAGGGGTGTGTGTGTTTTGCTACAATAGCTCTTCTACTTCTTAATGACCCTGGCCTTGACTTTAAGCGCCACTTTCTATAGTATGTTGTCAGCTTGTGGCCAAAGCCAGCCTAAACAAATACCACAGTTGTGCGTATATTACCTCCATGTCGACATTTTAAGCAGTCTGATTTAATGGCTCCTCGAAGCACTGCAGCTCTGGACGAATCGGTCAGTATAATACGGGCGAAGGCATTCAGTCCTCGCAGTGCCATGTCTGTCTGAATTCACACAGAAGTCAATGTACGTTGCTACTGCTGCTTCTTCTTCTTTGGTGTTTATTGGCTGTTGGCAACCTAACTTATTGGTGCATTACCGCCACCAACTGGAATGGAGTATGGATCAGGATATTTGCTTGTATACAGAATAGAAATAAACATAAAAACTAAGCAAAACAAATAAACAAACTGGAAAATAAAACAAAATCAAATAAAACCAATCAAAACGCTATATTCTTCTATAATTTACTTTCTTTCACAAATTTAATAATATCATCATACAACTTACTAGCTGTTTTCCCTAATAGACCTGATAAATTAAAGTCATGTTTTACTTTCTTCAATGATTGAATAAGGTGACGTCTCTCATTGTTATATTTCCAACAATGGAGTAGTACATGCTCAACTGTTTTTGTTGACTACAGTGTATACATTTTCCAATTTTATATACAGGTGCTGGTCATATAATTAGAATATCATCAAAAAGTTGATTTATTTCACTAATTCCATTCAAAAAGTGAAACTTGTATATTATATTCATTCATTACACACAGACTGATATATTTCAAATGTTTATTTCTTTTAATTTTGATGATTAGAGCTTACAGCTCATGAAAGTCAAAAATCAGTATCTCAAAATATTAGAATAATACTTAAGACCAATACAAAGAAAGGATTTTTAGAAATCTTGGCCAACTGAAAAGTATGAAAATGAAAAGTATGAGCATGTACAGCACTCAATACTTAGTTGGGGCTCCTTTTGCCTGAATTACTGCAGCAATGCAGCGTGGCATGGAGTCAATCAGTCTGTGGCACTGCTCAGGTGTTATGAGAGCCCAGGTTGCTCTGATAGTGGCCTTCAGCTCTTCTGCATTGTTGGGTCTGGTGTCTCTCATCTTCCTCTTGACAATACCCCACAGATTCTCTATGGGGTTCAGGTCAGGCGAGTTTGCTGGCCAATCAAGCACAGTAACACTATGGTCATTGAACCAGCTTTTGGTACCTTTAGCAGTGTGGGCAGGTGCCAAGTCCTGCTGGAAAATGAAATCAGCATCTCCATAAAGCTTGTCAACAGAAGGAAGCATGAAGTGCTCTAAAATTTCCTGGTAGATGGCTGCGTTGACTGTGGACTTCAGAAAACACAGTGGACCGACACCAGCAGATGACATGGCATCCCAAATCATCACTGACTGTGGAAACTTCACACTGGACTTCAAGCAACATGGATTCTGTGCCTCTCCACTCTTCCTTCAGACTCTGGGACTTTGATTTCCAAATGAAATGTAAAATTTACTTTCATCTGAAAAGAGGACTTTGGACCACTGAGCAACAGTCCAGTTCTTTTTCTCCACAGCCCAGTTAAGATGCTTCTGACGTTGTCTCTGGTTCAGAAGTGGCTTGGTAGCTCTTTTCCTGAAGACGTCTGAGCGTGGTGACTCTTGATGCACTGACTCCAGCTTCAGTCCACTCTTTGTGAAGCTCTCCCAAGTGTTTGAATACAGTTTGACTGTATTCTCAAGCTTGCGGTCATCCCTGTTGCTTGTGCACCTTTTCCTACCCAAATTCTTCCTTCCAGTCAACTTTGCATTTAATATGCGTTGATACAGCACTCTGTAAACAGCCACACCTTTCAGTAATGACCCTCTGTGACTTACCCTCTTTGTGGAGGGTGTCAATGTTCGTCTTCTGGATCATTGCCAAGTCAGCAGTCTTCCCCATTATTGTGGTTTCAAAGAACAAGAGATACCCAGAATTTATACTGTAGGGATGGTCATTTATTCAAACTCAAATGTAAATATTCTAATATTTTGAGATATTGATTTTTGACTTTCATGAGCTGTAAGTGTCACGAATCCAGTCTGCACTTTCATTCACCCTCCACCAGAGGTCACTCGCTCACCACATGGACTTCACACCATACATAACACTGGACTTCTTTTCCCATCATCCAACGATCACAGCTGTCACCAATCACTCATTGCACTAATCCCAGGGGCGGATCTACCGGGGTGGCACGGGGTGGCAAGTGCCACCCTAAGAAAAAGCTGTGCCACCCCAGAATTATCACAGAATAAAATATAAATGTAAGCAGTGTTTCATGTGCTACTTTTCAGCCGCGGCGATGACCGCGCGCGATGGTTGCACGCGCACGCAGCGCGCCCAGTGTAGTCGGCTTCATTAACAAATGACTCTTAAGAACCGGTTCTTTTTGAGTCAAAAATACAAAGCGCAGCCCATTTGTTCGTGAATCAGATACTGCTTTTCGGTTTATTCAGAAATCCTCTGAGAAATCTAATCCCGTCCGGATGTGTTCTGAGATTCATCCCGTAATTGTTTGGTGATCCGATTCTCTGACCGCTCGCTCCACTTTCATCATGGATATAGAGGCCTTTCTGCCATATCGGACGAAACAATAACATGAGCCGATCACGAAAACTAATAGCAGAGTTAGGTAAGAATCTTGTATTGCAGTTTTCTGTTGTTAATTTAATATAACTGATTTTAGTTGGCCCATTTTCCCAAACCATTAATTCAGTTCTCAAAACAAAGACACATTTCTCAAAAGTTTAACAATGAGATTAGGCAGCAAAACTGATGACACCAATCAGAATCTCTGCATCCTAACAACGGAGAGAGCTGACCGAATAATATACATGGGTTTTATACTTACACATTCAATATAATTACAGTACAGTACCAGTACATGATGGAAATTTCACTCTTCTATATGTACAGTAAACTCTAGCACATGTTGTACACCTTCAAACGTGTGACTGCCAAATTTTATCTGTAACCATCTTTTATGTGTACTGCATGTTTGCAGAACTGAGAAATGACTGCCTAGAGATATAGTCTTGTGTCAGGAGACCGGGAAACTTCTATAGTACTGTACACTGTAATGAAATTTGACCAAATGTGCAGAGGATGCTGAATTTACTTTATTTTATTTTATTTTGTACTGTACTGTATTGTGGTGCATACCAAGTTCATATACAATTCTTTGGTATTTTAACTTTTCTAGTGTTTTTCATCTACTGCAAGATTACTTTCCAGTAGTAAAATGAAAATGATCCGTTCCCAAAAGTTAATTGCTGAATTATTATTATTATCTGTAATTTAATTTATGTTGTATACTGTAATAGACATGATTGAGCTGCAAAATAATTGAATCCTAATAACAGCTTTTTGTTAAGTGTTATTGATCTCATGAGTGTTCACTGGGCAGGAAAGTCATCTGTGTATTTTAATTGTTTGTAAGCATTTAAGAATAGGCTACCTGTAATAACTAGATTGAAAAGTTTGAAAGACAATTTTATGCTGGCTTGTCTTAAAATCTTATTTAAGAAAAATAAATAGTTTGGTCAGTTAGATGTTCTAGATGTTTGCTAAAGTGTTGCTAGTTGGTTGCTAGGATATTCTGGATGGTTGCTAGGCTTTTGCTATGCAGTTGCTGGGGTGTTGCTAGACTATTGATAGTGTTCTGGGTGATTACAGACATTCCCACCTCTGGTAATAACAGAATGTCTTCTTTAATTATACAAGCTCAGAAACATTTATAACCTGTTGAAGTTTTTCATATTGTGTATTGACTTGGTGCCATGATGGATATTGAAATGTTGTTATTTATATTTCATTTTAAACAGTATAGATGATTACTTAATGGTAATGCAATATTTGTGAACATAACTGTGCACGTCAGACAATAAATCCCCAAAATCTTTGCATGCTTTGGTGTTGCCACCCCTCATAGACCCCATGCCACCCCTTTGCCACCCTAAATATTATTTTCTAGATCCGCCCCTGCTAATCACACGCACACCTGATCCCACGCACACACTGATCACACACCTTATATAACCCTGGACTTTGTTTCCCTCGTTGCCGAGTATTGTTTGCGTTTACCGCTCCCCTAGCTGTAGCAACTCTCTGAGCCCTTTGTTAGTTTTCCTAGTTTCCCCTACCTGTCTTGGATTGTGTTTTCCCGTGTTTGATTTCTAGCCCGTGTTCCCTAAATTATTCTCTCTGCCTTGCCCACTGGATACTGTTCGCCGATCATCGACCTTTGCTTGCCCTAGGATTACTCTTTGTCTTGTCCCTGCCATACCTGTTTGCCATTGCTCGACCCTGCCTGTATTTATAAACATGCCTATCAATAAAAGCTTGCACTTGGATCCGAATGTCTCACGTCTCGTCAGCCATGTTACAGAAAGCTCTAATCATCAAAATTAAAAGAAATAAACATTTGAAATATATCAGTCTGTGTGTAATGAATGAATATAATATACAAGTTTCACTTTTTGAATGGAATTAGTGAAATAAATCAACTTTTTGATGATATTCTAATTATATGACCAGCACCTGTAATGTACTGTTAAGTCCAGTATGACCTATTCTCATCCGAGTTATGATACTTCCTTCTCTTCGATTCCTGCTCTCCCTCCTCCCAGTACCAAGTTGTTTTTGTATATTATATAAATGTCTGCCTGTTTCAATACCATCCCAATTTACCAGCCATACTGATTGCGCATATTTCCTGATGTGTGCTTTAGCTTCTGCTTTGCTTAATGGAACTTGTAGATCTACCTGTTTTAATTTTAGAGTTTGTTTAGCCACCTTCTCATTCCCTTCCACACCAACATGAGCAGGAACCCAAATTAATTGTATTCATATACCCTTAAACTTTAACTTATACATTTTATGGAATATGTCAT
Organism: Onychostoma macrolepis; assembly: GCF_012432095.1. Taxonomy (NCBI): domain Eukaryota; kingdom Metazoa; phylum Chordata; class Actinopteri; order Cypriniformes; family Cyprinidae; genus Onychostoma; species Onychostoma macrolepis. The sequence continues at coordinate 16,921,671 of NC_081159.1, read as the reverse complement.
TGATTATGTCCATCCTAAAAGATGACCTGCCAGATCTTATGCTTTCCAGTGCAGAATAACTATCAGATGCAATGACTGTGTTATTTATCTCTTTCTCCTCTACCCACTGCAGGGCCAATAATATCGCCAATAACTCTGTAGCATAAACTGACAAATGATTGGTAACTCTTTTCTTAATATAAGAATCACACATTGGAATATATACAGCTGCCCCTGCACATCCTGTATCCGGATCTTTCGATCCATCCGTAAATAAAAACACTGAACCTTGGAAGTGCCTCTCAAAATAATTCCTCACTACATGCCACACTGGAATTTGTTTAGATTTGTCATTTATTTCCCGCTGTATATTGAGGTCAACGGCTGGCAAGGGGAAAAACCAGGGAGGAATGGAGGATATTGAGACTGTATTGCTTTACTGTAATTTACGTAAACCTGTATTCCTAGCCTTTGTATCACCTGTCCACCCAAAACTTATAAAGTTTGTCTCGTTATGTTCCCAGCACTCTGTCAATATACTTTTGACAGGATGCGAAACACTTTGTTCCTGGATATAAACCCAATATGCCAACATTAACTTAATTCGTCTGATGCCTAAAGGCATTTCTCCCATTTCCACCTGCATTGATTATACTGGAGATGATTTAAATGATCCACTACAGATTCTTAGGGCTTGAGCTTGCAATACATCTAATTGTTTGAGGTTTGTTTCTGCTGCCGACATATAAGCTATACATCCATAGTCAAAGACAGACCTCATGAGTGGCCAGTATTTATTTTGTAGTGATGCTCTACTCGCTCCCTATTCCTGGCGTGATAAACACCGAAGGATATTAATAATCTTTTTACACTTGTCCTTAATTTTATCCAAATGAACTTTCCATGTCAGTTTTTCATCAAACCAAACCCCAAGAAACCTTACGGATTTTACTTGCTCCAGAGGATTCCCATACAATTTTAAAGAGAGGGGTGTGGGGTGTGACTTTATGCCGTCTTGAAAAACAAATGACCTTTGTTTTTGCTACAGATAATTTAAATCCACATTTATTAGCCCACTTTTCAACTTCAACTATTGCACCTTGCATTTTTTTTATTACCGTAATATTTGATATATTACGACCTCTAATCCACAAAGCCCAGTGCTTAATTTGTAAATTTCGCGGTCTCGGAACAAAGCGGGGTGACGGATCCGGCATGTGATCAGAGAAGGAAGAGGTAATGGAGCATTCAGCCGATCACATTGGTGGGCCAGTTTAAGTGATTAACAGCGTGCATCAGTTGCTTTTATTAGGGTTATATAAAAAAAAAAACTGAAAAAGCCATGAAATTTTGAAACGGCAATTTCCAGGTCTGGGAAAATAAATAAAATAAAAATAATGGAATTTTATTTCACAAATCTCTGTAATAGAGTTATAATTAATCCTGTCCAAAATTTCGTGGGGGATTGTGTGTATATAGCATTTTACTCATCCCCGCAGCTTTCAAATTTATAATGAGGGAAATTGCTACAAACATTTATTCAATATAGCAAGTAGGTTATATGAGTAAATAAATCCACACAAACTAGCAGATTAAATCAGTAATCAGTCACATCCTAAGCCGCCTAGCTAGTATCATATCGAGTTATTTTTCGTAGTTTGTTGTTGAGCCTAAGTGGCCAAATACACACAAAATTACGCAAAAATGGCCGTCCAAGGTTTTTTCTTAAGTAAATGTGAACAGTTGAGAAAGAAAATGCAGGCGTATAGCAGAGGTGGGTAGAGTACCCAAAACTGTACTCAAGTAAAAGTAAAAGTACTTGAAGAAATATTTACTCAAGTAAAAGTAAAAGTAATAGTCTGAATAGTTACTTGAGTAAGAGTAAAAAGTATCGGATAAAAAAAACTACTCAAGTAGTTAGTTACTAGTTACTTTGGATCATATACTGCATATAGTATACTTTTATTTATATATATAGATATTTAGATAAAATTTTATATACATACATGCATACATACATATACACACACATATACATATATATACATACATACATATATATATATATATATATATATATATATATATACACTCTCACACACACACACACACACACACAGCCGTTCAAAATACTTTTAATGTTTTTTTTTAATGTAATTTATTTCAGTGATGCAAAGCAGAATACTTATCAGCCTGATTTATTATCAATGCTGTTCTTTTTTAGCTTTCTATTCATAAAAGAATCCTGAACAAAATGTCACAGGTTCCAAAAAATATTAAGCAGCAAAACTGGAGTAACAGCTGATAAAAATTCAGATTTGCATCACTGAATTAAATAAAATTATTTTAAAGTATATTATGTATAATAAATGTATATATGTATATAACCTCTGACACGGAGAAGAATGAAAACTCCTCACATGACCGCTACAGAACATCTGAACATAACGAAAAAAATGCACATTGACGGATCTTCTTCCGTCTGTTCTGCAAAATGTAAACAAATGTAGCCTTTATTTCTGAAAGCGTAAATATTGTGAAAATATCAATATTAATTGTCTCCAGGCAAGGCATTCCTCCTGGAACTAACGCGGGTTATCGGGTGTTTATTTCATACTCTCTGACAGCTTATTTAATGAATAAATTATACATTGTATTTAATGTGTAAGGTACATGTACAACAAACTGGCAATGTCATAGTGGTATCGTGTATTGTAATCGAATCTATACCTGTGGAACCGACAGCACACGCGGTGTTCATCTAATAAAGGTCTTCATAGCTAGCAAACCATAGCCTTTGCTTTCAACTGACTGTTGATCCAAAGCCACGTCTTCAACGCTCTTCTACAACTCTGAGTGAGAGCCGCTTCAGACGACTCAGCGCGTGCGGCAGGGAACTGAACGAATCATTCAAACTGATTCGCGAACCGATTCACTGGTCTGCCAACTGGTTTGATCAAGCCTTCGAACAGAATTGACTCAAAAGAATGAATCATTCGCGAACGGGCATCGCTCATTGCCCAGGAAAAAAAGTAGATGGCGCGCTTGGAATAAATTGAAGGATTTTTAACTTGTACTGCATTAAGATAAAGTAACGAGAGGAGCGTCGCCCACAGTAACGAAGTAAAAGTACCGTTTTTTCACTAAAAATGTACTTGAGTAAGAGTAAAAGTACCCATTTTTAAATATACTCTAAAAGTATTAGTTACCCAAAAAAATTACTCAAGTAAATGTAACGAAGTAAATGTAACTCGTTACTACCCACCTCTGGCGTATAGGCTATTGGAACCGTGCATGTCTTGTGAGAGCAGAGAAGTTCACATGTCGCGTCTTTTGCGTGCTCAGGTTCTTTATTTCAAATGTGCCGCAAGCGCGGTCATTATTTAGGATTTTTCATATATGTCAGCACAAACTTCTTTCATATTGGTGCGTGAGGAGGGGGATCCGACAAAATGAGGTGCCAAATTAAGCCCTGACAAAGCCCCATCATCTGCATATAAAGATTTTCCAATGTTATGTTCAACTTGAGAGAAAAAGTCATTAATCATTATATTGAATAATAACGGAGACACTACCTTGTGTGCAGGGGCGGATCTACCGGGGTGGCACGGGGTGGCAAGTGCCACCCTAAGAAAAAGCTGTGCCACCCCACCTGCCACCCCAGAATTATCACAGAATAAAATATAAATGTAAGCAGTGTTTCATGTGCTACTTTTCAGCCGCGGCGATGACCGCGCGCGATGGTTGCACGCGCACGCAGCGCGCCCAGTGTAGTCGGCTTCATTAACAAATGACTCTTAAGAACCGGTTCTTTTTGAGTCAAAAATACAAAGCGCAGCCCATTTGTTCGTGAATCAGATACTGCTTCTCGGTTTATTCAGAAATCCAATCCCGTCCGGATGTGTTCTGAGATTCATCCCGTAATTGTTTGGTGATCCGATTCTCTGACCGCTCGCTCCACTTTCATCATGGATATAGAGGCCTTTCTGCCATATCGGACGAAACAATAACATGAGCCGATCACGAAAACTAATAGCAGAGTTAGGTAAGAATCTTGTATTGCAGTTTTCTCTGTTGTTAATTTAATATAACTGATTTTAGTTGGCCCATTTTCCCAAACCATTAATTCAGTTCTCAAAACAAAGACACATTTCTCAAAAAGTTTAACAATGAGATTAGGCAGCAAAACTGATGACACCAATCAGAATCTCTGCATCCTAACAACGGAGAGAGCTGACCGAATAATATACATGGGTTTTATACTTACACATTCAATATAATTACAGTACAGTACCAGTACATGATGGAAATTTCACTCTTCTATATGTACAGTAAACTCTAGCACATGTTGTACACCTTCAAACGTGTGACTGCCAAATTTTATCTGTAACCATCTTTTATGTGTACTGCATGTTTGCAGAACTGAGAAATGACTGCCTAGAGATATAGTCTTGTGTCAGGAGACCGGGAAACTGCTATAGTACTGTACACTGTAATGAAATTTGACCAAATGTGCAGAGGATGCTGAATTTACTTTATTTTATTTTATTTTGTACTGTACTGTATTGTGGTGCATACCAAGTTCATATACAATTCTTTGGTATTTTAACTTTTCTAGTGTTTTTCATCTACTGCAAGATTACTTTCCAGTAGTAAAATGAAAATGATCCGTTCCCAAAAGTTAATTGCTGAATTATTATTATTATCTGTAATTTAATTTATGTTGTATACTGTAATAGACATGATTGAGCTGCAAAAATAATTGAATCCTAATAACAGCTTTTTGTTAAGTGTTATTGATCTCATGAGTGTTCACTGGGCAGGAAAGTCATCTGTGTATTTTAATTGTTTGTAAGCATTTAAGAATATGCTACCTGTAATAACTAGATTGAAAAGTTTGAAAGACAATTTTATGCTGGCTTGTCTTAAAATCTTATTTAAGAAAAATAAATAGTTTGGTCAGTTAGATGTTCTAGATGTTTGCTAAAGTGTTGCTAGTTGGTTGCTAGGATATTCTGGATGGTTGCTAGGCTTTTGCTATGCAGTTGCTGGGGTGTTGCTAGACTATTGATAGTGTTCTGGGTGATTACAGACATTCCCACCTCTGGTAATAACAGAATGTCTTCTTTAATTATACAAGCTCAGAAACATTTATAACCTGTTGAAGTTTTTCATATTGTGTATTGACTTGGTGCCATGATGGATATTGAAATGTTGTTATTTATATTTCATTTTAAACAGTATAGATGATTACTTAATGGTAATGCAATATTTGTGAACATAACTGTGCACGTCAGACAATAAATCCCCAAAATCTTTGCATGCTTTGGTGTTGCCACCCCTCATAGACCCCATGCCACCCCTTTGCCACCCTAAATATTATTTTCTAGATCCGCCCCTGCCTTGTGGTGTTCCATTCTCCACTGTATACACCCTGGAGTATTCTTCACCTACTTTCACTTGTATTTTCCTGTCTAATAAAAAGTCCTGAACCCAATTATATATTCTACCACCAATTCCCAAAGACTTTAACTTTATTAATAATCCTTCTTTCCAGAGCATATCATATGCCTTTTCCACATCAAAAAAGACAGCTACTACTACTTCTTTGTTGGTCTGTGCTTTTCTGATGTCTGACTCTAGACATAATACAGAGTCCATTGTATTCCGACCCCTAAGGAATCCACTCTGATAAGGAGACAAGAGATCTTTACTCTCTAGGAAATATGTTATTCTTTCTGTGATTATTCTTTCCATTACTTTCCATTAATGGGAAGCTAAGGCAATAGGGTATGAAGGTAAAATGACGTCAAAAAGATTTTCATGCACAGGGTAATATTTGTGAAAGTGCACATGAGATAGCAAGCGTAAATTAATTTTGCATTCGCAAGAAAAGAGTTGTAAATGTGCAAACTGCATTTCAAGCGTAAGAAAAAAAGATTTGCAGCCTTTTACTGTTTCTTGTAAGTGTAATTCATGTATTGTGAAACTGCAAGTTCATGCTAAGGCAAAATAAATATAATCTGTATTCTTCTGACTTTCATTTTTCCGCGCTTACACTTTTGGCGCTGTTGTTTCGCCCAAATACAGCCAAAAGTATTGCAAGCCTGTGCCCAGTGTTTTGCAAACGAAAACAACCGTATCAAGAACTGCAAATCAGATTGACTGCCTAAAACCAATATGTGTGTGTAGAAAAAAATCGTTGCAACTGTCTAAATGACTTCTTGTGTGCATAGAGCAAAATGTTCCTCAAATAACCCGCTATGTACGTCTGCGTCTTTTCGCTTGCAATTATGGCACGATTCTCTCACTGATTTCAGATTTGCAAGGGCGTGTAGAAGGCGGGACCTTCTTCTTTCAGCCAATCAAATGAGTCTCTGCTGACTCTCGATTTACTCTTATCTGATTGGTTCAATAAACACTCCAGACGTGAGAACACATCTTTATTTTAATTTGACTCAGCGTCATTCTTATTTTGGGGATGGTATTTTTAATGCACAGATACATTTAAAAAAAAAAATCATTTAATAATACAATAAAATAAAATAATAAAACAAAAAAAGCATGATCCTTTATGCGCTGTTTAGGATACCATTAGGCTGACTACCATGTGTTCATTCTGAATTTCGAGCTAATATTAGGAAATTACATTTCTGTGTATTCACACTATTTATCCTAATCATCCTCCTCCTCTTCAGCAGACCATATGATATTAGTTTGTAATCTTGATGCTACTGAAAGTATCTGCACTACCATGCATAATTTCACCATGTCTCCTGATCAGGGTTGATGCCAGATTTTTGTTTTTCCTTTAACGTGTATTTAAAGGAGATTTTACTGTACTAAATATTTACCCCTAAATTATGCATTTACCACCTGTAATGCCATGTGAAACCACTAGATGGATGTATAACCATATAAAAATATCAACATTACTGTGTATTTCATGGTTTCTGGGAATATTTGATTCAGACATAGTTACTTTGCATTTGGTTTTTCATTTAGATGCATATATTTAGACATTATTAAAGACTATATTTTGTCAAAGTAGTTTTTTAAATGTTGATTTGGTTTGAAGTGTCAGTGTTTGCATTACAGTCAAATCTGGAGACAAATCGCTATTAAACATTTTGATTGTAAAGTTTAACATCATTTCAGTGGTGTAGGCAGATTATCTAAAATCTTAAATTTCAATGCAATGGCAAACCAATCCAATAATGTTCACTCTAGCTTGAAAATCAGTATATGAGCACATGGTAGTCAGCCTAACGGTACACAGCTTCTAAGGATCATGCTTTTTGTTTTATTATTTTATCTTATTGTATTTATTTATTTCTTTTTATATACATATGTGTGCATTAAAAATACCATCCCAGCTATAAGAATGACGAGTCAAATTAAGATAAAGATGTGTTCTCACGTCTGGAGTGTTTATTGAACCAATCAGATAAGAGTAAATCGAGAGTCAGCGAAAGCCTCATTTGATTGGCTGCAAGAAGAAGGTCCCGCCTTCCACACGCGCTTGCAAATCTGAAATCAGTGAGAGAATCGTGCCAAAACTGCAAGCGCAAAGACGCAGACGTACACAGCGGGTTATTTGGCGAACATTTTGCTCTATGCACGCAAGAAGTCATTTAGACAGTTGCAACGATTTTTTTTTTCTACACACACATATTGGTTTTACGCAGTCAATCCGTTTTGCAGTTCTTGATACGGTTGTTTTCGCTTGCAAAACGCTGTGCACAGGCTTGCAATACTTTTGGCTGTATTTGGGCGAAACAACAGTGCCAAAAGTGTAAGCACAGAAAAATGGAAGTCAGAAGAATACAGATCATATTTATTTTGCCTTAGCATGAACTTGCAGTTTCACAATACATGAATTACACTTACAAAAAAATAATAAAAGGCTGCAAATCTTTTTTTCTTACGCTTGAAACGCGATTTACACTTTAAAAAATCTTTTCTTGCGCATGCAAAATTAATTTACGCTTGCTATCTCATGTACACTTTCACAAATCTTACCCTGCGCATGCGAATCTTTTTGACGTCATTTTACCTTCATAAACAGGCCTGTAACTAGTAGGATCCGATGGGTTTTCCCAGTCTAGGTTTCTTCTTTGGTGTTTATTGGCGGTTGGCAACCTAACTTATTGGTGCATTACCGCCACCCAGAGTGTACACTTTCTATCAGTCCTGAATATAAGAATGAATATTTCAGCAGTTAGAATTATTTAGATATATCTGTTGAACAACACATATTCTTAATTTTAAAATACTTTGAGAAATGGTATATATTATTATTAGCAATACAAACAATTAAAAGTATTTTACTAACCTCGGCACCCCCGTTTTTGTTTTGTTTTTTGGTAAAAATGGACATGTGGCGCTGTCCTGTCAACCGGTATGTTTACGATGTGAGTATTACGTTATTTCTCTTAAGATATAGGGAAACGCATATTAATTTAGACAATGCTTCGATTGTGAATGTGGATGGACTTTTTCCAACAGTGACTTAAAACACTTTGCATTCTTTTTACTGGTAATTTACACCCTGCGTCTAACACTAGAATAACATTCACAGGGGATATCTACAACAGAAATATAAATAAACTAGAATAAATAATTACACATAAGAATGTCAACTTCTAAGAATAACCTCTATCATTACACTACAGTATATCTATGTTATGGCAATCAGCAGATGGCGCTATTGACCACAGACTACACACTCCTTTGGGATAATTACTAGATTTCAGTTGAGGAATACAGAACTGTTTTCGAGTTAAATAAACTAAGCCAATTGCATGTTTGACGGAGATAAACAATTAATTGTTTTAATATGAGCAGTACTGATAGTTGGAAGAAAATAGGACGTTGATTTGAGACATAGATTCCCTAGTTAGACTTAACACTGTCTTTCTGACTGTAGTTGTGTTGTATTACAATGAAAAGAAGAGCTATTAGTGAAGAAATAAAAAACTAAATGTGTGCCTTTGCTTCCCTTGCTCAGCTGTTCTAACCACATAGCAGGAGATAATCAATTATCAGCTGGATAATTGCCCAGCTTCTTTTCTCTGCATTGAAAGGTCTTCATTAAAGGCTGCGAGACGGCGTTGTTCTAATGCATATGCCAGAATAATACATCATGTGTGACAAATTGTTCAGTTGGGGAATTCTGTAAAGGCAGGTTTGATCTAAATTAATGCATGTCTTGTATATTGAGACTGTCATGTCATGTCTAGAGTCATCCTGTGAGTTGAAATGCACAATTATTTGCTTGATTTAAATGCAATTTATTAGATGAAAAATCACAGAATCCTTGGTGTGACCCTATAGATTTTGATGTTTGTACTGTAGATAAATCCTTAGATGAGCATTATTTTAACCTGTTAACTGTCGGTTCCACTTTTTGAGTATAGGCCTGAAAATGACATTTCCAACTTAAATTGTTATAAATTTTGAATGCTTTGGAGCGGTGAAAAGAGTTATAAAAACTATATTACAAAAAAGTTATGGAAGTTTAAGTTTATGAAAATATAAAATGGTTTACTCTAAAACTGCTAGAAAATCTGAAGGAGTTGTGATCCAAATTTGAGGTTGATATCTCAAAAAATGAGCTTTCAGTGAAATTTTGTTTGGGCGTAGTACCAGGGGTTTCCACTAGATGACCATCAAATCCCATTAGTAACCATATAAGGGCGGCTCCATTTCCATATATGATTTGAGTGATCTGAAACATGTTTTCCCATACTTTTCTCAATATTTATGATGTAGACATCACATTCAGAAGTATTAAGGGTAGTATGGCAGTATTTGATTTCAATTCAACCTCTAAACAACACATAAAATTCATGCGACAAGAACCCTGGACATACGTTATAGTTCACGCTGCATCAAAAATTGAAACACATTTAGACCTTTTTTTTCTCAAAAAATAGAATGAATGTTATCTTTTGAAAACTTGACAGTTTTTTACTGTTTGTTCATGATTTTATATATGCATTACTATTTCAAAGTAAAGGTCAGAACTCGCTCTCTGACACTGATGAGTACTCTTCTTACAAATTAATAAATTACAGTTGCTCTATAAAATATTTCAAAAACCAGTCACCAAATATGAAAACTAGAGTTTTTAAGCTTTCAACGATATATAGTTTGTCAAGATTGCTTTAGGTTCAGACTGATATTACTGTTTAAAACATGTATTGGCAAGTGTCGGTCATTGAAGTTGGCTCTGGGGTTGATGACTGTACAGGATTGTCAGGGATTGAATTTGTGGCTGTAGCCAAGGGCATCTTCTCTGTTAAGCTGGACATAGTGCTCTTGCATGATAACTCATTGTGATGGGTGGATATTGCCATGCTTTCTGGTATACAAAGGTACAAGCAAAGAGTAGGGGAAAAAATAAAGATGTATACGTAAAGCATTTATATTATTTTATAGGGGGATGTTTCAAAAGACTTATGAGCTGACTGGATGTGTGAGAAGGAAATTGAGATTTGATTGCCCACAGTTCAACTGTGTGATCAATTACAAGAAGTGCTGACAATGCAAACACGGTGGGGAATTTGTTTTTGTTTTGTTTTTCAAGATGGAGGGAAAGATCTAGAAGTAAACATGTTAATGTGTAGCTATAGGGACAGTTTTGACCTCAGATGTGAGCTAAATCTAGCTAATCTCCCTTTGGAGAAAATTCAGAGATGTCCTTTATTGGAAAGTGACTCAAAGGGTACTAAAAATGCAATCCATTTTTATTTAGGGGTTGGTACTTTGTGGTATTTTTTGTAATAAGGTTTATAAAACTATAGAAGCCTGTATTATGTACTTGTATATAAAATGTGCGTTTGTGTGTGATATATGTAAGATGTTAAAGATAGACAGTAATAGAACACTGATTATGTTATACTTAGAGTCCTTGCGTGGTCCTGGTGGGACTCTGCTGAGCGTTTCCTTAGCAACAGCACCTCACCCCATTCAGCTGAGACCGTCTTCTGCCCAATTGGAGGCTGACTCTCAAGTGCACTGGATTATTGATGAGATCCAAGATGGAGGTGTTCAGATGATGCTATGAGAATAACATGGCTAATAACATAAATTCAGGACATCGTTTATTTTTCCTGCCGTGTGTTCCCTTATATTAGAGAAATTACAATACCATTCGAAACAAAGAGCTTTGCAGCTCTACCAGTGTATTTCTTGTTCATTCTTGTTACTCTGTTTTTTTTTTTTTAAACCAAAGCACAGTGTGAGTGACCAAATTACAGGTTTAAATGTAATTCTTTCTTTAGCATTACCCAATGAATATAATGTTATTTAGCAATTATACATTCGTAACTGCTAATATTACAGTTTTTCTTACATAGGTTGTTTGTGTGCATTTCTCAATACATATTTCACATTTTTAAATTGTGAATATTTTTTTCTTTGCCTTGCATTCAGTGACAATTAGGCTACTTTAAAATCTCATGAAACCTTTTGTCACGCAGTCAACCAGAACTTTAATAAAAGCCTATATTACTCATTTTTACATTTTGAATATACAGAACTATTCCACGTATCGCCTACATTTAAGTTTTTTAAATTGAAAGATACTGAAAATGTGTGATTTACACTTGCTTGAAAAAAACAATATGTCGTGATCCTGCTGTTATCATATTCAGTGTTTTCAAAGTCATTTTGTTATGAGTGACAGTTTTTATTGGTGAGATTTTTTGCTACATGATTTATAAGATAGATAGATTTCAGATCCTTTACTCCTTTAACATTAAAGCACACAGTTGTTCTAAAGTCACTTTAGGTTCCATGACCCATCTGACCTGCATTGATCTGCTGACATCATGCTCAGATACATAAAAGTAATAGCATGCTGTGACCCAGACTTCTCACATTGAGCTTCAGCCAATGTTATTTCTCTGGTACTTTTGCCGCTAGACATTTCCATTTTGATTTCCCGCTACGGTCCTGTCTGGGTTTGCAAAATGCCTGCAGTGCCCAAGTCATCATTAGTTAATGTCCTCCGTGGCATAAGGGCAGTGATGGCATGGTAGACTGCCAGGCCAGTGACCAGTATGTGTTCCCTAAATCAAAAAGATGTCAATGCAAACCGGTCTTAATTTACTATAACAACAATGCATCTTATTTTCAAGAGTACATTTTGTGTTTTTTGTTGTTGTATAGAAGCATGTAATATTGCTATCCTTAAATTAGAAGCTAAAGTTAAGTTATGCTCAATGTTTTACTCTTTTTGTTTTGAGAAAAGTTTGAATGCACAAATTACTTGCCTAAATCCTGTTTATTTTGGCAAAATTTGGTCGGAGCCAGACTTCTAACCAGAATCAGACATATCATAATGTTCAGGCCTGTTTTGTAGCCAGTTAAACTCTCAGAAATGCTTGTGAGCAACCACAAGCACACAAATCCATACACACACACACGTTTGTTTTTGTGAAAAGTGGGGACATCCCATAGGCGTAATGGTTTTTATACTGTACAAACTGTATGTGCTATTGCCCTACACCAACCCTACATCTAACCCTACCCCTTACAGGAAACTGTGCTATTTCAGATTTTCAATACACTCCATTCTGTGTGATTTATAAGCGTTTTGAAAAGTGGGGACATGGGGTAATGTCCTGAAAAGTCACCTTCTCCTTGTAATACCTATGTCATACCCTTGTCATTATACAAATTTATGTCCTCATTTTTCACAAAAACGTGCAGACACACACACACACACACACAAAAATACAACCACATTTTGTGAACTAGCATACTCTACAAAAAAGAACACAAGGTTTTTTCCCACAAAACTATTTATTGTGGACTAATTTACTCTCTTTTTAAGTGTAGTTCCCTTTACATCAAACACTCCATAGTTGGGAAGAGTTATCGCACACAAACATCAGAAAAAGCACAATGTAATACTTTTACTGGAGACTATCCTCTAGATATGGGATTAGGAATGAAAAGAGGAAAGATGCATGTTCACAAGATATATATATTTCATACACAACTGCAGACATATTCTTACTAGCACGCGAAGGTGAGCGAAGAGAACCAGAGGGATTGTGTAGTTTCGAGAGAAAGTCAAGTGTTACCGTGGGTCAGAGGAAAGAAGGGAGTGATAGACTGAATGTGTGTGTTGTATTTAGCAATGTAGACGTCTCGCGGATAAACAGCAGTGCACTTTGTTGAAGCATGTGGCTAGAAGAATCTGTTAACAATTGCTGCTGTTAGTATGGAATTATGGAAGTGTCCAGTTCTGGGTTAAATGTTGTATCAAGTTTGCTGTTATACTGATCTGTTGAAAAGGGTTGTGCCACAAAGGCACTAAATTCCCCAGTAGTATAATTTGTTGACGTGTTGTATAAATATTTCAAGCAGTTATGGCTTTGAAATATTTTAACAACCTGTAGCATAATCCTGTGTTGTCATGTAGATTCTGGTAAACTGTAAAATCTGTATAATGTGGTAGCATCATAGGAATTAATGATTATAATTAAAATCTCTTTGACAACCTTCAGTAAGATGGTAACATTTTCATGACTGTATGGTTATTGATAAAAAGTGACATTAAGATACAGTGAACCTGATCCAAGTTCATGATTTTTTTAGAATCATTAATTATTTGTCATATCCTTGCAGTGATTTGCTGGCAGTAAAGAGTGAGTTTCCCCTCTTAGTGAAAGAAAGCACAGAGAAATGTCAAGGATAATACATTACACATGCATATATCATCCGACCACTCACTCCGTCACTAAGCTATTTATAATTATAGTACAGTGCAATTTTATAAAAGATTCCTAAGGAAAGGAAAGTTTTCAGTTTCTCAACTTTCAGTGTACCACAATCTTGATGGCTCTTCTTGGCAACATTAACAAGCTAAGAAAATAAAAATCATAGATGGATAAGATTTGGATGAACAGTGCATACAGAAGAGCTCTCAACATTGAGTGAAATGTTTAGTTAAAAGGATAATCAACCCCATTTGGAGTAAAAGAAGAAAACAATAGTTATCAAAGAAAAACAATAATGTTGAACTTTGACACAACTCTGAATCAAGAGGAGGTTTGAATTTTAAAGATCACTTTTCGTGATTAACTTCATAGGAAATGCCCAAAAAGCAAACTTTACAGTTATAAATAATTTAAGCATTAAATAAAGCAAATAAATATAACGACTGTATTGCTCAGATAAAAACATTAACATAAATAAATTATGCAAATAATAACTAATACAAATGGATGAATAACAATTTTTGGAGTTAAAACATTTAATAATTTACCCTATTAAAAAAAGGCTGGTGTGAAATTTGTGAAATTTCAAGCTAAAGATGGGCTGTGACAATATAATTAATGAATTCTTTGCTTGTCCAGGAAGAAGAGGTATGAGATGTTTTTTTTTCTTTTTTTCTTTTTTTACTATAACTTTTTTTTTTGCGTACAACTTATGGTATTTCACGTTTTCTCAGGCTTTTTTTTTCTTTCTCAGAGAGTCTTTTTAAGTTGGTTAGATCATTGTTCTATTTTGCATTTATTTGCAAAGGTAGCAAGCTTCACATTCATGTTTTTTGCAACTCAGTGTGGCTGGAATATGAAGTTTAATGTAGCTTTTGCATTCTATGATATATTTATGTTACTGTGGATCATACATACCATTTAATTGTCTTCATATTAAGTGCATTATGTTTGTTGTACATTCAATTTAACTTCCTAAGGCATTAAAACAATCCCTTAACCTTTGGTGTAAACATTACCATTTAAAGAGTTATTTTTCAGTGATCCATTCATCATCTGTGTGTAAATGAGTAAATTTGTTGTTTGTTGTCAATTTTATTGGAGCTGCTCAGTACATTGTTCATCCACCGACTACTGTATGTATTTAGTCAGTTGTTTAGTTTAGTTTAGCTTCTGCTGGTTGTTTGTGTGTTTAAGGAGGTCTGATTCACACCAAAAACTGTTCTTTGTGTGGTCAACAATGACTAACCAAGCCGTTTTAACAACCTGAGACCTCAAAAAGTACTAGATAATTCTACTGAGAAACATTGTTTACTGGTTCCTCTATTGAGAATATGGAGTGTGATCCAAAATATTTGCTTTCATGAATGCGTGTACTAAGTGTTTCATTTGTTTGCTGTCTAACATCCAACCTCTACCATATCTGGATCATGACAATCACAGTTCAATCTTACATGCAGGGAAAGACTCATCTTGCATAACCACAGTGCTGCTGCTCGCCAAAACCATGATGTTCATGTCTTGCTGCTTCTCATGGGTTTCCTGGTACCACTCCCTCATAACTTCTGTATCATGGGTTGGAATCAGTGTGACCTATCAGTACGATATGCAAAGTCATTTTATGCCAGGAAACATTAATTTATATACAGTATATATATATGTGTATATGTGAATTATGAATCAGACAATTGTAAGAATAATGGTACCTGCATAGTATTTCCCCACTGGCTCTTTGCTTCCAACAGAGCATCCAGAACTGCCTTACTGGGCTCCTGTGCTGTTGGATCATTACCACTGACTACATAGTAGGAGGATCGGATCCGTTTAAAGAACTCAGCATCCACATTCTTGGCATTGCAGTGATTTGGTATGTAAACTAGGTCCATATACATTGGAGGACAGTTAGGTAATGATGTTCCACTGATGGACTTAGTGCTTCCTTAACAACAACAAAAAAATCACATATATAAACACAAACAGTAAATCTCTGATATTAAAAGCAAAGATAAACAACTGTTTAAAAGCTATAGACTGTAGACAAATTTTCATGTATATTTTTAAGGTGTTATAGCACACATGTATTTTTCATGTTTTTAAACTGTGAGTATGAAACCGAAGTTACCTGAAGTGCTGCTTTTCACTCCCCTTGATGCAGAGGTATTAGTAGCATTTTTGGCATCTTTATCTTCTGTAGTCTTTTTTGGAGAGGACACTTTCGACTCTTTGATGGCACTTGTTTTTGACAAGCTCTTTGTTGCAGATGACTTAGTCTTGCTGCTGATGTTCTTTTTTGGCTTCCCTCTTTCATCTTTTTGGGATGCCTCTTCAGCCTTAAGGACCTCAGGATCCACCATGCAGGCATCAGGATGTGGAGGGGCAGGAGCAGGGTCTCTGGGTGTGAGTGGAGGTGGGTCTGCATGACGATAAGTGATAGTCCTATCTGTTGGTAATGTTTCTGAGTCATCCTCCGAGTCAATATTTGCTTCTGCAGTTATTGATGGGCACTCCTCTGTGCCAGGAGGAACATCTGAGTCTGTTTGAGAGGGCACTGATTCACTTACAGAAGTTGGAGGAGTTTCCTCACACTGCTTGCTCTGCTGTTTCCCTCCAGGTGGGGGTGGTCCTCCTCCAGACCTAGCAAGCGGCTTTTCCTCCTCCAGAGGTTGTTCCTCATTCATGAAGTACTCAAGAGGACTTGGGTTTATAAAGGATGGAGAAAGCTCTGTCTTTGGATGTCTGTATTCACAGGAGGTCACCAAACACAAGTCCACAACTGCTCGTGACTGAGAAGGGCTTGTTTTTGAGGTATCTGGCCCTATGGACCCACCATCACAACGTTTAGTAGATTCCCCATATTGCCAGCTGTAGGAATATGATGTGGAGCTGCTGGAAAACTTCTCTTGAATGTCTGTCTGATGGGAACTAGGAGAATGTTGAGGTGGAGATGTTATTTTGGGACTGGTGGGGGATTTTGAGTCTGTGAAGGGATTTGTCCCTAAGCCAAGTTTCAGCTCTTCTGCCTTTGGAGAAAAACAAGATGACACCGTAGGAGATGAGGGTGACATGGTCTTTGGAGGAGTCTTCTCCAGATTTGTTCTGTCCTCTATTTTATCCATACCAGTCTCTTTGTAAAATGAGCTGGGACTAGGTTTATCTTTATCTGCTCCTTCATGTAAGGTGCTTGGTCCTCCTAGAACAAGAGATGAATCTGAAGATAAAGGGGAGTGATTGCGGGGTGACTGTTTTGGAGTAACAGACTCTGAGAAATGTCCTACATTTGGAGAATCTTCTCTTGGCTCCCCAATTTGGGAGGGTGTTGTAACTGATGGGGTGGACTGAGAGGCATCTGATGGGGAAACTGAAGCAGCCTGGGTACTATCAGACTCTTTGAAAAGCATTGCCTTCTCCCCATCTTCCTCAGGTCTGCGCTGTTCTGCTATGACACTGGTTCCATCTGAGGGGCTGTAATCAACTTCTGTTGGACCATTTTCAGTGGCTGTACGCTGGATTCCTCCTAAAGATGGATGATCTGGTGACTGCTTGCTGAAATCTAATGCAAATGAGTGTTCTGGGGATTCTTGTCCACACTCGACTGACAAAGACTGCTCAGGGGATTTTGTTTCCTGTTGTGGCATTCTCAATTTTGCCATTTTTGGGGAAACATCAGGTGAGATTGACATAGGCCGGGGACTGTCCTCCTTGGATGGGGAAACTTCTGCTTCTTGCATTGTGGTTGGAGTCTGAACAACAGAAACAGAGAGAGAGTCATCCACTTCTGTGGAATGAGGGGAGCCAACTTCAGCATGAAGTGATGGGGAGACATCATCTGTTGTAGGTTCTGGTAAAGAACTTGTTGCGAGCGATGCTGTTGAGGCAGAGGCAATGTGAGAAAATGTGTCCTCTGCAACAACCTCATCAACTGGAGTGCCAGACTTATCAGATGTGGTCCCCTCAGATATGGACATTTTGCTGTCCTCTTTAAATGTTGTGAAAGGATTTGTATCAGAAAGGCTCTCTACTTTAGTCGGTGGCAAAGATGTAGCAGATGTAACTGAAGAACTGTCATCAGTTGCTAACTTTTTATCATTATTGTCGGTCTGGCTTGGGGTCTTGTGGTCAAGCTCAAAATTGGTTGATAAATGTGCTTCATAACTCGGTGATTGCTTCTTTCCCATTTGCGACACAGGCACTGCTTCATCAATAGGACTAGCTTCTTTGGGAGAGTATTCCTTGTCACTTGTGATGTCAACAATAATAGGACCCTGGGACTCAGGTGTTTTGTCCAGTGGTAGAGTGCCAGCTTTTTCCTCTACTGGGGATTGGTAGTAAGGTGTGTGACCTGAGGACTGAGGAGATAAAGGGCCCTCTAAGGTTTTCTCATCTGGACTGTATGATTCCATTCCTTTTGACATCCCTGCTAATGTGGTTCCCAGTTCAATTGGTGAAGATACACCTGTATGAACATGGTCAACATTGACATTTTGGTCACCAGAAGGTGACCTGACAAGAGGCAAAGTTGTACTGGTAGCACTGAGCCTGTTTGAATCAAAAGAGAATTTGTCTTTAGCTAAAAACTCCTTGGCAGATTTGTCTTCCTCCAGTGAAGATGGTGGTGAAATGGTGGAAGCTGATGCATGATATTCATGCCCCTCAGTGGCATCGCTCTTGGAGTGATCTAATTCAGGAAGGTCTTGGAGAGGTGAAAGGGTCTTTCTCTCATTGTCTGTAGTCATACCGTACCTGACAAAATCTTGGGAAGGAGAATCACTTTCATCATTGGTTGTCTCATCACTCATTACATCTCTTGGAGTAGACATTTCATCCATAGGTGTTGGAACACTGGAGATCTCAATTGTAGACTGAGTGTGTCCAGATGTTGTGTATTCTTCTGGAGGCTCATCTCGATTTTCATCATCAGAGGCGACCTCACTTTCTAAATCTGCTGGTAGTGTTTCATCATGAATAGAAACAGCAGGAGAAGCTGGTGCAGAGATCTTTGGTGGTGTGGTTACATCAAAACTCTGCACCTCACTTTCTTTGTCATGTCTGTATTGTGGTTCTTCTGCAACGTAATCTGATCCTTCCTTGGTTACCTGCTCTTCTTGCTCTCCATCATCTTTTAACTTAGATATTGCTCTGTCTTGCTCATCCACTTCCTCTGTATCTCCCTTTTCTTCATAGTCTCCTATCTCAGATGACTCTTCCAAACCTGTTCCTTCATCTTCAAATTTTTCACTGGTACCATTGCTTTTTTGATTGGGTTCTAGATCCCCTGGAGTACCACCACATTCCTCTTCAGCTTCTGTGGTTGCTATTCCTTCATCCAGGGACTCTGCTGCTTCTGGAGACTCTTTGCAAGGACTTATTTCTTCATGCTTAATCAAGATTCCTTGATCAGAGTCGTCTATTTTGGTCTGTAATAGGATTTCGTCAACTTCAGCAATCTCCTCTGCTTTCAGAGCCTCAAAGTCTTTAGTGAGGTCTTCAGGAGAAGACATCAGTGACCTCTCTGCCTCAAGAACATCTGTTACACTGGCTTCAACAGCAGGTTCTTCAGCAGTAGCACTTGAGATGGAAGGCGCTTCCACTGGTTCACCAGAATCTTTTTTGGTGGGCTTGGACTTAACCTTCTCTTTGGATTTTGCAGGACTACCAAGGCCCTTGCCTCGTGCTGCAACCCTTGGTTTAGGTGCAGGTTTTTTCACCTCAGGAGTGCTAGGGGCATTCTTTTTCAAGCCACCGACTTTCCTCAAATCTTTTTTAGGTTCTTTTTCATCTTTCTGAGTTTCTTTCTTTTCGTCCTTTCTGCTTTCCTTTAATAGGGAATCTTTCTTGATATCCCGTCTTTTAATTTCCTTCTTCACCTCCTCTTTCTTCACCTTCTCTTCTTTTTTGGCCTTTTCCTCTTTCTTGGGTGTGGGTTTTTCAGCCTTTTTATCAGCCTCACTTTTTCCCATGGATTTCTTTGTATCTTTCTTTATTGTTTTTGGTTTAATGTCAACTTTCTTTTTCTCTGGAGTGTCAATTTTGGGTGTTTGCTCAATTTTGCTTTTACTGTCCTTGTCTCCTGTTTTCACTTTTTTCACAAGTGTTTTTTCTTTCTTCTCTATTTTTTGTGTCGGCTCCTGAGTTTCCACAGAATCAGTTTTACTGAGTGTTTTTAGTTTTTCAGAGGATTCTTCTTTGGACTCTTTGTGGAGATTTTTGCTTGGAGATGGCTTTGATGTGGACTTCAGGCTCTCTTTACTATCTGTCTTATGTTTCATCTTTGCTTGTTTCAGTGTCGGTGCGAAATTTGAATTAAGCTCCTTTTGTGTGATCACCGGATGTTTGAGGAAGTCTAAGTGTTTAAGTTTCTCTAGGCCTTCGAGAATATTATTCTGAGTGGAATTGCCTGGAAAGAGAACACGGATGATTTTTTCTGATGGGTTAGCAGGATGCCACACAATCAGTGATGAGATGGAAGACAAATATGAGATTGGGAGCTCTGATTCTTTTCCATTTGGTAACAAGATGGGGGCTTTGTCTTTATCACTACCAGTCCATTCTTTAAGGAAGTACTGCAACTCCTTGCTGTTCTCTGCTGGGTTAAGAACATACATTTCAAGCTTTCCGACCCCCATTTTCTGGAAAAGTATTATTGGTTCTACTGTATTCCCAATATTCCTATGCAGAGGTTCAGGCTTTAAAGACAGCTTGTTTAGGTACTCCAGCATGAGAAATGCCTCCTCAGCATTTTTCCTAATCCTGAAGTTGGGCTCAAGGTTTTCTAGGTTCTGAGGCATGTTGACAAACATAACTCCAATATCAGGTGAAATCATATTCTTTGTCCAGTCACTGTTAGCTGTGGATCCCTGCGACTGCTCCTCCTCAAGTTCAGCTATTTTGCGCCGCAGCATGCTATTGATACCAGGAAGGTTGTCATCTCCAATGTGTGTGAGGAGAACGGAATCCACTCTGTCCAGATGTCGTACCAGCTTCCAAAAACATGACTTTCTATCAGATCCACCATTAATCAGCATGTTGAAGCCGTTAACCGCAAATAGTGCTGAATCACCCCGTCCACCAGGGAAAATATAACAGCATGGTTTGGATAATTTTAGGAACCCTCCTGAAGTTGGGGGTTCAAGCATGTCAAAAGGAGATGGGATTTCTACAGATTCTGACAGGTACTCTGTGAATTCAGAAAGACCTTCCATTTCTGGAAGGATGGTTGAGGAGTTTAGCTTCATATGGATGAAGTCCTGCAAGTTGTGTTTGTCTAGGTTCGAATTTTTCCAGTCACCATGCTCCGGACAGAAAAGAGTTAAACTGGCTTTGTTGGCTGGATGTATGGTGCTTAGAAGCTCTCCAATCTGTGAGTCAAATGAATTGAAACATTTCACTAAACAAGTTTACTTGAATTTGGATTAGCATGTAGAACTCTACTGTGCATGCTGAGTTTTAGCATTTGTTTGAGAATCTCTGTTTTTAAAGCACTGGTAAATATAGCAAACCGACGCAAAAGCTAACAATCACTCACCTCTTGATCTGTAAAAATGTCAATGAAATTGAAGAGAGAAAAGGAGCCTGACTGGAGAATCAGCTCGCCTGTATTTTCAAAACACTGTCCTGCCAGGACAAGCTGCTTATGGTGGGCTGTGTCTGAGACCATCAGACGTACCTGAGTGTAGACATAAAGTTTATAAAATATTATAATCTTCATTAAACATTGACTTGACTTTAATTAATCATGGCTTGCATTTGTTGGAACAAAACCAACACAGCACGGGAAGGTAATCCTAAATTATTTACATGCAATTTCTGAATTACCCAGCTAACAGAAGTACATCTGTTTCTATAAGCTCTTCTATAATCTTTAGTATTGCTGAATTGTATTACTTTGGCTTTCTGTCTCTTGTCCTCTCTCTTTCTTGTTCTCTATCAGGGCCAGCATTTTCCAGTTTGCAGCCATCAACTGTTCTGGGCGGTCTGCCAGGGTCAGACCTGCAGTGCTCTACCATATTATTAATGCAGAGTCAAACTGCAGTCACAGTTTGCGAGTAAAGCTTTGTGTGTATGAGCGTGTTGTGCGTTGTGAGTTTGTCTGCAACTGTGACACACCCAAAGCATACATAACTCTTTGATGTACTGGCATATTAGTGAATTAAAATATTTAACAGGATTTATCTTTGTAGTGTAAAAAATATATGTAATTGTTTTTGTAACATTAGATGAGTCAACACTTTTCTGTTGATACTGTTGCCAATACTATAATGTTGTTCTTGTCCTATAGGATACTAGCTGCTATGCATTTATTCGTATCCCCACGTATTTGTTTCTGTATTAACCAGACAACTAAAATAGTTTAAAAATATGTTTAAATGGCAGACATCTAGATATATTTATAGAAATATAGAAAGGGGGTGCTTACCTCAGTGCTAACAGCTTCATCTGAAGGGTTGATAAGCACTACTGTCTCCAACACATTACTTTTATGATGCAGAATCTTTTGTCCTGCAAATAAAATGACACGTTACTGATGCTCAGTGTGATGTGCACAAACTGCACATGGGGATCTTCAAATGCTTTGGTTTGTGTTGTACACTGAAGTAGCCAAATATTATGAATACACCAATATGTTTAAAGAATTTTTTCACTTGACACAAAACTCAAATGCTGCTGCTTAAGGAACCACAAAGACAGAGACAGAACTAGTTTTGGTAAGTTTATTTGGTCTGTAATTTTACTGCAGACCAGTCATCATTTTCTTTTCACTACCATTCTTTCAGCTCCATTTGTTATGCATATTTACCTTATTGTGTTTTAAGTTAAATTTGCAGTCAAAAAGGTTTATGGTGGTCAGGGGGTTGTTTTTTTCTCACTTAATTACCTATTGTGTACTCATGCACCAACTTTCTCCTTCTCTTCCTCATTTCTCTATACGCTCTATTGACACAGATATCCAATTAACCTCTGCCCTCCTCCAGCAACTTGTCATCCTTTCTCTTTCAATCATCTCATGGGTGGAACATGAAAAATCTTCTAGTATTCCACTGTGTGTTCCCTTTTCTCTGCTAACGGAGAAATGTTTTTCTTTACATCCTCTCCACACATGTCCTTTGACAATGTGACTATATTGACAATATATTTCTGCTTTTTATTTTCAATATCTTTTTTTTCCCATCTCCTGCCCAAATGGCTCTCGATGAAGTCAAGTGAAAATCTCCCAATCTGTCTCTGGGCGAATCAATCCTATTATAAATTCATCAAGCTGTCCAGAAGCACTGAAGCTGTAAGCTTGCAGGAATCGGTGAACTCTGTCACTGTCAGTACTAGTGTTTGCTATTACTGCAGAGTATATGAGCCCCTTCTGTAACATCAGCCTAATCACACATTCAGCAATCATTGTTCATAGTCTCATAATCCCTCCTCTGAGGTTGTTTGTAAAGGTTCAGTGAACAGGCGCTCCATAGGTGCTGAAAATTGCTTGAAGAATAAGGCCTTATTTATCTAAAATTTCAAGGTCTAAATCTAAAACACAAGAGGACATGCCCAATTTTTCCATTTGCACCAAACAGTGCACAACCTCTTCCATGCCTGGTCACACCACAGCCAAAATTAGTTAAAAAAAAAAATCCTTGTAGATAAATGACATGTTTTGTGCGCAAAGGAGTTTACGTTGTCTCATTCACTAAAGTGTGTAAAACCTGCATGCAAACATTCTCACACAGATTTCACCATTCAAATATAAGTTTAAACTGCAAACTCCAAATCCCATCCTAGATTTGGCAGGGTGTATTATGCTAATTACTAACTGCAGGCACATTCTCCATTTATTTAGAATAATCTGGATTCAGCGACAAAACTGCATATGCATTTGGAAAATTTGCATGAGAACCTTTGTTGGAAAAAAGGCACAGCTGTATGCAGTTATTATTAGTGAATGTGACCCATTGTCTTACCTAAACCTCCAAGAGGTCTATAAAAACATCTTTATTGTATTTCTCTCATCATCCTATTTCATATATTTATAGGTTCTGTGTGGGTTTTAAAGACTGTTCTCCTTAGGATGGAGCATGTTTGTGTGAGTCGGTATTTGTGTGTGTGTGTGTGTGTGTGTGTGTGTGCATAAATCCAGGTAGCTCTCTCATGCAGTGTAAGTAATTACAGTGTGTTTCCCACCTGCTGAGTCATCATTAACGCTCCGAATTCATTCCTTTCCATATTCCCTCATCTCACCATATTCACTGTACCTGTCTCTGTTCCTTCTATTATTTTCCCTGCATTTTTTGCTTTTTCTGACAGCTCCCCACAAAATATTTCTGTATACAAATGAAACCTACATTATATTATATATGCATCACATTTCAGAGAAATACAGTAGACCAACCAGGGCAACAACCATTGAATGTCGGAGGTTTTTCCTAAGGGTAGTGATTAATTAGTGTTAAAAGTGTTTCATTTTAATTTTATGTGCATCTGCCCCCAAGAACACACCATTTTTAAGTAGGTATACAGCATGTCTGAGACTCCACATCCCAAAATGGGCCACTCTCTTTTTGATCATTAGTAGTGGGATTTAGAGTTCCTTTGGGAGAATCTGCTTTTTTTCAGTATGGGGATGGAAGGGAGGAGCTATGGAATAGAAATAGAGAAATATAATGCATCTGACTGTGCTGAAATTGACATCTGCATAGCAAGTGGAGCATACTTGATGTAGAACACACCGTGGCTTCATTTCTTCTCCACAGGGGTGTTCTGAGGTGTTGCATTCATTTCACTGCAGTACTCTCTGCTCTACTTTAGCTGCAGATACTCTTCAGAGCATAGACATATGTGTATTGGTAATAAATGATTCTCTTCTAACCTAATTTATTTTCTCCTTGCTCCTCTAAATCTGAGCAGGTCTGAGGTGGCAGTAACCTGTCATGAATGCTATTCCAGCTGCCCAGCACACACCCAGACTCACACAAGCAGAAAAACAGCATCATTAGGGCCAGACTTACACCGGGGGGAAGTCCATTTATGCGACAAAAACGGCTGCTGTCGGGAACTCCGAAGAGGTGAAGAGAAAAAATGTGTGATTAGAATCAGTGGTGCGAACTAAAGTTCGGACAAATTGCACCATGGTCGATAGCAGAGTTTTCCTCTGCTCTTGGAAAATGTAGCGGCTGCCATCAACTATTATCCACATGGGTGAGTAAAATGGAGCTTTTATGATGAAATGATCCCCCACCATACCTTGATTTTCTAAACCTGACATCAAAATGTTTTGCTCTGTTTTTTTTTCCCCACACTGTTGTTTTGAACCACATAAACTTGCATTGTATGGGTTAATACAGTTGAATACAGTTTGGAACAATATCAGTGTGTGTAAAAAAATTTTTTTCGGGTGAACTATCTCTTTCATTCGTGTCAAATAGATTTTAAAGGTGCTATAGGTAGTTTTTGGAAATATCACATAGAAAATGTCTCCACCACCTTACAGACATCAAATCTGGATCAAATATGTCTCTATGACACTTGTCTCTACCCTGCACTGCAAATACAAATCAGGTGGTGGACCACTTTTTTTTGTCCATCAGAAAACAGCAAATCCAAAATCCTCTTTTCAAGTGAATCAATATGCATGTTCAGATTTGCTTAGATTTTTTGTTTGAGAGAGGGTGGTTGAAGATAGAAAACAGGCAGAAGTCAGCAAAATGTCTGAAATTGATTAAGGCACCTTAAAACAAACCATATCATGTTGTAGATATGTAACAATTATAAACCTACAGCTCTTAGTAAGCTAAGCAGGCATATATGATTTGTATTGATATTGATTTGAATTCGTATTTGTCACCCAAAAGCTGGGCTACTTCCATTCCAGTTTGATTCTGGGGGCAGATGTGTCAGCCGCAGTATTGTTTAACTTCCACTAGCTTGTCTCTTCCACACTCACCCAACCCCATCCTCACCCCTCTTGTCCTGATCTCAACTCAGACTGTCTCTGAAACAAATACAGACTGAACACCCTTTGGGCACGCAGCCTCTTCTAATGACAGTCACCACAACCCACAAACAAAGCAAGCATCCACACAAACACAGTGCCATAAATATGAACTCGACTTTCTCTCTCCAAATCTCTGCCCTGTCCTTTCAATGCCAAAATAGGATTTTGTACAGGACATAGCAGAGCCCTTTCAAACACACATACGAATAGTTAGAAAAATCAATACCACTTATCACAGTTCCTCTTAAAAACATTTAGTCCCATAGTCTCATCAACAAAAACACAACACAGACACTAAAAACTACTGCAGCAGAAATCTCTTTGACCAAATCGCACGTTGAAGAAAAAGCTTCATGAGATGCATATTTAATCACTTTACAGACCCAACATCAAAGCATATCAGACATCATTTTAGGCTCAGTTTTATACTCATGTATTAAAATGACATAAAATGCTCTTTTCCTTTATTTATTTATTATTAATCAAAACAGCATCAAAACAAATATATTATAGAATTGTACAAAAAATCTATATAAATTGCAAACACACACAGGAAAGTATGACTTTACTATGAACTGTATTGAAATGACTGGATATTCATTATATTTTATTTCATACATGTTTGTAAAATGTAAATGACAAAATTTTGGATGAACTGTTCCTTTAAATTGTCAAGTTGTTGAAAGATACCTATTTTAACAAAGTAGTACCATAATACTTCAAAAATGTATAACATTGCCAGTTCATATACCTACTGTTAATATTAATAATATCACAGAATTCCAGGTGAACGGACAGTATGTAAATACACAGTAGACAGTGCAATCACTTGTTAAGTGCTTATTGATTACATTACAGAAGCTGATTCATTACTATTGATTACATACTGCGCTGTCTGATGCTGTGTGAATCTGCTGGACTGTGATAGCTGATCTAATTTTAAACCTCCAGGCACATTTTTAAGCCTCGGTCTTAACTCAAAGCAACGAAAAAGTCAAAGTTTAGGTACCATATGCTTATCCTCTAAAGGCCCTGAAGTACCTCAAAAGCAAAGGGATCCTCCATGTTCCTTTTATCTCCTGAGCCTCACAGACACAATATTCATAATTCTTTCTCAAGCATTCTTTCAAGTGCTTCCTCATCTTTTTTTTACTGTAATCTCTTTTCCCGAGTATCACACTGTGATTCATCTTCTGTTAGTGATTCTGACTGGGGCTCCAAGCATTTCAAAGGCATTAGGATGGTATTTTTTACAAAGGAGTTAATCTAAAATAGATGATTTCCTGTTTGTCCCTTCATTTTTTTCCTCTCTGTGTTTTCTTATTTTGTCTGATCTATTTCCACGTGAATGATGTGAATAACCATGCATACTCCAATATTTGTCTTTTGACAGTTTAATTGTATTGTTCCTTATCCGTGCACTGCTTTGAATAAAAACATCTTCTAAATAAATAAATGTAAATATATGTGTGTATGTGAGTCTCTAGTCTTCCTGTGCTCTTCACAGGCCTCCGAAGTCTGGCCTCCTCCCTGCTAATAGTGCTCCCTCCCACCTTCTCCCTGCCCCCATTTATCTGTCTTGCCCTCCGAGAAAAACCCAGTAGGAGAGTTCAACAGATAATTATCCTACAACGCTCTTGTATTGTACACTGAAAACTATTAAAGACTAAATTAAATTAAAATCCTTTGAAAGTAAGAAGAAGTGTTACAAAATTGGAATTGCTGTAAAGAAGGAGGGGGAGTCTGGTGGGTTAAAGCAATTATCAAGACATCCACTAGGTATTTGTCTGTGGTCGACAGCTAATGGCTTTGCACTTAAAAGGCTTAATGGCCAAAAGCGGCACAATGCAAATTCCTCTGTTAATTTTCTAAAAAGCTTCGTCTAAAGCCAGCCATCGAGCAATAAATCTGATTATGGAAATGAACCAACACCTACATGTGTCATGTTTATCCTAAAGGGGGGATTAGTAGCCAATGATATATTCATGCTTTGTCCTCCTCCGACAGCCAATCAGATGAGTAAATAAGAATTCCACAGTGAATTCTGATGATCTCAACAAAATAATAAGCTTTGCTGCCAAACGGCAAAACCGGAACTATCTCAAGTGCTTCCTGTACTAACATATATATAATCAAGGAGACAGTTATGATGAGTGTAAGTTATTGTGCTATTAAGCTATAGTGTGTGTGTGTGTTCAAGCACAGATTACATTTCAATCATTGAAGGTCAGTGTTGGCTCATCATTTGCTTACATTAGCAGACTGAGTGTCTCTCTGGAAGATATTTCCATTATGGTTAAACCCCCACAATTTCCTGCTGTTTTGTGAAAAATTCTGTACTATTGTTCAGGTCTAACTGCATTTGAAGCCCTATGTGTTAAGCCTTGAGTTCAAAAGCAGACAAGCCCATTGTCATTAATTTTTTAGCTAATTATCTTAGTGTTTCATCCCTTGCAGCAATTCAGCATGAGAGAGGAAAATAGAGAAAATGAAAGATCCAGGGGCAGACAGACAGAGCGAGTGTGCAGGGAGGACGGAGGAGGGGACACCAGGGACAGGGTTTGATCCAGACAGAGCTTCAGGCAGACCGTCTAAACCCACCTCTTTTATCTTCATCAAAAGAATTCATCAAGAACTCACAAAAAATCAGAATGTAAAAGAAAATATGACTTTGCTCCAGATATAGAAGAGGTTAAAGATGGAAAGAAATAGGGAAACTAATAAGTTCTAATAATTGTTGTTATCTCACCAATGTTTGTTAAGTGCTAATAAACGGATAAGAATCACTTTTACTTAACAGCTGAAGCATGACATTATGTAACAAAACATATTGCTGTTGTGATAGGGATATTCAGAAGAGTCACAGAGCAAAGTACTACGGAAGACATGTAAATAGGTGTAATGCAGATATAGATTCAGGCACCGAATGGTGATTGTCACATCTTTCATCCCCGACAAGCTGATTTAGTTGGCACTGAAATTATGTCACTGGAATTCTTCCTGTCTATATTTATAGACAGTAGATTTTTAAAGCAGATTTTCTAGCCGTTTTAATGATTTTGGAACATGAGAGATTTTGCTCAGTCATGGTAATGCAAATTCTTATATGGAAAAAATAAGCAGTACAAAATACTTGCTCGTACTTGAATGTACCACTATTGAACTCTGGGCTCGCTAGTGTTTTAAATATTTAATTTTAGGTTATCATAAACTGCTACAGAAGGGTTTTGAGCTGGCTAAGGGATAAGAAGTGAGCCGATCATGTTCAGCCTACCTTTCACATCAGCTGAAAACCTGGCAGAGTGTCGAGAAACAAAAAGCTTCAACTCCTGGTCCAGGTTACAATCAATCAGGTTTGTGTCCCATGAACGAATTCCTGCAAACCAGAGGGAAAAAATGTGAAAACATGAAAAGTGTTGCACTTTTTACTTTTTAGGTATTCAAAACAAAATCAGATTGGGTTTCAGATCTTTCCTGTATATTGAACTGAAGCCCCGTATCACTAAATTCACGTAACTAAATGCCATGCTCTGTTGGTTTACACCCAAAAGTCAATCAATGTATGGAAATATCTATGAAATGTTCTGTGCTAATTCTCTTTATGATCAATGGTTAGCCAGAAGAGAAATTATGTGTTGATGCTATTTTGGCTCTGAATGGTAAAACATTAAGAAGGTGTTACTTCTTAATGTTTTTCTTACTTCTTAATTACTCCCCTCATGAGATCACAAAAGAATATTACTCCTATCTATATTTCCTCTACCACACTCAATTCATACTGTATGCCTTCAAGGCAAGTATAGTAGCTAATGCTATTAAAATTGTCACTTTATGAGTTCCCTTATGAAGCACTGCTTTGCTTTTTCACCTCCATTTCTGGCTTGATTACTTGGTTGTTTAGAATTTAGAAGATACCAGATCTCGTTTACTCACAAAGTTCCACAAAAAACAATTGCACAGGTATTGTTTGATTTAATTTCAGTGATTAATAGGCCACGATACAAAAACTAGTTTTGTTTATTACAATAAACAGCAGTGAAACTTACAGTAAGGTGTATCTGGTAACAAGTAAATCTGAAAAATCCTACATTATTCAGTATCAAAGTGATGCCTCCTGATAGAGCAGATGAAAAGAGTCATAATTCTGTGTTCTTATTTTCCTTGATGATTCATGAGTGAGCCTATCCCTACTGGAAATACATTTATGACACTTTTATCTACACATACACAAAACTTTTAATGAATAGGATTTTATTCAGAAGTGGAAGAACTTTTTAAACCAATAGCCTAGATGTAAATGTATAGTATTTTGTAATGTAAATTGTAATTAGATTATAAAGACTTGTGTATAAATTGAATCATGGCTGCATTGCAACAAGCTTAACTGGGACACGTGCAATTAGGCTACAATAAACACCCTTACTAATAAGATGAAATTAAAAACGCAATATGTGCCTATATTGCTTTATTGAATCAATTAGATGTAGGACCACGTGACGACATAATTACGTCCAGACATAAAGAGCAGCCGAATCTGTTTTTTTTTTTTTTGTTGTTGTTGTTGTTGTTGTTGTTTTAACAAACCGTTGAAAAGAACCGCTTTGCGGAAAGAATCGAGTCCCAGACTAACTGAAACGCCCCTTTTGGCAGGAACGCGGGGCCCTACTGACTTTCCGTAGGGACTGCAGTGCGGACCGCGCCACGCCTACAAGCCGGTGTCGTACTAGAGAAGAGTGAGTGGAATGTGGAAATAAATCGGGATGCGCAGCAACAATGTCTCTAGGTCTGGTGAAGTGGACAAAAGTTATGGCTTTTGCCATGCAACGCCACTTTTGCTAAATACAGCTATGTATTTCATACGATTAACTCATTCGGTGATAAACTGAATTAATTATTTACTGAAAATAACTCTTATTTAAGTTATTTAAGGTGATTCCCGCATGAATCGCAAAAACAAGATGAGAAGATAGTACGAAAAACACGAGCTAAGGAGACAAAGAACTGGCGCGCTACATGAAAAAATCCACGCAAACCCAAGGTGATGCTGCAAATCCTGACTGCAGAGCCGATCGATGCTCCATATAACGACCCTCCACCCCGTAAAACAAGCGATACGCCTTATTGATCGACAGGCTATAAATATGCATGCTGAATCATCCCAGCTCACGACACAAGTCAGACACTAAAGTTCGTCATATGGCCCAAAACAACATCTGGATCATCAGATAGAGCTGCACGCCCTGCGAAAACAGTGATGGTGCTGATGTTGATGATGATGATGATGTCTTTGGGAAACGGGGTGGCGCGAGGCGATGGCTTTGATAAGACATGCATTGCACTCGCCAGTTACTAACAGGGAGGGGCTGCGCTACAGTTTCCATCCTACATATTCTCACAACAAAGAAATCCAATAACACGATGCATGGAAAGTTTCTTGCAGTCAGCAGAAATGTGTGGCTAGATTCCCCCATTCAGATCACCTATTCAACCCCAAAGAGAGTTCAAGGTTAGACTATTGAACTTGAAAAGGCAACTGCAGAAGGCATACGCGTCCAGGCATCATTTAAAACAGATTCATGGCATAAATATCACTGAAGCACTGCACGTTATTCGTGACAGCTGAGCTACCTTTCTCAATGTCCGCAATGGCACACTTCAGATGCTCGTCGGTGACCAGCTCCCCGATGACCACCAGCAGGTAATATTTGCCCTCGTCGAAGTGATGTGTCGAGGCCGTGGGTGATGCCTTGTTCCTGATGCTACTGACACCTCCGAAGGGTGCTGGAGGCTCTACAGAATCAACTAGCGTCGCCATTCTCTCAGACACTCACTCACACACACTCACTCGCTCGCTCTGTGTCCGGCAACCTGAAGTGAGCTGCTCTCTGAAGCCGTGCAGCGGGCGCAGAAGGAGTGGCCCAGGCTTTTATATCCTCAGACTGTGTGTCATAGTGATGAGGAACCGCTGCCGCCTCTCCTCTCATCCAGCTGATGTCATGCAGCAAATCATAAAACTGCGCGAGACCAATCGGAACCTTGAAAAGCGTTACATAGCCTGATTAAAGGATGTCCATGATTTAGAGTTAACATTGGACTAACTTGTTGACATATGGATTGCGCGTCAATATCCATAAAAGTTCAGCATTGACGATATAAAACAGCCATACCAATGAAGTTATTTGAAAATGAATAGAAAAACAAGTCAAATCAGTGACTCTATAGCCTAGTATCTCAATAATATTTTGAATAAACTAAACGTTTTTATGAGGCCTCAATCTCACATTTGGGCTGTCGTTTTCTTTGCACTGGGTTGTGTATTTCACAAAGTTTGTCTTAAGCATGTTCATTTACACATTTCACTTCCACAAACAACAAAAATAATATATATATATATATATATATATATATATATATGTGTGTGTGTGTGTGTGTGTATATATATATATATATATATATTATATATTTTATTTAGCCTAGTGACATTATTTGCATAAAATAAGAACCATTAATTCTCATTAATGTGGAAAGAATGACATATAAATTAGAAAGCATTTATAGGCTACATCAGTGGTAGTTGTTGTACTTAATTTATGATCCAAAATAGTTGAAAATAATGTCACCATGTTGAAACGAATAGTGCTAAAATAGGCTTTATTATTATTATTATTATTATTCTGTTTATTTTAAATATTACCTGGACATGTTCTTGACAGTTTGAAATTCAGGTGAAATTCACCTACAGTAGTCAACGTTTGAAAAAGTTCAAAGTTGTTCTAAGACAAGAACGGGTATTGCTATGGTTTTAGGACAACTTTGATGAAAGGTTTTGATCTACTTCAAATGCTGACTACTGTAATATAATATAACTGTCACCCTCTGTTTAGTCATCTTTTTATGCAGCAACACTCCTCAGGTACACAAAATGGTATCTATAAAAATGATTTAATAATACATTTCCTTGCTGGAAATATACATATATTTCCAGGAACACACTTTCTATATTTTTTGTGTTTTTATGTGCTTCTGAAAGACTAATATCTGTCTATGTTTTGCTGTGCTCTTCCCACTGATGCAGAAGAGGGTGTTCCTCCTTGTCCCGTCTTGATGATGTCATTTTAGGCAGAGTCATTGCACATATTTTACTGTCCTGCTTTAAAGGTGGATGCGCTGTAATACAGCTGTGTCATTGGAGTTCACCTGGAGCTGTGCGGCAGATTTCATGTATTTAGCACTCATACACAGATTACTACTAAAGATTGATAAACACACCAATTTATGCATTTGTATTTAAGTTTAGGTTTATCCAGTGTTATGTTCATCCGTGATTGTTAATGGCGAATTTGTTTTACGTCTAGTTTTATGAACTTTTGTTTTGCATTTCCTGCAGCTGTTTCAAATGAACATGTTATCTATGCGCAAATATTTCAGGAAGATAAACCAGTGTGTCAGTCACTGCAGTTTTGAGCACTGGAAGTGGGGCATGATTCAGCACATCAAACATTCAGTATATTACATCTGGAAAAGAGGAAGCCTGTTATAAATAATTTATAAGACCACATGTGAACCAATCAGAGGTGTTTTTGTTAAATGTAGTGTGATAATAAAATGTGGAGGAGTGTGTGATGTACAGTGACAGAATGGAATATGTAAGAAGAAGTGAAATATTAATATTTTTAGTTGAGGTGTTAATATTGAAAGCGTGTGTAAGCACATGATTGTGTATATGACCCTAGTCAAGAGCGAGTATGTTCTAATTTAAAACGAAATAAGGATATTACGTTTCGTTGAGTCAATAAAGGGGAATGAAATCGGAATAGAGTGAAGGAAGAGAATGAAATTATTTCAGCAACAATTATGTTAAGTGGTTTCTGTCATGACAACGACATTTGTTGCCATGGTAGCTGTGCCATGGGACCACAATCAGGCCATCACTGCATGGGGCACAAGATTAAACAATCATCATTGCTATGGAAATGCCCAGTCTGGCATATGAGTGACAGGTGACAAAATATGATATGATATGAAAAGTTACACAGATGTGCTTACAAATGTACTGTCTTCTATAATTTCATTCAATTTTAAAGTATTTCTTCCACACTAAAGCAGTTCTTCCACATTGATATTTACAGTAAATTAAAGACAACACACACACACATGTTGGTATTTGTGGTTTACGGGGACTCTTCATAGGCATAATGGTTTTTATACCGTACAAACTGTTTGTGCTGTTGCCCTCCACCAACCCCCCACCTAAACCTACCCCTTATAGGAAACTTGAAAAATTTTTAGATTTTCAAAAAAACACCATTTAGTACAGGGTTCCTCAAATCTTTCCCTGGAGGGCCAATCTGCTGCAGAGTTTAGCTCCAACCCTGATCAAACTCACCTACCTGTGATTTTCTAATGATTTCGAAGACACTGATTAGCATGCTCAGGTGTGTTTGATTAGGGTTAGAGCTAAACTCTGCAGGAAAGTGGATCTCGTGGGCCAGATTTGAGGATCCCTGATTTAGTATGTTTTTTAAGCCTTTTGAATTACGGGGACATAGGCAGTGTCCTCATAAACCACCTTCAAATTGTAATACCTCTGTCATACCCATGTAATTAAACAAATGTAAACCACAAATACCAACCCACACATACACACAAATGAATTCAAGTAAAATCATTTACTGTACGAAACTCACATACATGTACTTTCTTGCAACACATGGCAAATAATGTCACAGTTGGCTCCAACACAGATTATTCCTAGATGAGGATATATAACAACTTTTAGTTTGGAATTATCAAAGGAATGAAGAGCAGAACTAGTCTTAGTCTGGCAAATCCTTCTGTGTACTAGACACTAACTCAACAGGGGGCACTCTGAGTGTATAAGCACATACCCTAATGGCCACATGCTCCCATTACACTCAGACGTTTGTGGAAGACTCACACACACAGCAACTTATCTAAGCAGTCATGTGGCAGCATTGTGGTCAAGTGCACCTGAAAATAAAATGATCTCATTATTGTGATAAACATGACATTATGTCAGCCTGTGAAAAGCAGCAAATTACAGGAAAGTCTGTTTTCCTCTGCAGGGCAAGCAGGAAAACAGTATAGCAGCTTGACAGTTTTTGGACTGAATAAGTGTGTAGTGTTGTGATGAGTCAGAAGGACCTCCCACTGATCTGTCTCTACAGAGTGCCTTGCTCTGTCTGAGTCTGCCATCTACACAGTGGTACATACTGTCTGCCTGTCATATTAACAAGAGCTAAATGGGTCAAAAAAGGTAAGAGATGGCAAATATAAAATGCAGTTAGAGAGCAATTATAGAGGTGTAAGATAATTAATATAAAATAATATTCGTTATTATCCAATACATTCCACATTTTTTAAAGATGAAAAGAGGTTTGGGTTCAACAGTGCAAATAGCTATTCATTTTTACACTGTGAAAAGTGGACATTATAGTGGGTTATTATAGTTAACTAAAACCAAAACCATAAAAAATGCGTAACTTGCCTTACTAAATACGTAATAAATGTTAACTGAAATAAAATAAGATATAGCAACTTTTTTATTTCGACTTGAAAAAGGACATTTCTCATTAGCTCAAACTGATGTAATCAAACAATTAAAACTAAAACTAAATTATTATTTTTTTAATTATACATGCATGTATAAAGTAAACAAAAAAACTATTAAAAATGACAAAAAATACAACATTATATATACACACATATACATATGCACGTACATACATATTTGATCCTTTTTTTAAATTGTTGTAATCAAATGTTGTCAGACTGATTCTGTCATAAACAATATTTTTGATAAAATCAGTTACATTTTTCTTTAACTTTATGAAGCAACTTTACAAAATACTTTTACTATGCATATTTGTCCTACAGAAAATGTTTACTATGCGCAATATGTATACTAATGGAAACAGAAAGAAGTTTTCTATTAGGCTATTTCAAACCACAAGACTATTTGTGGGCCTCTCAATTTAAATCTGTTCAAGAATCAGAGCGTAGTCAGTATTGTGCTTCCCTCTAGTGTTCTGATGAAGTGTCACACAATGTCACAGCGTATTATAGGCTATACTTTCTCGTTTGACTTGAACTTTTCGCGGCATATCTAGCCTACAGAATTACAAATCCTGCCCTTAAACTAAAATACTTTATTGGTCAGTTCAAAACAAGCACAAGACAATGTGTTTGATCATTCAGGGTGCACATATTTGTTAAATTATTAAAATACATCAGTTTCTTATAGCTTTAGACTACATTTTGTGCATGATCATCTCATGAGCCCTATTTGTCTAGTTCAAAGAGGCTTCAGATTATTATTTATTCAACATGATACTATTGCCTGCAAAATATTGCTATATAACTGTAGGATCTTATGACTGGTGGAACGTTTTATTAATGCTCCACAAGGTGTCACTATCATCCTATCTTGCACGTTCTCCTCTCACGAGTCCTTATTCAAACACAGTGATGGGGGATTTCCATAGTAGTAATTTATGGTGAGCCGTTAAATCAGACCCAGTTTCTCTTTGTCAGTAAGCAGTGCCTTTAACTACATGTTTGAACAGTATTTGTTTGTATAAAGGGGCTGTGTCATGAGTCATGTTTTATTCAGTCATAGTTTATGGCTTCTTTTTTTTTTTTTTTTTTTTTGCTGAGTAGCCTAAGGACGCACCTCTTCAGCTCACCTACGGTTTTAAATTCGCAAAGAAGTTAAATCTTTTAATTTGCGAATCTTAAATGTTAGATGATACCTTCATCACTTTTCAAACAGTGCCAGACTCCTTGAATAATGATTGGCCTATTCATTATTGCTCAATAGCCAAAGCTTAAAACACTTTTTTTAAATAAAAAAATTGAAATAGATTATTCAGGTTTTTTTTTTTTTTTTGTCACTGTAGAATATATAACACAGTTTGCCACCCATGATGTAAATTAAAAATCTTTAAAGTTCTGGTGGCCACGAAGGTCTGGAACTATCCGGCTGCATCTAAATATACATATTTTTGTACTATAGCGTAGGCGAAATACTATGTAAAAAGAGTACTATATGCCCAAATTCAATACAACTGTCGCTGGTAGATCACTTGACAATTGTAGTACAAGTGAGTTACATTCAAACTACACAGAACATACTTTTGTTGCGAAGGTTGCGAAGCAAGTAGCCTACCTGTTCAGAAGTAGGCTACCTTAGACAGTATACAATTTCAGATGCAACTTTTGTCTGCAATGTTTCTCCACAACCCATGTCCATCCCTATTTTATAATCAATTGATGTTCAAGGCATGATCGCTCAAATGTATAGACATTTGTTTGTCTCTGTGATAATCAAGCCATTTAGCCTGATTGAACCTTATTAAATCATGTTGAATGGAATTCACATTAAGTACGCTTAGATGTGCACTTTGAGTTACAGGCTTTTGCATAGTTGAGCTGCAGCTTTCATCTGTCTGTGCAAGTGTACATGACACATTTATTTCAATATTTGAAGGATTAAATAAACGTTGTGCATCAACTCTTGTTTGGAGCATGTGCACAACACTGAGGCCAACTGTAGTTTGATGCTAAACAAAGACGAACAACAATTGTTTTGCATGCTTTAGTGCTTGTTTATGTGAGTGATGATTGCTATATTCAGAGATGTGATCTGAGAGAAGAAAACTGTATGTGAAGTGTGAAAAGAACAGCAATCTGATGAAAGTTGGGTTGTGTACTGGTGCCATATTCAAAAAAACAACAACAACAACAATAGATTGATAGGATTTTAGTCAGACAAAAGTGCTTACATGGCTTTTAAATAAACATTTTTTAACAATTACGTGCTATGATTTTATCTTAGTTTATCTGTTTGTATTTGATTTCTCTAGAATTCTCCAATCTGCTTGTAAGCACAAGTCCTATTCTCTATTGCAATAAAGTTAGCACTCAATAAGGAAAAGTATCTATGAAAAGCATTTACACATCCAGTAGTGAAAGTTGTGGTCTCTACATGATAACAGCAGACAGATGTTTTCTATAACTAACAGTAAGTGAAGTCCCTGAAGATTTTACAAGTGCTTCCAGAAGAGGAGGAATCTAGTATTTAAACACATGAGCTCAGCAAATGCCACCGCAGACTTGTTGCCTCTAGCTCAGAATACTTGTATAAAATTCATAGTATTAACCCTTGTATTTTTTTTATATTCAGTAAACTATCTATTCAGTAATGATGCTTGAATGGAGACAGAAAAGAGTTTACATTTTTCAATAAATTTTACAATTATTTTTATGTAAGCGTGCTTCTGATCAACATAAGA
The DNA here is from genome assembly GCF_012432095.1 of Onychostoma macrolepis. Classification (NCBI taxonomy): domain Eukaryota; kingdom Metazoa; phylum Chordata; class Actinopteri; order Cypriniformes; family Cyprinidae; genus Onychostoma; species Onychostoma macrolepis. Next base: position 16,883,668 of record NC_081159.1, on the reverse strand, counting down.
AATTGTGCAATTTCTTTTGTACAATCATAACGGTAGGACTGTTGATACGGCTGATTGCCGCACTGCATCATCTACAGGAACTATAGTATGACTGCAATTCACATTTATATCTATCCATCAAACCAAATGTCATGGTTGCAGAGACACTTCCGGGTTCTGTAGGGTCCAGTTTGGTTAATGCACTTTCTATAATGCTGGTACAGTATAGGAGTTCTCTGGACCTGGTTCACATCATAATCATGATTGTAATTCACATAAGTCAACAAAGCCATAAAACAGAAATTTGAGATGCAGCCCCTGTGCCAAATATCAGCAACTATAGCTGTAAATCACTGTGATGTCTGAGACATTTATACAAAACATTCACAAAGCTTTTAAACACTTTTTTGACCCTCTATTATTTTTGAAGGACATCCAGTATATTATACTATTGGACGACATTCAGTATCATTTACAGACATTTTTAAAAAGAAAACATACAGTCATGATTTATTGCCCCGCACACTTCCACTTGATCACCATCAATAGCAAGTCCACAACACGTTACTCATGAATGAGGATAATTATGATTGTGATAAAGTATCCCCTCATAATACATAGAACAGAACATCCATAAGGGAGATATTAGTAAAAACAAACAACATGTCGCCGGTTTTAAAAACTTTCTCTGCTGGCTATATATTTACAAAGGGCTTTATATCTTATCAAGGTAAAATAATACATGCTTTCTATGACATGAAAACCCATACAAAACATTTTTTGTTTATATTCTGGAATATTACTCATCCAAATTTACCATGAAAAGCATTTCAATAGTCCAAGGTTGTACTGTAGTTTGTAAGAACATCAAGGATCATTATGCTGCTCCATTAGCAAAGCGGTACAAGTGCATTTGTTACTAATAGGCAAAGCATCAGCAGGTCTGGACACAGCACACACACACACACACACACACACACACACACTCATAAGCATATCTCACTGTTCCTACACTATAGTTAGTCTGAGCTGGAAAGTAGCTGTTTTTCAGCGTGTTGTTTACGCAAAATCAAAATAACAGTTACAATTTTTTATTTGCCATTCCTCTATAATCTCAAAACAAGACTTTCTATATAGCAGTTTGTTTCGTTAAGTATTTTAAATATAAAGCTTGTGCAAAACATATGGAACACCTACCTAAAGACTTCATGTGCTGGTGAGAAAAGCACATCAACAAGCTCGATTCAAGAAGGACTTGCAACATATTTTCAGTCTAATCTACCATAAACATCCCTTCAACTCACTAACGATCGTCTTTTCTTCAGCTATTACTTCTTATTGGCTGCCCTAATGAGCTAGAATTAGACTACCATTTAAACCGAAAAGCTTAGTTACAATCTGCTGCCACTTTACAAATGCATTCCTACTACAAACCATGTTTCCAGTAGTACACCTTTTCAGAAAAAACAAAATAAATAAATAAATAAATAAACTAAACATAAAACAGTTACCAGTAAATGACACACAATACCTGCTATTTATCATCATCATCACAATCTGGTACTGCCTGACCACCTGACCCATAATCTTGCCAGTTATTCATGTAACAGTGTGTTAAACTAGAATTAAGCTCTTAACAGATGATTGATTTAATGGGTGTCGCTGCTGAATTAATAGCACCATGTCAGCTTCTGTTAACGCTGGCACAATGCTTTGTGCCAAGCATAAAGTATTTTCGATTTCGATTTTGGACTGAGCATATCGGTTGGCAATGTGTCTCCCACTATGGCACCTAAAAACACACAGCCTGCTTAAACAAACAAAACATGTGTGCAGATACACCCAACTGCACATGCAACTCACAGTTCAGTCACAGGCATTAGATCGGGAAATCTGGCGAGACTAACTGGTCTCAACAGCTGAGAACATTTGCCATTTGCAAAAGCCCACATTCCTTAAAAGTTAGCTGTGAAACGAGACATTACATGTGGATTTGGTTGTGGGTGGCCTCATATGTGTGGATGAGCGGGAATCGTTTAAAATTTCAGCCAAATTGTAATGAGATCATTGACACCTATTGATGATAGCATGTAGAGTATAGCAGGCCTTTGTTCGAGGGAGAGACTGTCTGACTAACTAAAGTTTGGAAGAAAGTTGAGCCACTTTAATTTCTCAGAAACGCTCTGCATGTACACTATTGTTCCCCCCCCTAACTTCTTTTGTATTTTTTGTTGCTGGTATGATGTTTCCCAACCCAACGTGTTTCATTCTTGCTCGATCCAGCCAAAGGACTCAATTTAAATGCTCTGATAATCAGTAAATCCTGAGACGTCTTTCCCTCAAAAATGTTAAACCTCTCTATGACCCACAGACTAAACTAGCAGCTATCTTAGAATCTGGTAAACATTTGCAAGGTGACATTTGCACAATGACTTATAAGCAGTTTACACGTTATAAAAACAGTTTAAAGATCTTATAGTGGCATGATATATAGCATCAGTTGCTATGACAGGTGGCTTGCTAGATCCTTTGGATTTGAGACTGGTGTCTGGCTAAAAAATTCCTTCAAAATGGCCATCTGTATGCCAAGGGAAATGCCAAGAAAGATCAGTTGCACTGGCGTACTCAGTGAAACCACAGCATTTTTGGACAGTATTTGTTCAACAAGAAGACCAACATGGGACAGCTACTCTGCCAGGAACGCTTGGGAACACTCCCGAGGATCTCAGGGGTCAAAATACCATGCTGTAGGGTTCCTAAATATTTCTTGAGCAAACTGCATCTTATTTCTTGCCAAACATGCATATGCAATCTCTTTATTAACTCCAGAAATCCTTTGTTTTCACTGTATGTTTCATCTCACTAAACTTGCTGTGTAAAAACATTCATACATACATCTCAGATTGGATTTTTTCCCCTCACTCTACCAAAAAGCTGCAAGCTGTTCTATTTGCATTAAAAGTGATGTAAGCCATTCTAGAACTTCTAGAGCGGTGCAGGTTTAAAAGTTTGAACTTTAAATTTGACAGGTGTTTCAGAAATGTGACGCTCATGCGCAAGACAGTGACAAAGCACTGAGACATGGAATAATGGTCAAATATATCAGTCTAACGCATATTTACAAGTGGAACACAAAAACTCTGTGCCTTAATTCCGCCAACAATCCAGACATGCAGATTCTTTTTTTTTTTAATTCCATCGCTCTGGTGTAACCTTTTTATATAGCAACACAGTACTGACCTGAAAAAATGGTCCAAAAAGTTCCTCTCGCTGGTCATATGATGTCCCCCATTTTATGTGACAACATATGGTTGTGATATCTCAGAACTTACCTGGTCTCATGGCATTTACGTACCTGGGTGCACTTTTTAGCGTGACATGAAATACGTACCAATAAGTACATATCACTGCAGTTTCCAAAATAAATGAACACTTTCACACAAATTTACAGAGTTGCGATTAATAAAGCGTAATTTTCGCACAATTACTTGAAGAATATCCTGCTATGACTTCAAAACAATATTAATATGCTGGGAGATTTGAAAACTGATGCTTTTGAACGTTAGCATCGCACACATCCAGCTTCATATCTATGGGTTTTCATAGATGATAAGTTTGTTCGGTTGTTCACGGAGTACGGAGATGGATTTAGGAGACGAGAAGCACCGGTTCAAATCCCGTGTAACTACGGTTCCACAAAGCAGTTAAAATCTGCATAAAAGGAAGTTCAAATGGCACAGTTGCATCAGCTAATACGTTTTTATATCAGTTTTGCATTTGTTAACACTATCGGGTAGGTTTAGGGTTGGATTTGGTGTAGGGCATATTTTCAACACTAGAGCGTTAACCTTTAGCGACAGTCCCCGGATATTTGAATTCTGAACCGCCGCAATACGTAGGCCTATCTGAAGCAACGTAATAAAAAAAACAGCAATACCTACTAATATCTAGGTAATAAAAACGTGCCAGGGTTAACGTATTGAACCTGTGTTTTAGCGCCACTCAGTGGACATTTCTATTTGAAACTGCGGCGAAACGTGCAGCAAGGTACGTAAAACCGTGTCGCACAAAAAGTGCGCAGACAGTTATTTCAGTGAATGAGTGTAGGATCGTTAGGATCAATAAATATTGCTTACGGCTTTTCTGAATTAACGCAAAATTATTCACTTTTTACAAACCAACTTTAAATGTTTTAAAGTTTATCTACAAATCAGAAATTGCATAATTAATATCAAGTGTAAGTATTATTTGTTTTCTTTGATTAATTTGTAGTGTTAATTTTATTTTATAATTATTATTTGTAGTAGCAATAGTAGCATTTGTATTTTGAACTGTTTGTTTCAATATAGATTGCTTTGATTTGAGTTAGATAAACACACGAGTCAGTCAAAATTTTATTCCTCAGTGAAACCTCATCTGTAACCCATAATCAATGATAAACTCACTAACAAAATTTGAAAGTCTCAGAATTGCCCCAGATGACGCATATGAGTTTTCCCTCATGAAACATGAATAATAAAAACTTAAAAGGCTTCCTTTCCACTAAGAACTTGTTTCATTATCTAGATGCCATGTTCACACATTCAAGTTGATGAATGACAGCTGTTACTGGAGAAAACTTGACTCCACTCCATCAACTACTCCCCAAAATACGTGAGCTGGAGAAGGAAGCACTACCTCTGACCTATAGCCGTATATTTTGGTATGGACATGTTAGATTTAAGAGACTGTTTAATAATTCTGACCAATATTTCTAACAATCTCATTGGCAACTGGTAATCGGATGTTTCATGCTTTCATCCATAAAAGTATGCATTGGCATATTTATTTCCCTTTATAAATTTTAATTTCCCTTTATAATTTATAAATTAAATTTATCAGGGATGCTGTCTATGTTTATGCTCGTTGACGCATTTGCTCTGACGTGAGCCACTGCAGATGGCACCGGGAAGGGTAGACACACACACACACACACACACACACACAGACAGACACAGACAGACAGACGCACGGAGATGCACACGCATTTCTGAGCATGCCTGCTTGCTGACGTTCACATAAATCCACAAGTCGTTCTTTTAGGTTAAGCTATTTCATTCAAGTCAATATAAGCAATTATGCTATGTCTAGCATTCTTTTACGTTACTGAGCATAGCAAATAAATTGGTTGCAAAACGGTATCCACTCACATGTTTAGCTTTTAGTCTGCTTGTTACGGTCAAAAAAAATAAAAAATAAAATAATAATACTATAGTCACATTACTATGCAATAGCCTATATGAGATGGCCCACGATCACTAGATTTTATACAGGTGTTACTATAACGATTTTGTAAATGGTGATCAACAACCAAATATTGATCATGTGGAAGTTACTGTCTTCTGCGTTGGTGTGACTTCTCACTTTTTGCAAACAGTGCAAACGCAGAGTACATTAACTTCAAAATAGGGGTAAGAATCAAGTTTGAGCTCACAATTTTTTTATGTAGATCATTTTCATTACTAAAACATCTAAATTGCCAAATTTCCAGCGTCCTACCTATAATTAATTTGGCTGGACAAGTAAAAAACTTTAAAGTCATTTTTCTCAGTTTCACACAGCGAGTTAAGGTCTTTTGCCTTTGTAGGGCAGTATACATACATACATACATACATATATATATATATATATATATATATATATATATATATATATATATATATATATAGAGAGAGAGAGAGAGAGAGAGAGATAGAGAGTATATATATATATATATATATATATATATATATATTTTCTAATCAAGAACTCATGAGCTCTGATTGGTTTTAATGTCTCTAACCTGTGTTTAAACCCAAGTAACAACTTTTCTCTAATCATTCTCTATTAGCTTAAGTCTGCAGATACTCACCAATTACTTTTAATCATCCCTCATTCCCTGCTTTTCTCAAACGTACTTCTTACTGCATCTTTGTCAGAGAGTTCTGCTTCAGATTTATTGTATTTAACTACTAATTATCACAAAATTATAAACTACAGAATCTTTATCCACATGACTGCAACAACTTCAATTTAGTTTAAATTAGGTTTTAATAGGAACTACCATAGAAATGCTCAATAGACTGTTGCAACCCATTCACTTGATGTGTAATGATGAGAAATATCTCAAGGAATTCAAGTCATCAAGTGGTTACTAAATCATTTAGCACAGAAGGATCACATTATACCAAATTTGTCATCTTAAATACAGCCAAAACAGATAAGATTGGATAACTCAAAGATTTATTCTTTTTTATAATAACAAACATCCTGCCACTGCACAAGCAACATTTGATAGTGTTTGTGTATTAAGATAATATTTTTTTAAGAGAAAAAAACAGATCAGGAAATGGAGGACCCTTGTTATGCGCAATGCTTTTTTTAATTGTATTTATTTTTTATTTTTTTGAGATAATAAGATAATGTAGCACTAAGTGATTCTGTAAGCACACCAGTATTGGTCAATCACTGGACAACTTATAAATGCATTGAAGCCCTGTGTGCTCTGAGATGCATATATATATATATATATATATATATATATATATATATATATATATATATAAAATAAAAAATAAATAAAAAATTGGCTGACATAATATAGAAACATGCAATTATATGTACACATATACTGTAGATCACACATGCACATACAGTACATTTCTAATGCCAACAACTTTTAGAGTTGTCAGGGGCGGACTTAACCAATAGGCGAGGTAAGCGGCCGCTTAGGGCCCCGGGGAATCAGGGGGCCCCTTCTGATATTCGTGAAACATACTTGGCAAATGCACCAGTATGTATTTGTGTTATGGAGAGCGTCAAATATTCACTCACCACTCAAAACGGCGAGTTTTTGTCAGGTGCGGAGTTCTGCAAGCTTGTGAATCCTCTCATTATAACAACGTGTAGATAAGATGTAAATAAGAGATTAATTGTGCAGAGAGCTTATTAACAGAATGTCGTGAGATCGCAATGAACTGAAGTGAGTAACAGCTTTTAGTGATTATAGACGGAGAGCTCTTTGTGCGCATTCTAAGCTGTTTTGACTGTCTCAGAACAGATATATTCACCTCAGTAAAGAAATTATTGTGTTTCAAGTCATAATTTTATTTCTCTTAATGTTTCAAAATGACTCTCTTGTGTGCTTTTCCTAGGCGCGCCAGTGCGAAATGAATGCAAATGAACTATAAACTAAAAACGCGTATAAATGCACGAATGCAATGACTGGAGATTTTCGCTTAATAGATTAGATTTTCTATTTGTTTCTCGGCAAACCCTATCGTGTACCTTAAGAACACTTGGAATACGAAACAACCCAGCCAACATTTCCACGTGGGCCCCATGTGGGTTTTTGATGGGCTGTCACTTGGGCCCTGCAAGGGCAACCCAAATGGGACCCATACAATTTTGTCCATCGGCTCCACTTGGGCCCCATGTGTGTTAGCCCATAGGGGCACATGATGGGTCCATAGTGGGATCCAAGTGGGGCCCATGTAGATTTTCATTATATGGGCCCACATGGGTCCCAAATGGGTTCTATTAATTGGGGCCAAGGTGGGCCACATACAGAACCCTTATGGGCCCCATTTATATTTCTTTAATTCCTCTGGATAAAATGAATGTGCTAATATAAAATAAAACTCTAAATTACAATGTTTTTTGACCTAATATCAGTTGATTTTATGCGGTGCTCAATACATTTTAAATTACATGTTAAAATATTTCAACTGTTAAGAAAATGACAAACTCAAAATCTCTAAAAAACAGACAAAGCAATTTTTTTTTTTTTTGCATTTATTTTTGGGCATATGACAGAAATCTGATATTTGTCATATTTCTGTTTTGCATAAAATTGAATAATATTTGGTACATACTACACTGTATTCTAAAATGATCTGATATTAACTTTTGCATGGATTTGATTGAAAACAGCTTAGGCTCATGTAACCAGAAGTTTTAAGATATATGAATATGCTTTTAAGTTTTTCTTGCCTCATGGCTTTACATTATCTTAACAAGCAAAGCAACTCAACATTACATCCTTTGGATCTCTGGCAAGCCATTCTTTGTAATCTTCTTTTGTGAGCCAAATATCTTTTCCAGGCATCACGTTTCAGTGGTTTCAAACTATTTTTGCAATGTTTCACGGTGTGTCTGTGAAACGTTGAGGTACCATCTTAGTAGTTTCGTGTGCGTGTTAACGTCATGGCATGAGCTTTCCTGTAGCTCAAATAGTAGAGCATGGCGCTAGCAACGCCAAGATCATGGGTTCGATTCCCAGGGAAAGCAAGAGCTGATCAAATGTAAAAACTGTAACTTGAATGTAAGTCGCTTTGGATAAAAGCGTCTGCTAAATGCATAAATGTAAATGTAAATGGCAACGAACAACACAAAATACCTCACATGGGAAACACTTAACGTAACGCATAAATGTGCAACGTAAATCAAGCAAGCTAGTATGCATATGCCACAAAGTGTTGGCGAAATAACACATTAGCGGACTGGAGGGAATAATATGGAATTTTCAAGGACCTGTATCTATGTTTGTTCATTTTCAAAAACTTTCCAGGGCCTTGAAAATATTTAATCAGATTCACAAACTTTCAAGGATTTCAAGGACCCGTGGGAACCCTGAGTAACTTACTGGCAAATATTATCCCATAGTTGCAGTATTTCATACCACAATAAAATTACTGTGAAACTAAGTACAGTAGTTTTAAGTGTACTATTATTTTTTTATTTTAATTTGTTATTGCTTCACACCAACAGCTTTATTCACAAATCATCTTTTATATTTCACAGCTGAACTTCAATAACACAGAATTACCAGCATATTAACCATATTTCATCAGTGAACATACATATAACCTAAAAGTAAAAATCACAGATAACACATTGTGCCAGTGGAAAATAAATGTGTAAATATAAAAATAAAAGTTAATGTACTTAATTATTAAGACTATACAACAATAATCAGAACACATATCATCTCAAAACATTTAAAATGGTCTTCTTTATGGCGACGACTCTTCCCGCCTGCCTCACTGGTCAGCTGGTCAGCCAGCACCACTGCGGGAGGGAAATGCTAGTCAGCATGGCTTAATTGATCAAACAAATGAGACAACTGCAAGTGTTTTAAAAGGTTACCTACTTACCCATTTAACGTACTCGTACAACTTTTCATCTTCCCGAGTCTCCCTATTGGTCTGCTAGTGCCGCTGCGGGAGGAAAATACTAGTTTACTAGGAAAGTGAGCAAGTAAGATTACAATAATACATCCATGATGCTGAAGAAAACTGTATACATGCATTTTAACGTATACCTACCAATTTAACATACTCGTAGGACTTCACAACGAGTCTCCCCCTGGTCTGACAGCCATGCTGTGTGTTACGGGGCTGATGAGACACGAGACGTGTGAATCCATATGCAGACTTTTATTTACCAGAGACGTGGTCAAACAGGCAGGGTCAAAAAATGGCAGACAGGCATATAAAAGGCAATGCAAAGAGTTAACAGAGACAAGCGTGGGTCGACGATCGGCGAACAGTATCCAAAGGGGCGAGACAGGAGAGGTAATCCAAAAACGTCAGCGATGGTTCAGGCAGGGGAAAACACAATCCGACAAAGGCTAGGCTAGACAAGGCAAGGAAAACTAACGGGGCTCTGTAGGGCAGCGATAATGCATACAATACTCGGCAGTGACGGAAAGAAGGTCCAGGGTTGAAATAGGGTATGTGATCAGTGTGTGCGTAGAATCAGGTGTGCGGGTGATTGGTGCAATGAGTGATTGGTGACAGCTGTTATCAGTAATGGATGATGGGAAATGTAGTTAGATGGTGAAGTGCCAGAGTCCATGTGATGAGCGGGTGACCTCTAGTGGTGAGTGAACGGAAGTGCAGACCAGATTCGTGACAGCGCCCCCCCCCCAGCCCACCAGGGCAGAGCAGACGGGACTGGACAGGATGGACGAGAGTTCATTGGCGGCCTCCATAGCCGTGACAGGACAGAACGAAAGTTCATTGACGGCCTCCATAGCCGTGACAGGACAGAACGAGAGTTCATTGACGGCCTCCATAGCCGTGACAGGACAGAACGAGAGTTCATTGACGGCCTCCATAGCCGTGATAGGACAGAACGGGAGTTCACCGACGGCCTCCATAGCCGTGACAGGACGGAACGAGAGTTCATTGGCGGCCTCCATAGCCGTGACAAGACAGAACGGGAGTTCACCGACGGATACCGCTGACACCTCTGGAGGTTCTGCAGCAGCTGCCGCCACCTCTGGAGGTTCTACAGCAGTAACCTCAGGACACAGGGAGAGTTTAGTAATGGTCTCTTCGACCGCAACACAACAGGTTGAGAGTACATTACTGGGCGCCACCACCATACAAGGGGCCGACGCGAACCCCGCTGCTTCTGGAGGTTCTGCAGCGTGGACCGCCACCTCTGGAGAAGCTACAGCGGGCGCCACCACCTCGGGCAGTTCTGCGGTGGTGTACGCAGCCCAAACGCAACAAAGCGATTCCCATCCGGGGAAGTGCCTCAGACAGGGGAATATGCATAAGAACAGGAGGGTTAGAGTGAGTGGGTTTGGGGAAACCAGCCGTGCGTGCAGACACCAGCGGTACATCCCTCAAACTAGACATCAAACTGGGACAGTGGAAGACTGACCTTGATGATCTGGGTGTGTCAGCCCGGACGTGCTGTGACTCTGGACGGGCAGCTGTGACGTGCTGTGACTCCGGACGGGCAGCTGTGATGTGCTGTGACTCCGGACGGGCAGCTGTGACGTGACTCGGTCGATGACGACCAATTGTGACTTGATTTGACTCTCTGACATTAACTATGACTTGACTTAGCTTGTGAAGATCAGCTTTGACTTGGCTTGATTCGTGACGATCAACTGTGACTTGACTTAGCTTGTGAAGACCAGCTGTGACTTGCCTTGACTCATGAAAATCAGCTTTGACTTGACTCGTGATCTACGGTGACTTGACTTGGCTTGTGAAGATCAGCTTTGACTTGGCTTGATTCGTGAAGATCAGCTGTGTCTTGGCTTGATTCGTGAAGAGAAGCTGTGACTTGGCTTGACTCACGAAGAGAAGCTGTGACTTGGCTTGACTCACGAAGAGAAGCTGTGACTTGGCTTGACTCATGACGATCAGCGGTAACTTGACTGGATTCATGAAAATCAACTGTGACTTGACTCTTTAAGATCGACTGTGACTTGACCTGGCTCATTACTGGCAGCAAGAACATGACGGGGTGTTGTGGCCGCCATTTTGTGAACGGGCTCCGCTGGCACCGCCATTTTGTGAGCGTGCTCCTGCGCGGTTGTGATCATACAATTGTGTGCGGTGTCGCGTTCCTCAGCAACACCCACAGTGAACGATGAACCCACAGTCAGTACAGCATAATCCATAAAATCCCTTAGAGACGAACGGGGACCTTCAAGGGTTAATAATGATTTGAGCGGCTGGTTAATGCCCTCACAAAAGAAATCTATGAGCACACAGTCCGGCAGATCAGAAAAATATGCGAGCTCCAAGTACTCCTGTACATAATCCTCGAGCGATCGCAAGCCCTGCTCGAGGGTTAATAACAGTATTGCAGTGTCCATACCTGGCCAATATCCACCTAAAAAGCCGCTGGATCCTTGTGTGACCGAGTATTCTGTTACGGGGCTGATGAGACACGAGACGTGTGGATCCATATGCAGACTTTTATTTACCAGAGACGTGGTCAAACAGGCAGGGTCAAACAATGGCAGACAGGCATATAAAGGCAATGCAAAGAGTTAGAGACAAGTGTGGATCGGCGAACAGTACCCAAAGGGGCGAGACAGGAGAGGTAATCCAAAAACGTCAGCGATGGTTCAGGCAGGGGAAAACACAATCCGACCAAGGCAAGGCAAGGCAAGGCAAGGCAAGGCAAGGCAAGGCAAGGCAAGGCAAGGCAAGGCAAACTAACGGGGCTCTGTAGGGCAGCGATAATGCATACAATACTCGGCAGTGACGGAAAGAAGGTCCAGGGTTGAAATAGGGTATGTGATCAGTGTGTGCGTAGGATCAGGTGTGCGGGTGATTGGTGCAATGAGTGATTGGTGACAGCTGTGATCAGTAATGGATGATGGGAAATGTAGTTAGATGGTGAAGTGCCAGAGTCCATGTGATGAGCGGGTGACCTCTAGTGGTGAGTGAACGGAAGTGCAGACCAGATTCGTGACACTGTGGGAGGAAAAGGCCAGTTAGCACAGCTTGACTCAGAAACTGAGCGTTTGCTCACATATTCTTATAAAAATTAATGTAGCTTTATATCTTGCAAACATCATCAGAATAAAACGTATAAAGAGATAAAAAAGTTGAAAATTAAAGTTAACTTACCACACTCTTGTGAGCTTTCATCTTCACAATAAATCTGTCATGGTGCCATGCCAGCGGATGGGGAGATGTTTGGTAACACCTAAAACCTAATAACACTTCAAATGTAACTCATTACACTCTCTGTGTTGTCTGACAACAAGTATAAACAATTTGTTGATACTTTACTACATGTTAGGTGTGGATAAATTTATGTATCATTCAAGCAACAATGCTTATTACTGTAATAGCTTAATAAGTTTTGCTATATGTATGGTAATAAGAACTTTGTCTGTTGCTCTTAAGAATGTTTTAGCATGATTTTTGTAAAAGGTGAACTAGCAAACTGAATGCATAGCAATCTTCATGACCAGTGTTTGCTTATTTCACTCTGTAACCTATTAGCGGCGCCAGTACCCTCACTATCAACTCTCTCTTAAGCCCCGTTCAGAGACCAAATAGCTGTCTGACTTACACATCCGACACGTTTGCCCACAAAGATAGCATTTTTAATCTATCATGAAGCAGACGTGCCTCTATGCGCTCACTTTAAAAGCTTTTTATTGAAGTGGAAACGTTATATGGGCGATTGCGTTACACACAGAAACATTCGAGCATTAACTTGTTTTCAGCTTCTGCCCCGTGATTGTATAAATAAAACATCCTACTGAAAGTTTGCTGGTTAACTGCCAACATTTTAATTTTTATATAACTGTTTAGCTACGATAGTTCAATCGCGACAGTCTTCGCAAGTTTCATTAGTGTCGACTCTGCCATTACTGAATTTTCAAATATTTATAAAAATATCCAATTATATAAAAGCAGCAATAATTTGGCTAATATAAAATGAAATCTAAATATGTTACCTTGATAAGAGAGTTTATCCATTGACACGGAGGTGCCCGACCGTGTTGAAGTGGCGAGTAGCAAACCGTTGCACTTGTTTTTTTTTTTTTCAAATGAGAAGCGGCGGGAAGACACGCACGCCAATCATCGCAGGACGCAACGACTGCATAAAACAAGTGCTTTTAGATTATAAGGAAAAAAAATATCCTTTGAGATACTTATAAATCAAATAAAATGAGATTATTCATAAAGTAAATGGTCTTGGATTGTTATACACAGTACATCATGATATAATCCTTCATGATATAAAAAAAAACTAATGAAATACATAAAATTAAATCAATTTATTTAATTGTTAAGGTTAGTTACCCATAATTGCATAAAAATAAATTAGCTGCAAAAAAAATAAATAATAATAAATAAATAAATTTATGTAACTATAAATATATCCTAATATAGCCCAAATGTGGCCCATATGGGACCCACAAATAAACAATAATGGGCAACCTAACTGGGGCCCACATTCAGCCCATCAATGTGCCCACTCTGAGCCCATATAGCCCAGATAAATCCCATGTGGGGCCCTCATGGACATGTTGGCTGGGAAGTTGCATGGGATAATTTTTATGACATTTTAATCCTTTTTGTAAAAAGTTTACAATTCATTAAATTGACAAGTGCAAGCATTTTTTTTTAATATAATGTCTTCTTTGGTGAGCCAAAAAAAAAATAAGGTAGCGAAGGGGTAATAGTTATAATAAATAATAGTTGTAGTTATAATGAGAGAGAGCTAGCGAGCATGCTAATAGGCGTTAGGCGTAAAAGAACATATTTATTATGTTGGGGCCCCGTACCTGAAATTTGCTTAGGGCCCCCAAATCACTAAGTCCGCCCCTGAGAGTTGTTATTGTATAGCTGTAACCTATTCCTACCACCCTTGCACTGTTTGCACTTTCACAAAAAAGGAGTGGAAATTTCACAATCTCATGTTACAGGATAAAAATGCACACATAATTATAAATTGATTGGAATAAGAGCTTCTTTCAAAGGAGCTGCTTTGACCAAAAATGAGAGCAAACTTAAAATGATAAACTGATAATTGTGTAAATGAGTTGCAGCACATTTACATTTCCAACACCATATTTGATATCACATCATATTATGTAGATGTGATGTGGACCTGCACAGCAAAATCTCCAGTGTTGAAATCCTAGTGTTAAGGACTTTTAGAGTAAAGTGTTAAGGTTGTGGTGTTGAATTTTAGGGGATTAACACTAGCTAGTGTAAACAGCGCTCTCTGGCCGGTGTCAATACGGAGAATTACCCTTATTAACTCTGTTGAGTGTTATTAGTGACATCCGGGACATTTGCTCGTGTGCGCGCTTGACCCATCTGGAATATTTTTCAAAGACGCCATTTTCTTAGACTCGCGATGCGGAGCATATGAGGACGGAAAACAGCGAAATTAAGTGTTTAATCTTACTCACAATATGTGTTTTGTAATATCATATCGTTTTATAGCGATATTTACGAGGTGTGTGCGCCTAAACTTTTTTTAAAGACATTTCTTCCACTCGCGAGGCGGACCAGACAAGGACGTTTCTTTTTAAAAGGGAAACGCCGAAAGTTAAGTGTTTTATCTCATTTAAGTTATATGCATTTCACAACATCATATTGATTTATAGCGATATTTGTGTGATGTGTACACAAACTTTTTCTCAGAGAGATATTTTTCTTCACTCGTGATGCAGAGAAGACGGGCAAATTGGTTTTATCATGGAAAACACCGAAAGTAAGTGTTTAACCTCATTTACATTTTGTATTTTATAAAATAATATTACTTTATGAAGATATTTTTATGCTGTGCGCGCCTAAACGAGCCTAAACGTTTCTCACAGATGCATTTGAATGGCTATGTATTGACGCGGACGTCACTTTTAACAGGGGAAACATAAGAAGTAAGTGTTTTACCTCATTTAAAATTTGTGTTTTATTACATCACATATTGATTAATAGCGATATTTATGTGTTGTGTGCTCCTAAACCTTTTTCAGAGAGACATTTTCTTTCACTGGAGATGCGGAGCAGACGGGGAAGTTGGTCTTCTCCAGGAAAACACTGAGTGAGTTAAATTGTTAGTCATTCAAAGTGATTTTGTGCCCTCACAAGTCTTGGAATATGGCACATGAATCGCATAAACTACTTTAGACACTTTATTATCTTTTTTTAAAGCATGAACGTGTTTTGTGTTCAGCAAATGTGAATCATATAGGTTTGGAATTACAATTTTAAGTTAACTGTTCCTTTAATATTGTTACAGATGGTTCATGCTGGTTTAACAGAAAAATCGAAAGGAGATGATGTGCTTGAAGAGTATGAAGCTACCAATACATTAAGTGGGATGAGAAGAGCTTTGTCAGGACACATACCAGAGACATGGGTAAGCCGGCTCGTAAGCCACAATTGCATATTTTAAGATTATTGATTGTCATGCTTAATTTTTTTGATTATTAAACAATAATAATAAAGAGTCTGATCTCCTTCTAAAAATGTTTTGTAAAAAAACACATCAAATGTAAGTTTTTGGTATGCTTGCATTGTCATTTATGTTCCGTCCCATTTATGTGCATTCATGTTGGTAGGAGTCCAACCATAAGTGAACAGTAAATGTTTACTTGTACTCATGCCTTTCCACAGATGCCATGTATGACAGTTTCTTCTGTTGATTATTCAAAATATCTATTTTTGTGTTCCTCTGAAGACAGAAGGTCCTACAGGTGTGGAAGCACATGAGTATAAATAAATGATGACAGAATTTTCAGTTTTGGGTTAACTATTCTTATACTGTAAGTGATACTTGTCCCTGACATTTCACCTGATAAATGGATGTGAAATAATCCTTTTTGTTTTTTCTCCTATTTTACAGGAGCACTTTTGTGATGCTGCAGGTGGGAGTTGGGTATCTTGCTTGGCTGAAAGCTGCAGAGAAACACATCTCGTCTTGCTGAAAACTACTCTTTACAAGGAGGTCCAAACACCATTAGCAGAGACTTTGTTCAGTGAGCATTAGCATGCATTCTGCCTGGATGCTAATGAATGGGATGCTGTTGTCTAAACTGATAAATGTAAGCGTTATAAACCTCATGACATTAAGTGTACATATGGACCAAATAAGAATATGTATTTTCACTGATTTGCTTTGACATTATGATGTTTTAATTGTTGTAAGAACATGTTCTTTACATGCATTGAATGTGAAAACATTTTTCTCAGGGAAAAAGATTTACAATGTTTCAATTAAAAATTGTAAAAGTGTATTGTTTTGTTTATTTTTTTATATTTTTACCTGAACATTGGTGCAGTGTTCACCAGTTGAGGGAGTTAAATTCACTCTTTAAAATTTGCAGTGTAGGTATGTTTTAATCTGCATTACCATTTTAAAATAAGTATTTACATTAAATCAACATTAAATAAATACACTGGGTGTATAGGATTAATCACCATAAAGTGTTAAACGTGTATACTTGCGAGTAATAATTTCTTACCACCATTAGTGTTTAAAATTAAACACTAACACAGTGTTGGTATAATAAACACTTTTGTCAGTGTTGTTTTAACACTAGCAAAGATGGACCTGTATGTTCACCCGGAAAGTGTTAATTTTAACACCCATGGTGACAAATCTCCCAACATATTTTTGCTGTGTGGGTTTGGAAGACAAAGACCCATAGACAACACGTGTCTGTAATATGTTTCATAAGAGAAGCAAGCTGTGTTTCTTAAAGATTTTACATTCATGTGAAAATAAAAACACAAACAGAAGAATGTGTGTTTTTCTTAGTTAGACTGTGTGGCACCGAGGAAAAACTGGCATTAGTGTACAAGACTTATGTTTCATCTGATGACACATACTTGTTCTTCTTTTCATCCTCGCTTTTCACCACACTTTCTAATTATTTTAGCAGATGTGCTCTAGTCATCTTGATCATTGCAAATATTAATGAAGTCATAAATTTTAAGACAATGCTATTAAGAAAACAACTCTAATAGAAACCTAATCAAAAGCAGAGAATCTCTCTCTTAGCTAACAGCAGCAAACATGATAATGAGGCCTCTCTAAAATATGGAGTCTAATAACGTCCAGGAGAGAAATCTTATTAGCATGTGTCAAAAGGTCATTTCTTCCTGATGAATGATTTTCTGGGGTCTGAGTTCAGGTCATCAGTGAGTTGTTTTCCATGTTATCTGTTCCCTGGGCCAAATGTCAGTGGTTGAAAAAGTGCTTATGAAGAATAGCAGCATTCCCAGATGATATGATATCTGACAAAGGCTAGCAGGTCATCCCCAGTGCTCTGAACTGCTATCAAAGCTGCCATTTAGTCCAAACACAGATCTGAAATAGTTGAATAGAGTATATAAATGTGCTACCTCTCCATTCCCAAGATATTCATTGCAGCCAAATAAAACACGTACATTACTCTCCCCCTCAAGTCTCTCAGTTTGTATTTTCCTGACTTAACACAGCTGTATTCCTAAAATATGATACTAAAATACATTATACGTAATTATCTCTCATGGCATTTGTTCTCAAATAATAGCCACTGTTCTCTATGTATTCAGAAATATTTGAATAAAGGAAAAAATTAAATCCAAAAAAACAATGACATTTACTGTAACATACTGTACTCACATGCAAGTGCCTAAAATGCAGTGCCAGTCAATAAGTCCTTGACTAAAGTACTTGCCTGTTCCAAACAAAGCATTATTTTAAGCTTCTTTAAGGCTTCAAATGAGTACAAAGCCATACAAAGAAAGATCACACTCACAGAATTATGTAATTTTTGACTCATGGCATCTCCCACACTGTGGATCAAAGACCTCCAGCTTTACAAATTCTCAAAACCCCTTAGGACACATACCAACAAAATCCCACAAGAACACAGGTACACACATACTGTATACATACAAAGGCTATTCCATTCAGGAGCTTAATCTCTGAACAGGCTGTTTGTTTTCCCATTAATTTTGTTAGGTTTGTTGTTTGTTGTATTTTCCATGAACACACAACACACTTTGTGCAGTTGTCCAGAGCGACATTAATCTTACACACCAATTAAATGGATTCCCAAGTCATTTTAAACAGGCACTTTTGCCTGCAAATATGTTCAGAACTAGACTGTTCAGAGATTTTGTCAAACAGACAAAGCACTCAAAAGAAAAATTAGACATATTACCAAATAACCTTGTCTAGATAAAACAATAAAACTTGGTGAATGACTCATAAATATATTTTTCTACAAAGATGACTATGGTGATGAAGGACATGGCTTCCACCAACCAAGTGTTTTCATGATTTGATTTTTAGCACAGTTCAAATATCATTTTAAATCTTACATGAATCTACTAAGATTCACAAAGTTTTCTCCTAAATGTTGTTGGTTCATCACAATAAAGATTTGTGATGATGACTAGTACGACTAAAAATGCTACTAAAATTTATGTGTGCCATAAAAATGTATCTGAGGCAAAGCATCTTAAAAACTAATGGGCCTTGTTTCACAAACAGGGCTTGGGTTAAGTCAGAATAAGGCCAAAATTCAGTTTATGACATATCATTTATAAACGTGCCTTAGAAAAAAACATTACTGGTGGACTTTTCTTTAAATGATATATTTTATATTTTATGCATAGCATCAATGAAACATTAATTAATTTTATAATATATCAGAGAGAAAAAAAAAACTGTTGATTAAGTTGTATACATAGACTAAGAGTTGTCTCAGAGCATTGGACACATTGCAGGTTTAATATTTAACCATCAAGTTGTTTTGTGAATGTGCACCCATTAATGGCCTGCACATCCTTGTTAATATTTATGCAGTTGAGAGAGGCTATTAAGCGAGCATGTTTGCCCCCATGTGCTGTTCCTAAGAAAGAAACGGTTTAAATTAACTCCTTAATGGACCATATCTTTGATTACCTCATTAAAAGGAAAAAAAAAAAAAAAACATCTTTCATTTGTAGATCTGAAGGCACACAGATTTAGCCTGCTGCTGAAACATTTCATTTCATACATACGCTAGAAACCATGTCCTTATGTAAATCATTAGTTCACTATTTAACCCTTAAAAAACATGGCATGACTGAGTCACGCTGTTAGTCAGATCCATCTCTGTCTCTGTTATTCACTGAACATGAATGGAAATTATTTTACCTTTACAGGAGTTTAATATAGGGAAATGTACTAATCCCTACCATACATATCCATAGTTTTAGGCGAATATTAGGTATTAAATGTGTGTATATGAAACAAGAGGAAAACATAAAGGGAAAAGGTCTCGGCACTTGTTGCTACTGTTAATGTGTCATGTGATTGCCAAAAGGAATGTTAATGCTGAAACGTACATATCAAAGATATGTGACCCTGGACCACAAAACTAGTCATAACGGGTCAATTTTTTGAAATTGAGATTTATACATTATCTAAACTCTGAATAAATAAGCTTTCCATTGATGTATGTTTGTTAGGATAGGACAACATTTGGCTGAGATACAACTATTTGAGAATCTGGAATATGAGGGAGCAAAATATTGAGAAAATCGCCTTTAAAATTGCCCAAATGAAGATCTCAGCAATGCATATTACTAATCAAAAATTAAGTTTTGATATATTTACAGTAGGAAATTTACAAAATATCTTCATGGAACATGATCTTTACTTAACATCCTAATGATTTTTGGCATAAAAGAAAAATATAAAAAGAATAAAGATAATTTTGACCCATACAATGTATTGTTGGCCATTGCTACAAATATACCCGTTTTGTGTTCCAGGGTCACATATGTCTGTCAAACATTGAGCAGAATGTGGTGTAGAGCCTGTTTTGAACATCCATGACTTTGCATTTATCAAATATGGTCTTTGAAATTTAAACTCAGTCAATAGAAAGAATTCAGGTAATGAATCAGAAATAAAGTACATCGTTTAAAGTAGGTGGATAATATCTAAATCTTCTGAGTGAATTTTCAGTGAACTGTAGCTTTAACTAAAGTTCACTCAAAATGGAAAAAGTTGCTTTAAACCTTAAAAGTAGAGTCCGTATGGGTGATGCACATTTTTAAAGTGTTCTGGAGCTTTATGTGCCTATAAATATGCAAATATTTTAAATAATATAAATTAAATTGAGAACTATGGCAACTTAAATTTCATTGTGGCTTCAAAAAACCTGGGATTTATATAATCATATGCATCACTGTTTTGGCACTTTTATATATTTTTGGTAGCTTGAAGGAAAGGAAAGGAAAGGAAAGGACAAAGTAAAGGAAAGGAAAGGGAAGGGAAGGAAAGGAAAGCCCCTTGACAGCCCCTAGCCATCATTCAGAACAACATGAGGGTGAGAATTGTCAAGTTGGGTCAACTATCCTTTTTAAATTAAAAAATATATATCAACAGCTTCTTTTGATAGATCCTCTGTGTGAGAGCAATGTCTTTGAGATAAAATGTGATTTGGTTTTTGTAGTTGAGTAATTTAATGGATAAAAGACTAATTCTCACCTCGCTGTGAAAAACACAACTTTTCTCAGGGGTGCAGATACTGATCACACAAAATCAAACACTGCAATAGTTGCTGGAATGAAGCACGTACACTGACATAAACACACTTTTCTATTTGTTCCTGTTGACTCCTTCCACCAGGCTGTCAAAGGATTTGACAATAGCATGTGTGTATTGTATGTTAGACATATTTGAGGACACAAAAAGTAAATTATGGACTCACTTTATGTGACACTCCAATTCACTGCAGGATTATGAGCTGAAGAGGGAAGAAGGGTTAGATAACCAATGACGCAAAAGAGGAAGAAGCCAATTCCTGATGCAAAAACATATTTATTGCCTTTCTGGAGATTCAAAAAAAAAAAACTGTGGCATAAAAGTACAGTTAATATTTCACATATTTACGCCATCTTTGTGACTTTCAGACTTTTCTCATGCCCTCAGATGTTGAAATATAGCCTCAAGCTTGCTTGTTGATACACAAGCTTAGAAGCACTAATAGAGCCTTGATGAACTAGAATAGATGTTGTTTCTGTATTCTCATTGGCTACATATGTCAGGGTTGGGGTGAAGGGATGAGGCGAGGACTCAGTGGTGCAGGAGAATGGGCTTTTATTGAATAATAAAAATAAACGAAACTACCCTGTAGTGGCAAGGCAAGCACAAGGACACATCCACAGGAATATAGATGACGAACTGGCACAGGACTGCAAACACAAGGAGATTATAAAGGGAGCAGATTAGGAGGGTAAATAGGAAAACAGGTGGGGAAAATTAACCAATAATCAGGAAACAAGATGGGTGGGGTCAAGACAATTGACATGAGAGCACATGGCACACATAAACTAAGACAAAAGCCATGTGCTCACACAAAACAAAAACACAAGCACATGGCCAGCAACACAAATCACCAGCCATGTTCTAAACAGGACACGAACACGCAGCTAATGAGAATACTCATAAGCCACGCGTTCACACAAGACATGACAACATGAAAACACGCAGCCAATGAAAAACACAAGCTGCGTGCCACACAGCACAAGACATAACATGAATGCACGCAGCCGAAAAACACAAACTGCGTGCAACACAAAACACAATATATGCAGACAAAAGAGCGCGCGGCCAAGCGAACTCAAGACCGCACGCTCACACAACGAGACAGAACATGGAGCGTGAGTGTCCGAACCCCGACACAAAACCGAAACTCAAGACATGAGTGCCTGGATCCGAACACCGCGCTCCAACACGAAACAAGGCACGCAGACAAGAGAGATTTCAAGATTACTGCGCATACTCAAGTTGCCAAATTAAATTAAAATGGCTGCCATTTTGACTTAATTTGCAACCAGGGTATGCGCCGTCTTGGGACATTTTGCCTTCACTTTTCTACAGTGGAAGGAAGTGGAGACGTGTCAGCCATCTTTTCTTACAGTCTATGGTTTTTATACTAAAATAACATGTATTTTAGGTACCCTATACACTAAGAGACAAATTATTTAAAAAAAGACAATTCTTTAATCACTTATTCACTTATGCCATATGTACATGACTACCTTCAGATGAACAAAAACATTTTTTTGATTAATTTGTTACATTTATATAGCGCTTCTCTGGGTACTCAAAGGGATTTACATGGAAGGGGGAGTATCCTCATCCACATGGATGATGCGACAGCAGCCATATTACACCAGAACGCCCACCAGACACCAGCTTATCGGTGGAGAGGAGACAGTGATGCAGCCAATCAGTGTATGGGGATGATTAGGAGGCCAATGGGTGAATCAGGACCTCAGTTTAACGTCTCATCCGAAAGACGGTGCTTTTTTTTGACAGTATAGTGTCCCCATCACTGTACTGGGGCATTAGGACACACACAGACTGCAGGGTGAGCACCCCCCTGCTGGCCTCACTAACACCTCTTCCAGCAGCAACCTAGTTTTCCCAGGAGGTCTCCCATCCAGGTACTGACCAAGCTCAACCTTGCTTAGCTTCAGTGGGTAACTAGTCTTGGGCTGCAGGGCGATATGTCTGCCGACAGACTAATAAACAAATAAACCATCTCCATATAATGTTAGTGTATAGCAATCCAAAAGCTGAAGTTTCAAAAAACACACAAAGCAATCACAATAGTAACCTATATGACCCCAGATCAAGTAATAAGTGCATCCCAATACAGTGGTGTGAAAAAGTTTTTGCCCCCTTCCAGTTTTATTGTTTTTTGTTGTTGCATATTTGTCACACTTGTAACAGCCCATAGCGCTGATACTATGGATTTATTTAGGGTGCAGTTTTACTACAGCCCTCTAGGGGCTCTAGGGCGCTCCCCTCCTCTATGTTAAGCCCAGGTGGGGTAGTAGAGGGAGATACATTGTTTGGTTGGGAGGAAGCATGGCTTCTCATGCTACCTTCAATGTTTAGAGTCCCGGTTGAGAAACGTCGATGTTTTAAGCTCAATCAATAGGGACTCTTTTGTACCGGTGGTTATTCTTGCCACTGATGGCCACGCTGTCTGTACTAGGGGTCGCCCGATATGTTTTTTTCAGGGCCGATGCCAATACAGATTATTACAGACCAAGTGGACTGATAACCAATATTTTTTACCGATATATTATGTCTGATGTAAAAATGAAAATTAATGTCAAAATTAAGAATA
This sequence comes from Onychostoma macrolepis, assembly GCF_012432095.1. Lineage (NCBI taxonomy): Eukaryota > Metazoa > Chordata > Actinopteri > Cypriniformes > Cyprinidae > Onychostoma > Onychostoma macrolepis. The sequence goes on along the minus strand of NC_081159.1, from coordinate 16,860,252 downwards.
ACAAGGGCTTTGACAAAAACTGCCTTCCCTGGTGTTGATTGCACTTCTTACTCTTGTCATCCTCCATGCATCCATCTACAATAAGGGTAATATAAAGAGAGAGTTAAAAGTGGGGCCACTGCATGCTTCATGATTAAGCCTATGAATACTGTACTACAGATAAACAGCTTGGGGAAATGTAAGTATTTAGCTTAAATAATTTACATGTTAGAAATGTATGTGTAATAGCATAACCTCTCATAATTATAATATAATAAGTGTAAATAATTTAATTGTCTTCATAGCTCCATTGTAGAAGTTGTGAAGAAGACTGCAACTATTTTAATTAAACTATAACACTAATAGCCTGTTATAGGCACACTTGGTTCAATAGCCTAATGAAATGTCACCCTAATCTTGGCCTGTGTGACAGAATCTTAATCTTGGCCTATGTGACAGTAATTTCGATTAGTTTTAATTTACAGTGCAGTGCAAATGAAGCCATAAAACATTAATTTCAGTTATCTTTTAATCAAATGAGAGTTAAACTAATTTTTTTGGCAAACAAATGGGTTTACCATTAAAATTAAAACATGGAAGAAATAGCGTATTGTGTGATTATTATTTTAAACAAAAGTTGTTGTTGTAGTAGTAGTAGTAGTAGATAAACCGAACTTTTATTTTGACGGGTTGCCATGAGGACCTCTTAAGTTTCTGTATAGCCTATGTAAGTGATATGACGATCGTTTTACTCAAATGAAATGGTCAAATGCTCATGAAGCAACTCTCAGAGCAGTTCTGGGGATGTTGTTCATGTATTTATGTCCTCATTTAGTGAGACGGCAGATGCTGAAAACACAGCGAGTGTCGCGCACTTCAGTGTGTGTGCCGCGCGACGTCTGTGCCATTCACATATACAGAGACACGCAGAACATGCATAATTCATATTTAAATAAGTCTTTTTGCAGCTTAATATTTACAGATTCTAGTCCATAGCGCGAGTCGATTTAAGTGTACTGACCTACTTTTGATTAATTCATCCAAACTTTGACAAACTCCGTGACTCCGCGTTATACAGTAAATTCCCTTTATATGACTGGCTTCCGCGATTCCGTCTGCGTTTTCCCCATCGCGGAAACCATAAATAGATAATATTGAGGTGTTTTGCAACTTCAGTGTAGTGGATTGTGATTTTTTGCAACTTGAGCAACGTCTGCTGCTGCCTTTGAGAGACAACTGATGCGTGATGATCACTGAAACTGTATTGATTGGTCTAACTCGTGACTCCCAACAAATCAGATGCACGGTGGGCGGAGACTGCTCGAGGCCACAGAGTGGTGAGTTCTGACAGGCTGCATCAGAGCCAAATAGCGCGTTTCAAAATTAAATAATTTTATCGGCACATCGGTTTTGAAAATGACCGATACCGATAATCATAAAAATGCTTAATATCGGCGCCGATAATCGGTCGACCCCTAGTCTGTACCTGGGAGATATTCCTAGGATGGGATTCCTGTTGCTGTCGTGGACAGTTTGAGTTTCCTCACTCCGGGACTAGAGTGGTTTTGGGACTATATGGTGGAGTTTGTTGGATGCACATTGAGCTTTGTTGTCTTCCTCAGAATCATCGTCATCTTCTTCGATATCATCATCTACCATGTCTTCAATGATAAGTACTACAGACATTCAATGACATTCATGTTCCCCATTGGACTATGCTACAGGTTTAACTTTCAACCAGAGTTTCCACTCCTGTTGGTATGCTTGCAAATCCACATACTTACACTTCACAAAGTTACAGAGACTGTTGTTTTCCTTGTTGTTTTTGTTGTGATTGTGAACTTCTACTACACAATAATAATTGGTTTAATCTCACTCTGTGTATTTATTTGGTCATTGTGTCAACATATTATTTTGTTTTAAGGTACACTTATAAAGAAAGGTTGGTGGGCCCCTCTCTCAAAATAAATTGTAGTGGCTCGTTCTTTTAAAGAGAAAGGGAGCGGTTACACACTTGAATGATTCAGATCATCAAACAAATTTTAATATTACACAAAGATAAACCGAGTAAATACAAAATGCAGTTTTGAAATAATTATTTCATTTATTAAGGGGAAAAAAGCTGTACAAACCTGCCTGGCCCCTAAATCTAATAACTAGTTGTGCCAGCCATTGTAGCTACAACTGCAATCAAGCGTTTGCGATAACTGGCAATGAGTCTTTCACATTGCTGTGGAGGAATTTTGACCCATTCTTCTTTGAAGAATTGTTTTAATTCAGCCACATTGGAGGGTTTTTGAGCATGAATGGACTGTATAAGATCATGCCTCAGCATCTCAATCGGATTTAAGTCTGGACTTTGACTTGGCCACTCCAAAACCTTAATTTAGTTTTTCTTGAGCCATTCAGAGGTGAACTTGCTGATGGGTTTCGAATTATTGTCCTGCTGCATAAGCTAAGTGCGCTTGAGCTTGAGGTCACAAACTGATGGCTGGACATTCTCCTTCAGGATTTTCTGATAGAGTACAGTATTAATGGTTCCATCAATTATGGCAAGTCGTCCAGGTCCTGAAGCTGCAAAGCAGCCCCAGGCTTCACACCACCACCACCACCACAATGTTTGACTGTTGGTATGATGTTCTTATGAAATGCTGTGTTGGTTTTACGCCAGATGTAAAGGGACACACACCTTCCAAAAAGTTCAACTTTTGTCGCATCAGTCCACAGAATATTTGCCCAAAAGTCTTGGGGATAATCAAGATATTTTTTTGGCAAATGTGAGACGAGCCTTTTGTGTTCTTTTTGGTCAGCAATGGCCTTTGCCTTGGAACTCTCCCATGGATGCTGTTTTTGCCCAGTCTCTTTGTTATTGTTGAATCATGAACACTGACCTTAATTGAGGCAAGTGAGGCCTCCAGTTCTTTAGATGTTGTTCTGGGTTCTTTTATGACCTTCTGGATGAGTCGTCTTTGTGCTCTTGGAGTGATTTTGTTAGGCCGGCCACTCCTGGGAAGGTTCACCACTGTTCCAAGTTTTCTCCATTTGTGGATAATGGCTCTGACCGTGGTTCACTGGAGTCCCAAAGCCTTAGAAATGGCTTTATAACCCTTTCCAGACTGATAAATGTCAAGTATTTGGTTTCTCATCTGTTTATGAATTTCTTAAGATCGTAGAATGATGTGTTGCTCTTTAAACATGCTTAAACATCAACAGGTCTGGCAGTAATCAGGCATTGTTGTGGCTAGTGAAATTTAACTCAGCTTTCTAAAATAATGTGGTTAATCACAGTTCTTTAATGATTTAACAGAAGGGGGCAATACATTTTTTCATGTAGGGCCACGCATATTTGGACAGCTTTTTTCCCTTAATGAATGAAATCATCATTTAAAAACTGCATTTTGTATTTACTTGCATTATCTTAGTGTAATTATTAAAATTTGTTTGATGATCTGAATCTCTTAAGTGTGACGAATATGCAAAAAAGTAAAAAAACAGGAAGGGGGCAAAAACCTTTTCACGGCACTGTATGCGTACTTATGCCATGTTCTAAGCCATTTTGTATGAGGTTTGTATGTATTTATGGTTTAAAAGGTCATTTTTGTCATATGTAAGGAAAGCTGCAACAATTGAGTGCATTACAAGTGCATAATCCAGGTATTCAAAGTCCACTGTTTCTTGTGGGAATTTTCAGAATTTGTTTACCTTCATGTCATGTGAACATTATCCAACATCAGAGAATGTGAACATGCACATTTGTTGTTAAATTATTGACATATTCACTTAAAGTCTCATTTATTAGAACAAAACAGGCCTAAGCCCATTAATAAGCCTTTCAGATGAAAACTGCTTCAAATGTCCTCACAAGCAGTTTTTAGATTGTTTGTTTTTTTATTAGAAATACCTAGACAGAAATATTAAGTGATAACTCTCTACAAAAACATAGTTGTCATGACAACAGTGGAAACTGTGTAATGTAGCAATAATCCTGTGAGTAATATATTTGCAGTCCAAAGTAAATTTGGCGTTTTCTGTGACAGAAAACTGACGATAGCGAAAAACAGATGTCTGGTCTCAGCGGAACCCAATTATTCACTTTCTTTCACTGTTTTTGTAACTCCTCTCAAATAATCATTACTGTTTCAGAACAAGGTCGATAACAGCTAAGGAGTTGGCTAACACGAGGAAGTAATAAAATGTGGACCGTTTGGATTGACTGTCGCTGCACATGTCCTGTAATTTTTTTTTTTTTTTTTTTTAATCACTGTTAATGGTTAGTGAAGAGAGCTTCAGGTTTTATCTTGTTTTCTCTTCAGACATGTTTCCTGATTGAATTGAGAATAGAGAAGCAGATATTGTGCAGAAAATTACGAGTCCAAGCAGGAAAAGGGCTTTAGCTCACATCAGGGGGGCGGGAAGCTCACCTGTGCTGGACAGGATGTGAGGTCGTGTTCAGACAGATGAAGGATAATACAATTTTCCTCAGATTCAGTAGTGCTCAATGACCTGGTATTCCACATACATTTACACACACAGATACATTACCATGTGCTTAACGCTTACAGGTGAAGGTTATTTCAGTAGAGTCAAATATGATATGAGCATAAGGTAATAATGAACTCTTGGGCAAATACAGTGTTTGATCAACTTTACAATCATCATGAGACCATGGGCTTTGAGAAATATGATCCCATCTTATGAAATGAATGGCTCTTTGAGAATAGTTTCTTTCTTGGAGAAAGAAAGACAGTAATCTTTCTTGGATTAATCAGTCAACGAGTTAAAAACTCATTTTGGAAACTAAGTGTTTTTCAAATATAATCCTATGAGTGTTTCCCATATGTAGACTAGACATGAGAGATAAACTGCTCTTGATATTAGCTCTTAATATCTCTCTGGGCTTATTGTACAAGTATGAATCACAAATTCACTCAAAAACACACACACACACACATATATATATACAAACACGTTACATAAGCAGTAATTTGATCAGCAAGTTCCAGTTTTACAGAATGGAAATCTACTGGATGCTATTTGCACATAAGTGCAAAAGCAGCAGCAACAAATCAAGTGTCCGCCAAACCAACATTTAAATTTTTACAACGATTTGAAAAAAATAAAATAAAATAAAATAAATGCTGTTTAACATTTTTGAAGTAATGACTAAAAAAGATATAAGGTTTTATCAGGTTTTAATTATATATATATATATCTGATGATGCACATGCATAACACTTCTGACAGCATGTTATCAGCAAAATAAGCTGTGGTCTGTAGATAACTTCTTTAATGAGAAAGAAAGAAAGAAGAGTTGTATAGTATAAGAAAAAGAAAAGAGGGAGAGAAGAGAGAAGCTGGTGGTATGTGGGATGCTGATTGTGGTTTGCTTGCATCAATAAAGTTTATTTCTTTGTCTCTCGTTCTTTTTTTCTTCAGTATATTTAGATAAGCAGAGAGCGTGTTGCCACTGGGTGAAGAGGTAACAAGTCCACACGTGCTGTACCGCAAACACTCAAACACATGAAGCGTGTTTGACTGCAGTCAGTTTAGAGATTACCGGTATGTATAGCTTTATTAAACTTTTTTGATTGAATGGATATGAATCTGAATGAATAAGCAAAAAATTGCACTAATAATGCACAATAGTCTTCTGATTTCATCCAGTGAGCATATCATAGCAATATAGACAGCAGCCAGAGAACAATTCCTGCCATCATTCCTGTTAGAGATAAGTCTTTCTTGACTGTCTCATGGAAAAACATATGAGATCAGAATATTCAAAACGTTATTAAATGACTAGTCAACAGTGGACAAAATTATAAACAGATCAATAGCAGCTACAAATCTTTATAAAGGTCTTTATAAATAATTTGTGGCAGTTCATGTGGTTAAATTCTATTAATATCTGCTTAACTCTGAAACTGACACAACAGATTTCATATTGCAAAAGTCAAAGCTCTCCAAAATTCCCAGAAAAATAAACAAAAGTGGAAATGCAAGACTATGCTATATGCAAATATATTTTTTACAGCTTAGAGTACAATTTCTGCAGCCCAAGTATCACCAACGAAATATAAACTGGAATAGAAGGAAGTATTTTAATATGAAATGAATGACACTTCAGCTTTAACTTGATTTGTTTTAGTAAAATGATCCATTTAGCTTTGGAGTAAATAATTTGTATGTGTTAAATGTGCATATAGTCTCAGCATGAATGTGAATGTTAAATGCTAATGTACTCCACAAAAAATGCAGAATCTTTGTGAAACCTGTGTGTATTTGATGTTCAAAGTCCTCAAACGGCTTTTACTCTACGAAATATATAGGTATCTCTGGAAAACCCGCAGGCATCAACATGACATCTTGAGAAGCAGCTTCTTTAGTGAGTTGCTTAATGTATCATTCATGTCTCTAAATTTAGCTAGCTTTAGCAGACAACTTGACAGTCTGGTTGTTGTTGATGTCCTGTAAGTCTCCAGTAATGTCTTTGAAATATTTTACGGTCCCAATTACAGTCCCTCAATGACCACCTTTGCCTTCTACTTTCCACACAGACACAGCAAGCAGTATAAATGTACATATACACAGAATTACACATACATTCACACACTCACATTTCCTCCAGGGGATGAGTTGGTGATTACTGTGTTGTTTTTGGTTTGCCTAGGGGAGAATACTTGGCAACTGTCAAGACTTGTTCTACTAAAGCTTGTGTTAAAAACACACATGAAAGTCAGAGATGACAGGCATAATTTAAGCCATAATTTCTTTTATGAGTGTTCTCTCTGCGAAGCACAAACTATGAAATCCTGGGATCTTACCAAGTTGCTAAAATTATGCAAAAACAAAAGATTTATTCATTTATTTAAAAACATTTTTTACAGTAAGTTACTATTTGCACCCTCCCTCTTTGTTTTTCTCCCTCACACACATATGCACAAACACAGTATAATCACACAGGGCTGTATTAATAGACAAATGCATAGGGGAAAATAAGCAAATCAACACAGAAGGAAGGAGAGAATAGCAATGAACGGACAATTAATGACAGAGACAGAGGTACTCCTGGGAAATGCCTGAAAGGTGACTTAGGATTTATCTCTCAGCTACCAACACACCTTTATCATTGAATTTTCACACACACACACACACACATATGCACTAACAGTATGAGGGAGTTCAGTGTGCCATCTGTTTTGTGTTATCACTCTCAAATAAGGTTCCTTATCTGTAAAGTGTCACAGAAGCACATACCGTTCCTCATATTTATACTACACCGGCCATTGCATTAAATTCCATAATACATTGCACGTCTCACAATATCAGATATGGTCCTGTTTTATATCCAGCACATAAATTACTGTTGAAATGTATGCTTATGGCTTTAAAGTTATTATGGAACATATTCTGTTCATTTATTACTAGGAAGTGCGTGCAGGTGTTTCCCCTCATTTTTCCAGCTGATTACATTTTGCATGTTTACATACTATTCCTTTCTCCTCCATCTTGCCAACTAATATATTGAACATTGCTAGAAACCAAAATTAATTTCATGCATGTTAAAGTGTCTATTTGTACACTGAAATTTCACAGCAATTCCTTTTTATTCTGCTGTCTGCAATCTGTACAAACAGAAAAACATACACACTTTCTGAGCTCTTGCATAACACACATCCAAACAGACCTGTGTAACAGTGTTAGAAACCGCATGGTTTTGGTTCAAGAGGTCAAACTATAAATTCTTCCTATAGAATATTTGGTAACACTTTAGAATAATGGGTCATTTGTTAACATTAGTTAATGTATTAACTAACATGAACAAACAATGAACAATGCATTTATTACAGTATTTATTCCTCTTTGTTAACGTTAGTTAATAAAAATACAATCATTCATTGTTAGTTCATGTTAGTTCACAGTGCATTAACTAATGTTAACAAACACAACTTGTGATTTTAATAATGCATTAGTAAATGCTGAAAATAGCATTAACTAAGATTAATAAATGCTGTAGAAGTATTGTTCACTCTTAGTTCATGTTAGTTAATACATTAACTAATGTTAACAAATGACCCATTATTCTAAAGTGTTACCGAATATTTTCCTTCAGCCACCCACACAGATGCTCTGTAGTATGCAATTTTATGGATGTCTGAAATAAATGTGTCCTGCTCGCCTGTCAAAATGAGCTATTGTGTCGTCAGTCATTGTTTATTGTTGTAAAACATCATAGCTGTCCTGCTTATGACATACTGTAACAATGGCTGCCATAGTGAGTAGTTTTGTACTGTGTATTCTTGTCACGATGTACTGTATTAAGTGCCTAAGACTGCAGATTGGTTCTCTGCCTCATTTTTAGATCTGGGGTCGCAATATATTGACGTATAGAGGATTTTTATGGATGACCTATGAGCCCTTCTAACCATCAGATATATGTGACCCTGGACCACAATATATAGATGTATACAGGGTGTGATTTGCATAGGGGGGATGGAGGGGATATCCCACCTTCTGGTCTATCCCTACCTCTATAGAATTATTTATTTATAACTGAGAAAATTTACCACCAATAAATATTTCTTAACATCCATGAAACTGTAATTTGCTTCTTTTTATTTTTTTTAAATTGTAATAAATATTACATACATGTGGAGGTGTATTTTGCTATCTTCATCTTCCAGCTACAACACGCATTGGATTTCAATACAGTCATGGTCTTCTGAATTGATAAAAGCCCTCAGTCTGAATTTAAATCAGACGACCCAGCTAAACAAAGTGAACTGCAATCATTGACAACACCTGCATCAGATCCTTATCATTTTCATAAAGACGCCAGAGAGCATGTGCAAATACAGTATAGTTATGGGAACTTCAGCCTCTTGTTAAATCGTAATTGCAGAGACCTGTCAGCTTTTGTGCAACTGGATGTATCACCACGGAGGAAAATGTACTGTATTGAGAGCTCTTTTTAAATGTCAGATGCTCAAAAAGCATGAAGTGCCATTCAACAACCTGCCAAAAAGTGTTGCCTTTCATCAGGTTTTCAAAGAGTTTGATTTTAAATTTGTCATGAGCAATTACTGAACTGGAATGAAGTAAACAATCATTAATGGTGTCTCGAAAACATTCATTTTTTTTGTCATATTTATTAATTATTGGATTCAGTCAAAGAACTAAGCCACACCTTTAACAAAAGTTGCTGATACTAGCAACTGTTGTTGTTCTCCATATTATCAATGTATAGAAGCCCTGTGTGAGTGAATGGTTTTAAAGAGGATTGGAGTTAAAAATATTATAAAAAGTTGAGGGGCACTTCAGTTCTCCAACTTTTAAAAATTATTTTGAGAAAAACATCAGTAAGAATATGTATTTGCTCCAAAGTAAATTATTGTTATTCAAAATGATTAGAGGCCTGGCTTGTTGTCATAATTTCCTCACCCTCATGTCGTTCCAGACCTGTGAGAGTTTCTTTCTTATGTTGAACATAAAAGATGTTTTGAAGAATGCTGGTGATCAAAAAATTGATGGTCCCCATTGACTTCCATAGTATTTATTTCCCTATATGGAAGTCAGTGGGGACCAACAACTGTTTGGTCCTTTAAAGTTCTTCAAAATATCTTCTTTTGTGTTCAACATAAGAAAGAAACTTGGAATGACGTGAGGGTGAGTAAATGATGACAAAATTTTCATTTTTGGGTGAACTATTCCTTTAAGCTCTTAGTAGAGGTAAAAGTATCTAAAGAGATCATCAATCCATGGAGTGATAAATTCTTAAACAGTTCTGTTCACTTTCTGATTTCTTAGCTCCTGTAATCTGTAGAATAAGCATTGGGAGAAGTGTGTACCTGTGGAGAAAGAGTAACATGAATGAGCAATCCTGTGAGGAAGAATATAAAGAAAGACAGTAAGAACTGTGTGTTACCTGTCATCAGATGCTCTAAGCACAACACTGTCATTCTCCCAAGTAATGTTGGCCTCAGGAATACCATTGACCTGACATTGGAAACGTGCAACACCTCCCTCATCTACTGACATGGACTCTGGATGAGTGTGGAATTTAGGAAGAGCCATAATCGCTTTCTTGTGACAGTTAACTTTGCCTCTGTGCAGTCTTGAATAATTTCTTTAAAGAAAATCAGTATAAATGCTTTGAGATGTTGAACTTTATTCCGCCATGGTGGGAAGAAAAATATTCCTTCATTTTTTACCTCTTCATAAGCACTTTTTACTCAAACATGCACTGTTGATGGAAATCCCCAAGTCATCCCTATGGGACGTTCTGTAAATCTGGTCTGAGTGAGCAATAACAAACAAAAAGAGCTGCAAAGGCTTGGTAGCATCAGGTTCAGAGAATAAAGTGCATTTGCTAGAATTGGTAGACTCTGTGCTAAGAACAGTGAGAATAATCTCTCTCATGCCCACACACACACACACACACACACACACACATACATTCCCTTTCTCCCTCCCTAGGAATTGCTCTCATTTGGTATCTTTGATTTGGATTTCGTGACCCGAGCAGTCTGTAATGCAGGTCAATGAGTCAAGTGTGGGATGAATACCACAGTCCCAGCATCCTTTAGCTCTGAAACAGTTCCCTCGTGACTTCCTCCCTCTACCAAATAGCATGGGAAGCATGAAGCGATAAGCTGCACCAAAAGAGAGGTGGAACACTGATAAGAAAAGATACTCACAGATGTATTTGAACATATGCACACTGAGCAGCACACAATATGAGACAGATGACAAGTGTAGTGTGCACACATGAACACTCCCTCGAACACAAAGACAACTGTGAGTATGTTGTGCTCAAACCTGTCTTGATCACAGTATGGCCAATTTGGCTGTGAGTCTAAACACACTTTTAACTACAAGCCAGGCTGTTGTTTTCATTAGCAACAGAAAATGTCCCAGTACAATGTGTCTCACTGCAAATGTACTAATCTAAATGTGAGAGACAAACAATTACTACCAATTTTCTTTTATCAGTTGACTTCATGTACCGTTCTATCCAGCTGGCTCAGATAAATCAAGAGGCCTAGTGAAATCTGTTGACTTGATATTTATAATCCAGAAAGAGGTAACACTTTAGAATACTGTTTCATCATTAATGAATAACTACATAAGAACACATGAGTAATGCAATATTAGCACTCTAATAACTAACAAGCAACTCTGATTAATGAATTAGTAAGTAATAGTGCTTAGTCAAATGTGGTAGTTCACTATTAGCTAATCAGTAACTATTATTTTTTTCATACCTCCCCAAGAACTACTAAGAACTACTGTATACAGGTTGATAATTAATATGAATAATACATAATGTATAATTAATTCTAAAGTAAAGGTCATGGTAACCCACTAGTAATGACTCAAGTATTACCAAATTCATCAGAAGGAATTACTAATTATTTGGATCAGTATTCTAAAGTGAAGATCGTGATAACTCCATAGTAATGACTGAAATCATTGTAAGCTTTTGAGGTTTTTGTAAAGTACTGAATAGTAATTATTCAGGTGTTACTACATCCTTCTAAAGGAATTCCCCTTTTTTGGATCATTATTCTAAAGTGAAGATCGTGATAACTCCCTAGTAATTACTGAAGTCATTGTAAACTTTTGAGGTTTTTGTAAGGTCCTGGTTACTAATTCATTTTGCTATATTTGGTAACACTTAAATCATTACTAGTGGGTTACCGTGATCTTCACTTTAGAATACTGATCCAAATAATTAGTAGTTTCTTCAGAAGGATGTAGTAACACTTGAGTCATTACTATAAAAAAACCTTACATATATCTCAAAAGCTCACAATGACATCAGTCAGTATTAGGAAGTTATGATGGTTTTCACTTTAGAATACTGATCCAAGTATTAAAGTAGTTCATTTAGAAGGATTTGGTAATACTTGAGTCATTATTAGTGAGTTACCATGATCTTCATTTTAGAATTAATTATTCGTTATGCATAATTCACATTAATTATGAACCTGTATAAAGTAGTTCTCAAGATATGAAAAAAATTGTAGTTATTGGTTAGCTAATAGTGAACTACCAGTTTCAACTTAGCGCTATTACTTAATAAATCGTTAATCAGGGCTTCTTGTTAGCTAATAGTGGTTACTACAATGTTAATAGTGCATTAGCCATTTGTTCCTGTGTAGTTATTAATTAACGACGGAACAGTATTCTAAAGTGTTACCCAGAAAGACAATGGTGAGTGAATTATGAAAATAACATATAACAATATCTATCTATCTAATCACGATTAATCCAAAATAAAAGTTTTTTTTAATACAATATATGTGTTTACTGTGTATATTTATTATGTGTATATAAAGACACAGGTATACAATATATATTTTGAAAATATTTACATGTATTTATATTAGTGCTTTCAAACGATTAATCACATCCCAAATAAAAGTTTTTGTTTGCATAATATATGTGTGTGTTCTGTGTATATTTATTATGTATTTAAATACACACATATACAGTATATATTTTGAAAATATTTACATGTATTTACATATCTATATTTATATTCATATAATTTATATTATAAATAAATATATTTATTATATATTTTCTGAAATATACACATGCATGTGTGTGTATTTACATATATATAATAAGTATACACAGTACACATACATATATTATGTAAAGAAAAACTTTTTATTTTGGATGCGATTAATCGTGATTAATCATTTGACAGCACAATTTATATGTCTATATCTATCTATCTGTCTATCTATCTATCTATCTATCATCTATCTCTCTCTCTCTGTGTGTGTGTGTGTGTGTGTGTATAGGCTCTAAAGTACAATTAAATATTATGCTTTAGAATTTAGTGAAGTAAAAGATTGCCACTCATTTCTTTACTCACCTAAACCATTTTCACTCATATTTAGCACTTGGCATGTGTTCATTTTGGCCCAGGTTTATAATGTGCAACTGAAATTCTTTCAGCAGACTGTTGAGTAGATAAGTGTTTCATCGTCCTTAATTATAAACTGTTCACCACTTTAGCTGACTCTGTTCTGCTACAAGCCAAATTATGCTCAGCTCTCTCTCTCTTTCTCCCTCTCACTCTCTCTCTCTCTCAGACAGAGACAGTCATGGGATTTTTTTGTGTGGTTTCATTTGGACGATGGAATGATGAGAGACTGATGACAGATTGAGGCTTGCCCTGTAAACACTTACCCCCAGTTTCATAGAGGAAGAACAAAGAGGGCTTCTGGCAGGTCTCACCACAGCAGCAAAATCAACCTGCCAAAGGGAACAACACAACTAAATCTGTCACAATAAAGAATAACTTTCTAAAAACACAAACTTGATGTGATGCACCCACATGATGGCACACATTCTGCCCACAGCACATATTTAATGAAAGAAACAAATAAGCCACAATTGTTTATGCCGTTTTTGCATTTCTTTTTTTAAAGTTATTTTTATGCCTTTTCATTTATATAGGACAGTAGAGAGAGAACAGGAAATTACTGGAAGGAGAGAGGGGAGCAGGATCGGCAAAGGACCTCGAGACAGGAAACCAGTCAGTATCTGGTGTGACCACCATTTGCCTCACGAAGTGCAACACATCTCACAAATCAGGTTGTTGATTGTGGCCTGTGGAATGTTGGTCCAGTCCTCTTCAATGGCTGTGCGAAGTTGCTGGATATTGGCAGGAACTGGAACACACTGTCGTATACGCCGATCCAGAGCATCCCAAACATGCTCAATGGGTGACATGTCCGGTGAGTATGCTGGCCATGCAAGAACTGATGTTTTCAGCTTCCAGGAATTGTGTACAGATGCTTGCAACATGGGGCCGTGCATTATCATGCTGCAACATGAGGTGATGGTCGTGGATGAATGGCACAACAATGGGCCTCAGGATCTCGTAACTGTATCTCTGTGCATTCAAAATGCCATCAATAAAATGCACCTGTGTTCGTTGTCCATAACATAGGCCTGCCCATACCATAACCCCACCGCCACCATGGGCCACTCGATCCACAACGTTGACATCAGCAAACCGCTCACCCACAAAACGCCATACATGTTGTCTGCCATCTGCCCTGTACAGTGAAAACCAGGATTCATCCGTGAAGAGAACACCTCTCCAAAGTGCCAGACGCCATCGAATGTGAGCATTTGCCCACTCATGTCGGTTACGATGCCGAACTGCAGTCAGGTCGAGACCCCGATGAGGACGACGAGCATGCAGATGAGCTTCCCTGAGACGGTTTCTGACAGTTTGTGCAGAAATTCTTTGGTTATGCAAACCGATTGTTGCAGCAGCTGTCCGGGTGGCTGGTCTCAGACGATCTTGGAGGTGAAGATGCTGGATGTGGAGGTCCTGGGCTGGTGTGGTTACACGTGGTCTGCGGTTGTGAGGCCGGTTGGATGTACTGCCAAATTCTCTGAAACGCCTTTGGAGACGGCTTATGGTAGAGAAATGAACATTCAATTCACGGGCAACAGCTCTGGTGGACATTCCTGCAGTCAGCACTCCAAATGCACACTCCCTCAAAACTTGCGACATCTGTGGCATTGTGCTGTGTGTTAAAACTGCACATTTTAGAGTGGCCTTTTATTGTGGCCAGCCTAAGGCACACCTGTGCAATAATCATGCTGTCTAATCAGCATCTTGATATGCCACACCTGTGAGGTGGATGGAGTATCTTGGCAAAGGAGGAGAAGTGCTCACTAACACACATTTATACAGATTTGTGAACAATATTTGAGAGAAATAGGCCTTTTGTGTACATAGAAAAAGTCTTAGATCTTTGAGTTCAGCTCATGAAAAATGGGGGCAAAAACAAAAGTGTTGCATTTATAATTTTGTTCAGTGTATAATGCATGAGGACTCTAGAGAGCACATGGATAGGAAAACAAAACCAAACGCCAGACATTTTAGGCCAGTTGAATTAAATAAGGGTGACTGCTATTAGATAAAGCTCATTTCAATGCTCATGCAAACTACATCAGATGATTTATGAGATATGTATTCTGGCTCTTGTGTCTCTAGTGCCAAATCATAACTCTGTTCATTTCCTCTCTTTTA
Organism: Onychostoma macrolepis; assembly: GCF_012432095.1. NCBI lineage: Eukaryota > Metazoa > Chordata > Actinopteri > Cypriniformes > Cyprinidae > Onychostoma > Onychostoma macrolepis. Next base: position 16,845,206 of record NC_081159.1, on the reverse strand, counting down.
AATACCATACTTGGATTTTAAACAGTCAGTTAAGTCATACACACCGGCTCTATATCCCACGACACTGTAATGTAATGTTTTCCAAACTAGGACGACAATTCCAGTAATCGGATGTTTTATCTGAGCAGTTATTTAGTAGAAATGCACCCCAGGGTGAACAGCCATTTGTCTTGGCTTCTTCTCAAAATGTGGCTGACTCTTTCATGAATGCTGGGGTGGTCATGCTTCGTAAATATCACTTCAGTGATAACACTGGTGTCAAGAGTTGAGAAATAGCCTTGTTCTCTTCACTTCTGTTATTTATTTGTTTGTTTTTATAAAGCGAATCCACACTGAAGAAATACTATGCAATTTACGTATCTTTTAAAATCTAGTCCAAATAATTATAAGTTACAAAAATTATAAGCAATTATGATATGACCCCTTCAAATACATTAAAAACAAACAGAACACTCAAGTTATGACAATGTAATCTGTGACACATTTTGAGAAAGATCATGTCTCATCTCCTCTAAGGAGGTGATTCCAGTTAATGCAACATGATGTAGAACTGTGGTTTTTCTTCTTAAGAGGGATAGGGAGGGGGGTGTCCAGAGGAATAATCAAAATTAATTTGCTTACACACAGATATGTACTGAGATGCACCAATTTACAACACATTCCACTCCTCAGTCTCCAGTTGACTGGAGCAAAGGTGTTATTCTTCTACCTGTGCATTCTAGTTTTCAAAGGATCAGACACAGAACACTTTCTCTCTTAATGTTTGCATGTGTGTGGGTGTGTTTGTCAGTTAACGGTTTCTCAGTTCCTTTTTTACATTTTCCCTGTATTGCATTTTTAAAGCAATGTTTACCAAGATCACTTTTTCAAATACATGAATGTAGACTGTAAGTAGTGGAGGAAGTGGTCACATCAGGTCTCAAACAGGTTGAGAGCAAAACAGGACGTGATCTAAACTGTTCCAGCGATGTAGCTCATAGTGCTTTTACATTTTATCTTTGCATCTAAGGCCATTCTGTTTTTTTTTTTTTTTTTTTTTAGTTGCATCATAGTTACGCAAGATGATTTACAGTACATTTTCAAATACTTATATTTAATTGGCATTTATTGTAATGAACCAAAATTTCAATAAAGCCATAAACATGCATATAAACATGCACAATCCAGGCAAGCAGCATAAAAACAGTGCTCTAAAATTTCACTAAACAAAGCTGTTCCAACATTCATAAAGAGACTGAAATCCACAACACACACACACACATACTTGCATTTGTGGTTTACGGGGACTCTCCATAGGTGTAATGTTTTTTATACTGTACAAACTGTATTTTCTATTGCCCTACACCAACCCTACACCTAACCCTACCCCTTACAGGAAACTACTGGCAATTTTTGAATTTCATAAAACACCGTTTTGTATGTTTTTTAAGCCTTTTGTTTTACGGGGACACAGGAAGTGTCCTCATAAACCATGTTTACATTGTAGTACCCATGTCATTATACACATTTGTGTCCTCATAAACCATATATACCAGTACACACACACACACATCAACACTTGCCCGTTTCCCCAGTTGCTTCCTTCCTCTTTAGTTCTCTGACAAAATTGTTTATTTCTTCTGAATTTATTTACACACCCCACCCTTTTGTCAAAAATCAACAAACATGTTGCAATTTCACATGGAAACATTCACAATTTTGTACTATATTTAATTTGTGTACTATATAATACTACTGTAAAAAAGTTAATTATTTATATTTGTGATATTTGTGCTACAAACCAGTGTGTTTATGATTACAATAATGAATTAATAAAATTATATGATACCAAATATCAGTTTACAATATCAAGCGGCATAACAGACTGTTTTTGACACACGTGAATGACACCTCGCACATTTACAAATTTACTACTCCTACGTTAAAAAAAAAGTGGATTATATTACCACAAAGACTGAGCTCAAGTATGTGTACCATGATCTATAAATATCATGAAACATGTTCAACTAATGCTCGCAGAAAGAGATTTTTTCTCTGTCAAAGGTCACTCCTACAGTGAACCCTTTATTTTTCTGTAGTTTCCAAGTAGGGGGAGATCCAACACTATCTCATTTTAGATGTCTCAACAATCTGACACGCCCAGTTTAGGAGCTCTTCTCCAAGAGACTTGCAAAATGTGCAGTAGTGAGAGCAGAAATGAGAAACCCCAGCATGGTGCTTATATAACCCTTAAATGAAGACTTTTTGAAGTACTGAGCGCAAATGAAGGAAATCCTTTAATGACTGTTAATGTGACAAGGTCATTAAGTCAAACATGATGACATACATGAATTTTAAGTTGAGGACCGGGGAGCCAAGATGACCACTAAACGTTTTTGTGGAAATCCTAATTGAGTGCTGATGGGATAGCTGTTTAAGAACTGTTTAGACAAACTACATCATGCCATGAGACTAGGTAGAAAAAAAAAAAAAACAGACCATCATCACTAAGAAAATATTCAAAATTTGCTAATAGAGGACATCAAACTGGAGATAACTTTAATATATATTTTAGACACTGACTCATGTCTGCTCATTCTCTGGGAAGGTAATAAAATACGTTCTAAGCGGAGCTTCCCTAGAATAAAGTAAATACGCTTTCATTGAATGACTTTTAATTACTGCTTATTGACTTTGGTCACAGAAGCATTGAAAATGTAACACAGCCACTTAGTCAGCTGCACCACCCTTCCAAACACAGACAGCTCAATCAACAAAAAGCTGTCGTTTAGGAGGTTTTATGTTTCATTAACTGCAGATTAAACATCAGTCGTACCAGTGGACTGAGCGGGAATTTATGCTCAGAAAGTTAAATACATGATGTGTGATGGAAGGTCATCGATCGTCTGAGACAATAATTAAATACAGAATTAATGTTTTTCAAATACTGCTGCACTGCGAGTGTTGGATTCAATACCTGCACAGACATTCTATAGGAGTGATGCTTGTGGACCATTTGATGTCATCCCCACTTGACCTGTTTTGCCATTGGTATCTAAGGAAATCCATTTCAACCTATGAGTTTTAAAAAAGGGGGTACTTGCAACCTGTTTTCTCATGGTTGTGTGTTTAAATTTTACAAATGGGTCCTAGAAAACTTAATTTCTAGGTATTGCATCTTTATATCTCACAAATGTGACTTTTTTTCTGACAACTGCAAGTTTATTTCTCTAAAATTAGACTTTATCCCACAAATGTGACTACATATCTCACAATTATGACTATTTCTTGTCATTTATTTCTCATAAATGTGAATTTATATCTCAGTTGTGACTTAATTTCCCATAATTGTAAATTTATCTTGCATTAATTTCTTAATTTCCCATGATAGCAATTTAAATGCTGTTACATTGCAACTTTATTTCTTGTAATTGCAACTTCAGATCTTAAAGCAGTGTTATATGTTAATATTGCAAGTGCAGTTTTTAAAAAGTATACTTGCATTGTAAATCACTATCAGAACTGAAAAGAGATGCTCTTAGAACATTACCCGTGTTCTAAGTGTTACTCTGTGTCAATTTCTGCTCTATTTTCCGACTAAATGTGTAATCTTTAACCATTTAGATTAAGATTTTTTGATCTGGGTTTGTAGTCACTAATTTCTTGTACATTTCTGCAAGTTAACTGGTATGTGACATTCCTGTGAACTTTGCTGTGTGTACCTAACACTTCCTTTATAGCGACATAGCAGTAACATCAGAAATGCATTTTTTTCCACAAATACAAACCTCACAGAAAACCACACTGTTTTCAGATCTCATACATGCATGCATTATGTGTAGCTGGTGCATGCATGGCTTTGAATAACACTGTGTTTGGCGTAGCTTGAGCAGACATCAGACGTCAGAAAGCACAAGGTACACCACAAGACGGAAACAAACAATCCAGAAACAACTAGTTTAATGACATTTCAAAGGCTGTGAGTCATTGCCTTCAGAAAACCTTGCCGAACTGTCCGGGTTATAGGCAAAAACAGAAGTGTGAGAAAGTGCTGAAAGAACCTAATACTGACAAATATATCTAATCGATATCATTAAAAAAAAAAAATTTTAATGGGTGAAAAGGAGATCTAAATGTAATTTACTAACTCCTTCCAATCACACTTGATTTGTTAATATAACTAATATAACAAGTGTGTAAATCTCATCGTCAATGATTAAAGGTTTAAGCACCAGATAAAATGGATAGCACTATATTTCTTTCAGCTCCCACCCGTTATGAACATGTCATGCATAAATTATATAGCACTACTTAACCCCCCGGGCCAGAACTCAGCATGAAGCCAGCATGTAAATCTTGAGAATTTAATAACAGAAGCATATTGTTTTGTGCACTTACCATGTGCTTTATTTCTTCCTGAAGAATGGATTATGGTCATATGAGGTGGATGGAGTGCTGGGGCTTTGGAGCTACTGTCATCAGAAAATTTCAGTGGACTAAATCATGCTGAGGAATGAAAATATGATAATGCTTACAAAATCATTTATATTTTTAAATAAAGTATGATTTTCATTGCTGTTACAACATTTTTTTTTTTTTGATCAAAACACGTCCTTTTTAGACTCTTAGCAAAATGTGCTCTTCATTGTGGTGGTAGCACTTCCTTTCTGTCAAGTTAGGCTATGTGGTGCATAGAATACTTTGCTATAGTTACAGTGCTACAGGCATATGTGAATAATTATTTTAAAACTATTATAAAAATTACAAAGAAAATATAAGCTGTTCATGTTGACAGCGGCGCCGCGCGAACTGTTCGCTCAAGTCACAAAAAATGTCGTGCACACCGCCACGCGAAATGAGGTCGCGCTCACCCAAAGCGAACTTCCGCTAACACCGCGATGACGTCATATTTGGCGCGCGCACCCAAGCGAACTTGCGGACGGAGGCGTCAAGTATAAACCAGGCTTAAGTTGTACTCTTGAAGGCAGCACCATTTTACCAGACAAACGAAGAGAGAAAGAGAGAGCGAGGATAAAAAAAATCTAGCTTTAATTGCAATTTTGTTCAATAAAAAGTACGACACATTCAGGAGCAGTGTTGGGCACGTTACTTTAAAAAAGTAATTAGTTATAGTTACTAGTTACTTCTCACAAATAGTAACTTAGTTAGTAACTGAGTTACATCATTATAAAAGTAACTAATTACCAGGGAAAGTAACTATTGCGTTACTTTAAAAAAAAAACTTAACTTTGGATGCCCCCAATATTAAATATGTTAAATTAATGAAATGGACACTAAAAAGAATAAATTATTATTATAAAACATTGTACATTAATCTACACTATTTATCTACTGTCAGTCAGTCAAGCATTATAATATAATATTATGATAATTCAATATTATATGATGATAGAACTTTAGTAATTAGAATAACCAAGTATGAATGCATATTTGTCATCAATATAAAACGCACTAAGGATTAATGAGCTGCTGGGTTCATGAATATTAATCACGTTGTCTGCATTCGCTCGAATTGATTTGCTGAAATCAAAACAGGGATGATAATAGGTGAGCGCCAGCCAATGAGATTGTAGTTTGCGCATTAGTTCCGCCCACTAACAGAGAACCCGGCAGTTCTTAAAAGCTGAAGAATTCCAAAAGGAACTCCGTTATTTTGACAGGAAAATACAACAAAGAATATCGTTTACATGTAGTGCGTCAATTCTGCATGTTATGAAAGACTCTTGCTCTGTATCTTTCTTTGCGTGCGTGTATGTGAGAGAAAGCGACGGCGAGGTGTGCGCCTTCACACTAGAGTTTATGGTACGCCAAATACAGCTACACTGCGCATCCATTCAGATGAACTGAAAAATTCAATTACAATAATATAATAGTAACGCCACATTTTATTGTCAGTAACGGTAACGGCGTTGTAACGGGGGAAGCAGTAATTCGTTTGATTACTCGTTACTGAAAAAAATAACGCCGTTATTCCCCATCACTGTTCAGGAGGGACACAAAAACTATCTTTGCCTTAAAAGACTCAGGCATAATTTTGGCGAAAAGAAGAAAGAGCAAGATAAATATTAACCTCGTAGATATTTTATGCAGAGACGTGTGTGTGTCAACTTGCAGTGACAGGAGGGTGAAAGAGTGCGCGCTAGGGGCGGAGTTGGCAGAAAGCTCTCAAGGAAAAACTTGTGAGTCAGTTTAGTGAGACTGAGGGCAACCGTGAACTAGTACACACCTCTCACGAGCAAAAACACAGGACTGAACTTTAGGACTTGTGAAAGACCGCATGCGACTCCGGCGAGTCAATATGTATCCTAATCCGAGACGCGCTTTGGAGACTTTGGAGACGCATAACAGCGCATGAAACGTAAATGTGGAAGGCATCATCGTGGGATCTTTGACATCGATTGAGGAAGTCACGGGTCTCATGAAATGCGTCTTCAGCGCATGATTTAATTTGAACATCAACCTGCATGTGAAAAAAAAAAAAAAAAACTCAGTGAAGATGAACGAAACGAGCACGAGTCGTGGCAAGGAAGGTTGGGATCCCACCATCCCGGTGATTATGTTCATTTTTGGTGTTGTCGGTAACGTGATTGCTATCGTAGTGCTTCGAAAGTCGCGAAAAGAGCAAAAAGAGACCACTTTTTACACCCTGGTGTGTGGACTTGCCGTAACTGACCTTTTGGGAACTCTCCTCGCGAGCCCAGTCACCATTGCCACCTATGTGAAGGGAGAGTGGCCCGGCGGGAACGCGCTGTGTCAGTATTCCGGCTTCATTTTACTCTTCTTCTCCTTGGCAGGTCTCAGTATTATCTGTGCCATGTCCGTCGAGAGGTACCTCGCCATCAATCACGCGTATTTCTACAACCACTACGTGGACCAGCGGGTGGCAGGCTTGACTCTCGCGGTGATCTATGTGTCCAATGCACTCTTCTGCGCTCTTCCCAGCATGGGACTGGGATCCGTGGTGCAACAGAAACCAGGAACCTGGTGTTTCATTGACTGGCATAGCAACGACAGCACGAACGCCACTTTCTCTTACATGTACGCGGGCTTCAGCTCCGTCCTCATCCTCGCCACGGTCCTCTGTAACGTGCTGGTGTGCGCGGCTCTCATCATGATGCACAAGCGCTTCGTCCGCAGGACCTCGCTGGGGACGGACCAGGCGCGAGTCGCGGAGATCAGGCGCAGGCGAAGTTTCGCGCGTCTGGCCGGCGCGGAGATCCAGATGGTCATCGTTCTCATAGCCACGTCCATTGTCGTTCTCATCTGCTCAATTCCTTTAGTGGTAAGCGGGATTTGGTGGCCTCTGGGAAATGACAGCGTACTTTGATTTAGAGGAAGTTGCAAAAAATGTAATTATGTGGGGAAACTCACAAAACAAAACGCAAAGCAGGCTGCTTTGCCAGATGGTTTGCTAATAAAAGTCCACGAGTTCGCTTAAACGTAGTTTAAATGCGGTACGGAGGAGTGTTTTTTAATCACAAAATTATGTGAAATAGTAGCCTGTCATACCAACTTTACAATACCATACATTGTAACTGTATCTACAGTAAAATTGTAAATTAAAGTGAAAAGTATGAATTACAGTAGAATTTACTGGGCAATATATAGGCTATAGTCGTACAAGAAAATATTGTGTTTTTTGTAAATTAAAAATATGGGATACCTTTCCTGTATCTTTATGTAAATTAATGACATTTAGACAGTATTGATAAAATATACAGTCAAATGCATCCCATAATGCTTGTGATATGTTTATGTCTTTCTTGCCACTGTTTTTCAAAAGGTTCTGACAAACACAACGGCCAGCTTTTTACCATAAAAATTAGTTCATACTAAAACACTCATAGGTTGAAAACACTCATACAGTTTTACATACTGTACAGTCAGCACTGGGATTGAAAAGTGATGAAAAGCCCAAATGTTTGTCAAGGTCACAAACTCTGCTGATTGTTATCTACTGATGAGAGATGTTGTATGTAAAGTGTTCACTGAATGGGATTGCATCTGTATGTAGGATCTGAAAGCTGATGGCTTTATTATGTGTTGACTCATAGTGGAAAGCCTGAGGAGAAAACGAGTATCTGATATTAGTGCGCGTACCTTCATCTGCTGTATCTAATAGATAATGGTTGGTGTCAGAAATCAATGTATGATAACTAAAGATAAGTAAACAAATAATTTCTTGTTTCCTGTTTAGGTGCAGGTGTTTGTGAACCAGCTGTATCATTCTCCAGTAGTGACGCTAGCAAAGCTGAACCCGGACCTTAAAGCCATCCGAATTGCCTCTGTCAACCCCATTCTGGACCCCTGGATCTACATCCTGCTGAGAAAGACAGTCATGCAGAAGATTTTAGAAAAGATCAAGTGCCTCTTCTGCCGTATCGGTGGGAGGAGACACGGGAGGAGCACTACGGAGTTCCACTGCGGTAACGGCGTCCACAGCTCATCGGTCATGTCTCGTGATTTGCCGTCGCTAGTGCTGCCCGAGCTGCCAGAGGTGATCAGCACATCGCAGATGTACCTGTATCCCATGGAGGCGGGACAGGACATGGGCTGCTGCGGTGGCTCTGTGCAGAGCAGGACGTGTTCGACTTCAACCGAGCAAACCCTTCTGCAGGACTCTCAGGTGGCAGAGCTCAGCAGTGAAGAAAACAGGACGGACTTTGTGAAATCACATTCGTGCACGCGCTCCAACACAAATGAAGCCCAGTGTTCCAAGCATCAGCCGCTGCAGGTGACCTTTACAGATGAGACTTTGAGCTTGCAAGAAAGAAGCATATGATGCATGCTGAAAAACATGCATAGTTCAGAACAATGTGTCAGGAGGTGAAATACATTTCAAGAGTTTGATGTGAGTGTTCAGTGAATCAGAACTACTCAGAGCAAAAACTTAAAAAAAGAATTCCTCAAAACTCATGAGACTAAAGAGAAAAGTTTAAGAGAAAGACTAAACTTGGTGTAAGAAAGTGAAAAAAGTGCTTACTAAAGTAGGAAAAACAATGTTGCTATATATCTGGGTCAAAACATGCAAAAATTGCATGATGGGGTTCTGGAAAGAGTGAAAGAGCAGAGGAGGATGGAGAGGCAAACTGGCCTCATTTTCTGATAGTAACTCATAATGCATTTTAAAAGAAATGGGTTTTGTTGAGCAACAGTTTATGCTGACTGCATATTCTAAACAGTGAAACAGAGCTCTAAAAATGTGTATTTAATTTATTCTAAGTTCTTGTGCATTTCTGCAGAAAAGGCCTTTGCATTAGATGAATACATTTCCATTGGGCCCTGATTGACTGATTTGATTGACCCGGGCAAATCTTGATTTGATGGATGACCATGTGAGCAAATATCTACTGCCCTGCTTTAAGTTCCCTTTTTGCAGACATTCTGGTGAGATCTCCATTAGGTCACAAGTTCAAGTAACCGGAGTGCCTTGTTAGCTTTTCTCATGCTGGAACTTGTGGTTTAAAATGTCCTTTTCCTTATGTTAAGGTGACCAAAACACTTTTAATTTCCATTGGTGCATAAACTGTCCGCTATTTCAAACTTACATAAGATGTAGCTAAGTGTACATTCTTTGGAATTTCCATAATATGTACCATATTCTGTGAATTAACCAAGCAATTTCATATCCATGTTTACCGAGAGTAACACCATCACAAAATATAGCGGTACCCAAAAAATCATCAAACAATATAAGAGCACATGATACACAGCACATTATTGCTAATTTTTGTTTCTTTTAAAGTATGTGTAGATGATAGAATGTATAGTGAGGTGATGAAATCGTAAAAGCTATTAAGATGTTGAATGTCTATTAAGGTCAGATGTATTGCACTTTTAAATCCTTGTAACCACTGAAGAAAATTTGAACTGTTACTGTCAGTCAGTGGTCATCGAGGAAGAACTGTCGAGTTCATCTGTACATACTTGTGATGTTAAAATGTGAACGCTGTCTTGCTTTAATTTATTGTAGTCTTTTTAGACAATCTTTGGACTCTAGTTATTTCTTCTCTGTGAGAAGGTCAAGTTTGAGATGGTTCTACTCATGTTGAAGCAGTTATATGATTTTTGTTTTATTTCACAATTCTTATGTGTATCAAAACAGTATGTGGCATGATTTAAACTACTTAGCACCATCATCTGCTGCCTGTATATAAATGATTCAACATTACTGTGTACATTTTCACCATTTCATTTTCACATTTTCAAACACAAAGACAATCTTGTCTTGCTCTTACCCTCGATGTGACCCTCCAGAATGTGCAATGGCCAGCTATTTATGCTGAAATAAACTCTTGAACTGAAGACGAATAGAAAACTGAAAACAAAAATCTTATGGTATTTGTTGTCGCACTCTTAAATATTAATAGAAGCATAGCAGCTAACCTAATTCAAATATCATTGAAATCATTTAAATGAATTGAAAGTTCCCAGTCCTACCAAGCATTACAAATCAATTTAATATATCAGATTGTTACAAAATTGGATGTTGTCATTTAGCCTTAGGTATCACTGAATAAAGTTTAAAATAAAATTATCCACTTGCTATCAAAATTAAAGGCAAATGTCTAATCAAAAACATTTGAGAAATTGTTTGAGAAAGACAACTAAAGATGTCAGTTTTAACTAAATTTAATTTATGTCGGAATTTGGCATTCAAGCAAATAAATTTGATTTCAGAGATGCAAAAAGTCTTATGTCCAGAGAACATCAATGAACACAATGGATCGGTTCAAAAATGATAAACAATTTACCGATGGGTCCAAAATAAAAAAAAACAAGACCGGTATTCATAAGACGTGCACACTCATCCTACTCACAGCATCGATTGGATCTGTATGTGGAAAAAGACAGATGACCCATAATGACCCAAAATATAGTTTCAAGTGTAATGTTTCCAATGTGTCAGCAATCCTTGTGTCCATTTTTTTAAAAGGTCAGAGCTCATTATATTTTTAGAAGAATAAATGACTGGTCAGGTTAGGTCATGTTAGACCGCTTAAATTCTTGGATCATATCATCTCATTCATCATGTTGTATCCACATCCTTAAATATATAAACTCTGACATTCCGTTTGCTTTCGTGATTCAAACTAAATAAGTCCAAGTGATTCACTGGGGAATCATTATATGATCCTTACACGATGACCAATGTGCAGGGGCAGATCTGGAGACCTTCACCGACTGTAGACATCCCATAATTTCATTAGCTCCTGGAGGGAAATCAGTTCTACTCACCACTGCAAGTATTCTCAGCATGAATCATGCATTTGTGCACTTGCTGTGACGTACAAACTGCCACCTGTCCCGGTTCCATGCGTATACATAAATGAGAACTGACAAAAGTGATCTTTCATTGCAGTCATACAGCAACACAGTCCACAGTCCATCAGTTTCAGGCATCTCCCTAAAACATCATTAGCCAAGACGTTAGTGTCCTCATTTATTTGAATAAAGCAACAATTAGCAAAGGATTAGCGGGAGGCAGAAGGATGCTGGAAGCTTCCGCCAGGTCCCACAGGTGCCAAATAAAAAGCATTAGAGACGTAAATGTCCCAGTTTGCAGCCCACGCACGCAGCTGGACAGTATCAGTGCAGATAGTGTATGAATGCCTATGAATAATGGGGTCAGTGGCAGTAACAGCCAAGACACATGTCAGGCATGTCACAATCAAACTGAAATTGTGGGGTACTTAGAACAGAGTAAAGCATATTTCATTTTGAACCAGGGGAAGATGTTAATGTTAGGTATTCTTATGTAAAAAAAAAAAAAAAACATGCAGCAACCTGTAGCACATTATTCTACCTGCACATAGAACGCATTAAATCCTTATATAATCCTATAATAAAGCATGCAAACTAAAAGTCTGTTTTTAGTCAACAGTCAATGGTTAATATTCCTCCCTGCATGACCTCTCTCCTCTTCTGCATGATCTTTAGCCAGAGTTTAACCCGTGACTCCATTACTCCTTCTTCATTTCTTAGAAGCACTAACTAAACTCCAAAAGTCTATAGATAGATAATGGAGCAAATGTGTGTGTTTGTGTGTATTTTGCTCTTCCCACTGGTACATCAGAGATTCACACTGCTTTAACAGCACTCGGGTCCCAAGTGAGGGCTCACATCTCACATAAAACAGGACTGAAACAAAGCCAACTAGGAATGATGACATTGCTAATCAAGACGGTACATTAAAGGGGTCATGAATCAAAATTCCATTGATCTTTTGACAAATAAGAGGTCACTGTATTATAAAAACATCCTGTAAGTTTCAGAACTCAAAACATTCTCATTAATATAAAAACAGCTTATATGGAAGCCAGTCTGTCAAAACGACAGCTTGTGGAATGTACCACTTTATGAGGTAATAGTGTGGTCACACCACTTTCACAGAAAAAGATCAACGCCCGCTTCTACATCAATGCCTGTTTAGCCCCACCCACAGATTTGTGCACGTAGTGTAAATAATGAAAGAGACAAACGCAGGTCTACGCAAACAATAAAGATGGCTCAGAAGATAACCAAATGCAGTGCCAAGCTGTGGAAAAACACAGTCTTTGCACTGCCTTCCTTCCGATTCCAACATTAGGAAACAGTGGATGAACTTTATTTTTAAAGAAGTTCCAGACTGTGTCAGTAGTTCACTTCATTTTACCGCAGATTTACAAACAAGGCACAATTCGACACAGGATTTTCAGAAAGATTGAAACTAAAAAACGATGCTGTGCTGACTATACTGGATCCGATCCAACAGTAATGTCGCACCACACAAATTTGAGTAACTGTTTTTATTACGTGGCCACTATTGCTTTGTCTGTTATTACAGATCGTTAGATATGTACTGAATATTTATGCGTTTTAACCTAAATGACAGCACTGTTCATCTATGAGGGATGTAGGCTGTCAAACATAGGCAACTGTTAGCCAATCACAGCAGTGGGTGTTTACTTCAGAGTCTAAAATCTGTCACACCTATTCAAAACGGAGCGTTCTGATGTGGGGGTGAAAAACAGGACAGAAAATTACTGCAATAAAAGCCAGTTACTTCTAAATTATGATGATTTTTGATGTAAAAATCTTTATAACATTAAAAGGGAACAGTACAAAATAATTAAAAAAGGCAGTTCATGACCCCTTTAAAAGGGGATTGCTCTGCTATTTTGGAAACTTAAAAGGCGATGCTTAGCTGCGCTAAAACTATGAAATAACCACAGAATGCTTCAGTAAAAGGAAGGAATTTATGCTCTTGTTTGAGTGAAAATGATCCAGAACTATTTCAAATTCTTCTTGGAATCTGGTACTCGCTTTACAAATTCACTGGGAATAGTAACTTTGTTAAACACTATGAGGAAGTCAATCAGAACCCTGGATTATCAAATAAACATAACAATACATACATAATCTAAACAATATACACATGAGGAGACACAAAACCAGCCTCTATTTCACTCAGAGTCCTCGTGCCTTGACTAAAACACTCTGTGAGGAGGAAGTGGGTTCGCTGTCATCTTCGACAATCACCTCTTTGGTGACCCCGCGTGCATCCACAACAACCGCTGTTTTCTTTAGGTCCTCATATTTTTTCTGTCTATCAGCCATGGCTGTGCAAGCCTCAATCACTTCATCACTTTCAAAATCATAATCACTCTTCAGCTCAGGAGCTTCCACTAGGAGCCTTTGGGCTTCATCTTCCTGTTTCTCTCTTTCACAGAGAGCTTTCTGCTGCTCCCGGAGCTGTAGGGCCCAGCCTAGGTCTTCTTCCCAGAGGGGGCGCTCAGACGGATGCAGGTGCAACGCCACTTGGAAGGACCGTACAGCCTGGAACACACAGAGGGAACATTAAACGTGTGGGAATTAACATAAAATAGGATTAATTAATGAATCCTACAAATAATAAATAAATAAATCATTCTTAGTTAATGTTAACAAATACAATTTTATTGTAAAATTGTTTAGATTTTAATATTTTTCAAAATGTAATTTAGCAGAATTTTCAGCAGCTTTTACTGTCTTCAGTGTCACATGATCCTTCAGAAATCATTTTAATATGCTTATTTGCTGCTTGAGAAACATTTCTTCTTATTATCAATGTTGAAAACGGCTTACTAACCTAATAATGCATTCATTAATGAATAGAAAGTGAATAGAAAATAGTAGATATAAATCTTTGGCAACATTATAAATGTTTTTACTCTCACTTTTGATTAATTGAATGCATCTTTGCTGAATAAAAGTATTGACTTATTTAAATTAAAAAAATCTGACCCCAAACTTTTGAAGGTTATTATAAATTATATAGAGATGGTTCCAGTATAAATATATCAACAACTGTTTTTAAAATGTTATATTTTTCAATATAATAAACGCTATAATTCAAAACAACTTTAAATTGTAGTAGACAAATGTGGGAATATAACAGAAAAGTTTATGCTATAGAACACTAAAATCAATAATAAATACATCCACCAACAAAATTGTACATCTTGAGATTAATCTTTAAATCTAACTCTTCTAACCTAACTGCTATCTCAAGATAGTTTCATTAAAATTATTTCATGTTTTTATTTGAACTTAAATGTTTGATATGACCAAAAGCAGTGGCACACTGAATGCTAGTTCTGCCCTCTGCTGTGTTTTGCTAAAATATAACATGCATGGACTCTATAGCACTTCATGAGCACACACCTTACACTCCAAAATGAACATGAACACGTTTATTCCACAATCAAACCAAATGAGCATTCATGACTCCCTGCAAGTTCTCATAATAAAATAAACCTCTGCAGCCTTCTGGAACTAATGAAAATGTACTAAAACAACTTAATTTGCCAAAAAAACACTTTAAGAAATAAACTAAAAAGAAACACGCGTGTGGTTTCAGCTCAATTTATAATAAGCCCTCATCCATTATCGCATACAAAAAATAAAAATAAAAAATAAATAAAAAACAGCAGCTGCAAACCATATTATTAAAGAATGAAACAACTACTACATGTGTCCGATTTATTCTACACTCACACTTTGGTGTCCACAGTATTAAAATGACCGTCAGAAAGCTAAATATTTATTTCCTGAAGAAGGCTTTTATGTGCAAACAGTATCACAGCTGCTTGAGTGCTGAAGAGTTCGTTCAGTCTATGGAGAACTGATCTAACACATGTTCATTTAATTCTGTATGAGGTCTAAAGCCTAGTTCCTGCTGTGAATCAGTCACCCTGCTCATGTTACCCAGGGGACGAGGGGATGAAAGAGAGAGAAAGAACGACATTTGCTTTCTCTTCATCCCCTGGGAAAATAACGAATTCATAAATAGGATTTAGCGAGCCATTTTACTTTCATAATTGCCCTATTGACTCGACAATCTAGGAAGGAATGGTCGACTCCTTCAACAGAAACACTAGATCACGTATCAGCCTGAGAGAGGAAGAATATCAGAGCCAGTGTGAGCAGGAGCCAAGAAGAAAACCTTTAATGAGGAATAAAGCCATCTGATGGCTTCGGGAGACCTTTTCCCCTCCAGAGTCCTGATCGATTTAGCAGAAATGATTTCAACAGTTGTGCTGAAGTCATGATATAGACTCATTCAATCTTGCCTCATCCATTAGAAGTGACCAACGTACAAACTGGAAAGTGCTGAATCCTGTGAGATGACTTTTATTTGTACAAATACAAAAGTTACTTGACATTTTCATGTGGTTATAACAACAGTAGGCACGAAAGGGAAATTCATCCTATCAATTTTCTAAATGCATGTTGTTGATCTTATTGTGAAAATTATGCATATATTTCATTTTTTAACCTCACAATTTTTAATCAAAATGTCCAGACAAAGAAAATTATTTGTACTTTTAAAACTGCACAACTCTTTTTTTGCAAGAATTTTTTTAAATATTAAGGGATCGAACAAAAAAACCTAACCCTTCTTCTCCAGCCTCTTTATTTCTTACTTGCATAAACTTTATAGAACATTCCATTGGAATGAACTGGATATTTCCAGGAACGGCATGATTTTCAGTAAAATGTGCTCAAAATGTGGTAAAATTGATTGGATATTAATCTTATGTGAGCTGAAATGAATTGTTGTTTTTCTTTAAAGAATGTGTTAAATTATTCAATATCATGTTTAAAATTGTGGATACTATGATTCAGAATCAAGGAAAATGTCAACTGAAAACAGACAGGCCTCCTTTAAAAATGACTACAAATGATCAGCATGGTTCCAAAAGCTTCAACAATGCATAAACATTGATACTATGAACTCTTCTTTGACCCAATATAGACATAAATTTTACATTAGAGCTAAATAAATGCAGAAGCTCTTATTGATGTTAAACATGTTCATTTGAGAATGAACACTGGCACAGTTTGAATAAATCTTGAGAAATGATCATGTGCTATGAATTAAAGATTTGGGCGGGAAAATAGTCATCGTCCTTGTTGTGAACAACCTTTTAACAAAAAGTTAATTACCATTGCAACAGTTCTAAGAAAACGTGTTCCATGATCTTAAAAATCACAGAACGTAAACATTAGTCCTTCTCCATCCTCAGGTTATTTTTCTCTTTGGTGAATGACTTGACAAGGCATGCTTAGCCCAAAATAGTAAAGTATTTATTCAATTTCTAGCCAAGACGTCAAACTCGGTGTGTGTGATGAGCGTTTGGATTACTATACACACACACACAAGTAGTTACTAGCTGGAGAACTGCAGGATCTGCAAGGTTTTCTTTCATTAAGCATGTCTGTATAATGCACACAATCACACACAGGTCGGGGCATGTAAGGTGTGGCAGTGTTCCTGTTCAAGTAATCTTCCATGCTCCTGGGCTTGGACGTACTGAACTACACATTTCACCACAATGACACTCAATTTGAGTGATGGATAAGTGGCAAGAGGACTCATCCACCTCATACTGACTGACAAGGACACTGATAGCATAACAGGCTGTTCGCTTCAGAATGCTGAATAAACTATTTGTATGGAAACAATTCATCAACTAATAAACCGACTCCCAATGTCGGCTGTTCATTTAGGCTATACAGGTTGTCACCTAGGGCCCTGATGTTGTGGGATGGGATATAATAAAAGAGAACATTTATTTTACGCTGTTCGTTACTAAACAAAAAATAAAAAAATAAGCAAGAACGCTCCAATTGCAATCAATGAACGGAACTCTGCTTATCGAATCTAAAAAACATTGAATCTTTGGACTAAATATCACATTTATGCACATATTTATGTACAACGTTATTATTTGCTGTCTGAAAATATTGCAGTGGTTCTATTTTTGTTTTTTTTACGGTAAAACCCGATGGGGCTTAATCTGTATACTTTTGGTATAATTGCATCTACTTACTAGTTCTACTTCGCCAAGACTTAGTTGGGCGCGGCCCAGAGTTTGCCACGCCTCCCACCAGAGGGGGCGGAGTCTGGTGGCCATCTCTGCAGACTGCACAGCCAGGAACACTTCTTGAAGGGTGATCAAGACCTAAGGATTACACATCAAAAGGTTAGAACATTTTAAAGTTGCCCTTATTATGGATTTTTTCAAATTACCTTTCATGCCGTGTGTAACTTAGTGGTATGTGAATGTAAAACAGTCTGCAAAGTAAAGCTGAAAGTGAATCATAAATAAAGTTATTGTCTCATAAAAGATAGAGTGTACTCTGAATGGCATAAACGAGTCGTTTAAAATTCGAATTCCCTTTCCGTTAAGTTCACTCGTCAAAAGTTAACATATGCATTATGCCTGCTTACGTTCTGCATGAACATCCCGTGAAAACTTGAACCCTCTTTAAAGGCTGTAGCTTGTTCATGTGGATAACATGTCGACAACTGTTATTTGGGTCTTTACTACATTCCGTTTCCAACATGCACTGTAGACCAAGCACAACAGACTGGTCATTGGACCAATCAGAGCAGAGTAGCCTCACGCAAAGGAGGGGTTTGGAAAGATGAATCTTCAAATTAATCATTTGAAAATCGTTGAGAAATAAGAAAATTTAGATGCATATTATAAGAAAATGAAAGTTTTTGACCTTGCATGCATGTAAACCTGTTGCTGGGGACTCCCAAAACCAAATTACGAAGCTTTCAAATAGCATAATAGGAGCACTTTAAAAGACCAGGCATCAAATACTTGCTGACTGGGAATCATACACCAAATGAATGATGAACACATGCTAACACAATATCAGCTGTTTCCAACACCACAAAGTCACATAGAGAACACGCCTCATTGCTAGAAGAATATAAGCTCTAAAACTGACTCCTCCAACTGAATGGGATCATAGTCATAAAAATGGAGTTTGTGCCCATCTGTGAAATCGGTCTCCTCCAGCTGGCCAAAATCTTCAGACTGGTTGTTACTTTTGGCAATGTGCTCCTCCAGATTGTAAATAGGGGCAAAAAATTGGGCAAATCTTGTGTAGTGTATTCCAACCTTTACAAAATCTGATTTATGCAACTTACAACAGCTTTTGTCGCACATTGTTAGCAAATTACAGTTTAAGAAAACAACAGTTTTAAAATTAGCCTTCAAGTTTGGTCTGCAAATTAATGTCAAGAATGAGCAACAGTTACAACAGTTCTCAAGCTGATATAATTTAAAATTTTATTTTAAACAACAATAAAGTATTATCACAATACAAAACATCCACTTGGACCATAAGAGAGAGACAATATAATGACAATGAGCGAGCAAACACTGTACGTGGCAACACAGGGATGTTCTTACATCACAGATGTTTCTATTATAGAGTTTTATTTACTTAAAGCCTTTAAATTCAGGTCAGTCCAATAATCTAAGTAAATACCAGCTTTATACAGGGCAGGGTGTTGCCAGAGTAACAGCAGTTAAAGGACAGAACTGGGCTGTAATCTTAGTTTCCAGCAGGTTTGGTTCTGAAATTGCAGGCAGGCAGGCAGGCAGGCTGAAAAATGTTGAAAGATGAGGTGAGTGCCACTGCTAAACAGGTGTGTAATAAGCAGATGCAGGGGACACGGTGAGAGAGAAGAATGGACAAATTGAAAAGGAAAATTAAAAAATAAATTTTATGCAAACTCGACTTGTTGTAAAACATTGCTTGTAGATGGATCAGGGCAAGACCAGAGCCAACCTGCCACTTCAATGTGATCAGATTACTAATGAGAAACACACTCAATCATCACTCTTTTCAGGTGACTCACCTCATATAATCATGTGATCAGTCAGGAAAAGGTCACTACAAGAAGGGGTAAATAAGGACAGCCAGTGCTGAAATGAATCCCTGACCTATGCTGTGCTCAAGCGCTTCTGGGAAATTCCCACTTATGAGTTCGGAAGTCATAATCATATGTTGTGAGTTCAAGTAATTTTTTTTTTTTTTCAAAATAAAATGGATTGACTGGACAGTTTTATTATAGGCAGGAAGAAAAAAAGTCGACATTAGGTGCAACAAATAAAAGTGTAAACATTCACAGTAATGCATTGTGATCAATAGCAATTTGAAAGAAAGTGCAGAGATTTCTTCTGGTAATTATGCATTTACAGTGTTGTTCATGTGCACTCAACTCAATAAATCAGCTCAATAAATAGTGATCATTCTGACATGAACAACAGATGTTCAGCCTCTAGTGAAGCTTCACTGAATGCAATGGATGCCAATCATTCATAACCAATGAGAAATGCAATGCTTTGTTATATATTTTTAACTGATATTATTTATTATTAAACTTAATAACCTTCATTAAAATAATGCCAAACTATTTCATAACATTTTATATCGCCTTGCTCTTTATGTCATGTAGAAAAAAACTTCACAGGTTTTCCAGATGCAGTTTTTTTTGCAAAGAAACGTGTTTATATGCATGTACGTATGAATGTCTTTATTCATTTTGAAAAACTATAATAGAAACCCAACTGTATTGTAAAACCTGCTCTCTATCACTGTTACATACACAGTTTCGCAAAGACTATTTAATTCAGGCTTTATCCAGTTTCTAAAGTTAACACCCACATACTGAGTCCGTGTTAGATCTCTGAATGAGAGTGCTAGATGAGAACATGAACAGACTGTTGTTGCTTTGATCGAAAATTTAATGAGGAAATCAATCGGTCGAAAGGAGTTTTAAAGTCCAACCTGTCATTTCACTCACACTCATCTGTGCCATGAAAAACAAAACTGCAACAGACAACGTTCAGAGAAAATCAAAGCCAAGACACATGTGCCAAAGATAAGATGAAGAGCGATGAAAGAGAAGTTTAAAAGTGAGAAATAATAGAGGATGGAAAATGTAGGGGAAAAAACAGTGAAGGATGGGAAAGACAAAACAGGGTTACAAGAAGACAGAACGAACAGACTAAGTGACTGGATGTAATGACTGCTGCTGGATGTTCTCTGTCCTATGTTAGTGAAAAAGAGAGCAAGTGTGTTTGTGTGTGCACTCATCTCAATAAACAGCTATACTGCGGCCCAGTAGTGCACAACACGATGGAAACAAGCCACAACACAACGAAATTAGCCCAACACAATGGAAACAAGTCACAACACAAAGGAAACAAGACAACAACAATGAAATTAGCACAACACAATGGAAGCAAGACGCAACACAACGGAAACAATTAGCAACACAAAGGAAACAACACACAACACAACAAAATTAGCCCAACATAATGGAAACAAGTCACAACACAATGGAAACAAGCTGCAACAGAATGGAAACAAGACACAACACAATGGAAACAAGCTGCAACAGAATGAAATTAGCACAACATAACGGAAACAAGCAGCAACACAACTGAAACAAGCCACAACACAATGCAATTAGCACAACACTAAGAGATTGGTCCTATGTGTTTTGTTGTGGTGATTTTGTGGTGAGTCACTGAACATGCTCTATAGCCCATATGTGTGTGCATATGATTGAGTAAGGCAAGCAAGTACGCAAACATCTACAGTATGTCAGGATTTAGGGCCATTCAGCAAATTCTGTACAGACTAGTGAAGTAAAATAAAGGAGAAATCCAAATGATGCAATCCAAGACCATTCCTGAGACGAGCTTACATTGCAGATATTTTGAAATCATGAAAGTCTCAAGCTTGAATCGGTCTTTGTTTTTTATCACAGAATTTGGTCATCATTTCAAATGCCTGCAATTTAAAATGACATGTCAAAATGACAAAACATACAGTAACTAAGATCCTGAAACAAGTGAAGAGGAGAAACTAAAATGAATTACATAACATGTCATGCTATCAATACCTTCTGTTTAGTGTAAAATTAATTTAAAGGTCCCATGACATGCTGCTTTTTGGATGCTTTTATATAGGCCTAAGTGGTCCCTAATACTGTATATGAAGTCTGTTTCCCGAAATTCAGCCTTGGTGCAGAATTTCAGCCACTATGAGCCAGTCCCACAATGAGCTTTCCTTAGGACGTGCCATTCCTGTGTCTGTAGCTTTAAATGCTAATGAGGAGGAGAAAGGCGGGGCAAGGTGGAGGGTGGGTGTGTCCTTAACCAGCTACCATGCGGTAATGTTGACAGTGGATGTATCGCAATGGCTCATAGACACGCAGTCATTCAAGCTATTCAGTTTGACCCAGAATCTGATCCGGATGGAGAAGCACCGGATGAAGAAGTTGCAACTCAGCGGCTATAGCAGGACGTCTCCGAATGGTTAGTTTAAAATATTGTGTCTGGATACGGTACTTTAGTTGGTTTGTTCATGTATGCTGTTACAGTTATTATCATGTAGCTAATGCTAGCCATAGGCTCGGATGAAGGAACTAAAAAAATACTTCGGTGTTCATTTGTACATCCAAACACTGAGCAACTGCCATGCTTCACTCGTTTGCAAGCCATGATGTCTCTCAAGGAAAAAATATTGCGCTCGCCTCGCACGGTAGTAGCTCATTTTCTCATGGGCGGGCAAAGCAGAGAAAGAGGAGGTAACCTTTCCCCGTATGACGACATAAAGGGAAGATTCCAGATTGGGCCATCTGAGCTTTCATTTTCTCGAAGGCGAAGCAGGATACCCAGGGCTCGGTTTACACCTATCGCCATTTCTAGCCACTGGGGGACCATAGGCAGGCTAGGGGAACTCATATTAATATTAAAAAACCTCATAAAGTGAAATTTTCATGCCATGGGACCTTTAAAGTAAGAAAATTAAAATGTTCAACAGAAAAACTCTGATATTTTGAGTCGATCTGCCTCTGCCAGATCCAAGATACTGTAATGTCCTGATAGCAGACTCTCATCTTGACTGTCAGAGCTAAAGCTGAGATGAGATGCTAGTGGATAATGGACAGGAGAGAGTGAAAGACAGGATATTAAAGGTAAGATGAGTGAATGAGGTGACTGATGGAGCAGATAAAAAGGCTGATTAGGTCATTTGTTGACTGAAACTAATGGCCATCTTAAGCTCCACATAACCTGAAACCACCATCTGCTCTAGCAGCTCTGTCATCTTAACAATAATATGATCTATTTTGTGATTTTAATCTGCGATTTTTTTGTGAGCATTATGCAAATGTTTTACAAATATATCCTGTTACCATCTGATTTGTACAAAAGCAGGTGCTTACAAACATTTTCCCATGTGTACACTGGAAAAGACGTTGCTCTGGCTTGTTAACGTTGAGGGAGCAGCCTGCCTGGAGGGTCGTCAAAGTGCTTTTCTTTCTTTTATGGTCTTAACGCTGTCATTCATCATCGTAAAACAGGTTTACTATTCATTACAAGCTGCTAACATATTAATGTGATCTGTAAACATATTTTTTACAAACAGCCCACCATCAGCTGAAGCAAACTCCATGATCCTGTTCATGACATTATTTTAACCAACATTCAGTGAATAACAAAAATACAATCAATAACATATCATTTTAGTTATTTTTTTTTAGTCACACAGGGTAATGAAAGAAACACAGCACTCCTTCAACACTGTTTACAACATTTCATTGTGTTCATCACATTTCCTCAGAAATACAGCGGTGGTAGACAGATGATTACCACATATCTAGGTTACTAACTTGAAGGATCCCATGTCTGATCCCAAATGTGACTCATGAACTGGTGACTTAATGACATAGTGTAACAGCTTTGTCAGATCACCACTGCGCTCTTGTGCAAGACACTTAAACCCAACGGGGCCTTCCCTACATTAAGACACGAGAAAGCATCTGCTAAATGGCATCATTTATTTATGTTGATGTGGGCTGCACATTCAGGATCGCCATCTAAAATCAGTGGTGTCCTCAAGGAATAATAATTCCATTCAGAGTGAAGGACAGATACAGTATGTCCATCGTGTTCTCTATGTAAGACACAGTTTGTGTGGTAACAGCACAAGACGGTGAGAGACGAGAAGGTACAATACGGAAAAAAAACCCTAGATGTCAAAATGTTCTGTTATAAAGTCACAGATAGGGAGTGTGTCTGGACAGTGAAACTTGGGGAGGAGGAAATGAAAATAACAGCCAGAGAGAAAAAGAGAAGAGAGGAAAATAGTGTGTCAGCATAACAGATGTGCGTCTCTACATCTGTGGTAAATTCCACTATTGCAGACTTACCATTTACATTAAAATCTATTTCATAGTGTGAATGAACTTAAAATACTTTTTTTTTTTTTTACCTGTGACTTCATCTCATACAGCACAGCATCGTCTGGAGTGAGCTGAATCGCCTCATCCCACCTCTTCAATGCCTCCCAGTTCCTACAGCAAACACATATACAGAAAATACTCCTGTAAATGATCATTTAAAATCTCAAACATGCATAACAACTACAGTATGTTTAAACACACACATAGTGCAAATGCAGGTACAAGAACACAAACACTGCTGCACACATTTAGTAAATCACTTCATTATTATAACGCTTACAATCAAACTGTTATCAAAGGCCAAATGTCTAGCATCCAAAATCTGTTTAGCAAGGTGGATTCATATGTCAAATGGAATTTAAATGATTATGCAACACCTACACCGAACGAAAAAGCTAAACTAATTGCCAGTGAATGGTCTTATTCATACCAAGCTCACAACAAATATTTGTTGGGCTGAATGAAAAGCAAATTCACACTGATACAATAGATGATTCAAACACATCTCTAGCGAGTCTGTTAACTGGGAAGCATCAGAAAAATAGTCAATTTGAGTAATTAAGAGTCAAATTTAGTAAATAGAACAGCAATTGCGATGACCAAACAAAGCATGCATTTTGAGTGGCCTATCAAGACTTGGAGAATAAATAAATTTTACGCTAACTGACAAAAGAGTACAAATAAGTGTTTTAATAGCTCATCAGAATATGGGGGTTTAAAAAAAAAAATCACTTTCTTATGAAAACAGTCTACAGCCTATAACTGTAGTACAATTCAGGGCTATTTGACTTTAAATATTACAGATACTTACATCATAAAATTAAACGTGCAAAGGAATGTTCTTGGGGAAAATAGGACATGAGGAGTCAGTTTTCCCAAAATAAAACTTTAAGGACTAAAAAGGAGCCAGACGGAATGTTATTTGACACTAGGCTGTGTTTAAATTCTTGGCATACTACTAATCTTGCATAGACAATTTGACAGTAAATGATCAGTCCATTGTGAAAGAAACCAAAAGGCTTGTTAATTGTAAACTGTCTGCTGGTTAATTGATCAGCTGTTTTGAAAACAGATGTACAGGTACATTGTGTGCTTGACAGCTTTATGTCAGAACATGCAGCCTTCTAAGAAAACCAAAGTAATTACTGTACCTACGTCACAAAGTTTGAAATTTCAAAACATGTCACTTGTTGGAAATGCTGGCAATGAGGGTCAGACCTCATTACCACATTAAATTGAAGACTTTGAATTTTAAGCCCTTACAAATTCCCATAATTCTCCAGATCAAGCAGTCACCTCCTCTTCACAGAACCAGCTTCTGTATTTACACAATGAAAGCTAGTAAAAAAATAAGCTAGTGTTAAACATCAGCTGGGCAAATACAACATGGCATTTTTCTGAGAGTCCATAAAAATGGTTTAGATTCGTTAGGCTATCATGCATGTTTATCATGCAAATAATGTACAGTGGTTAAACGGAAGGATGAGTTACTTTTCAGAGACCTGTGGTAATTGGAGATAAGGCCTTCCTATGAAGGAATTCAAAGCACCCACAGGGGAAGAAAAAAAAAACCCCTCAAAGTCAGTTAAAAAGGATTTACTAGATATTTTCCAAGTACGTGATTGTGAAATACGTCATAAGCTACGGAAAGGCAAAAAGTACATAGTGTTACTCTACCTGCAAAAGTGGGCGTAGGTATGAGGAAAGGTGTACTCCTGTTCATATTTTCAAACGTACTTCACACTAGAGTAACATCAAATTAGCTGACTGTGCAAAACATGGTAAACAAAACTTTTTATTGATACTACACATGGAATTTTCTGTATTTAATATTAACTTCAACAGCATCAAATATGTTGGAACAACTCAGGCAATGTTGGGAACAAAGATCAGCCAGCAATAAGTTTCAAATAACAAATATGCTCTGTCACAATCTTACCATGCATTATTAGTAGAAAAGTGTTTGCAAAAAACATCTTGTCATTTTCCTTCTCCGAATTGCAATTAAAAACCACATGCTGCATGTTGTAGTGTAAAAGCGTGTTTGGGTGTGGTTTTGTGAAACCACAAATGTTTTGTGTGACAAATGGCATGGAGAAAGCACTTAGTTAAAAAAAAGTCTCCACCTCATCTAAAATGTAAGAATACACACAGAGTCAGAGCTGTAAAAGTAATGCGGGTCTCCATTACTGTACATGAATGAAACCCTCATATAAGATTTCTCAATTTCTCAAAGAAAAAGTGGCTACTCACAAACACAAGAGTGAGCTAAATTCACTTTACAGTTGGACCTAAGCAAAGTGGCATGAGAGCATCTATAGAATTGTTGACCAATGTTTGATATGAACCAAATTTTAAAGATCATGTGTAGACCCTCAAAAAAATATAAGAGCAGAAAATCAGAATTGGGCAAAATGGTTAATTAGCAGTGTAAACATAGCCAATGATGCACTGAGCAGGCAAAACATCTAAAACATCACAGCACAATGTGCTGGTAACTTGGTACAATATTTGAAAAAGAATTTCATCACGATGATGTCAGGAAACCCTGTTCCTTCCCTCATGAGGATGCTGGGACACAGACTGTATGGCGCTGCCTTTATATCCATGTTGAGCCAGGAGTCACGTGAAACTGAGTGATGTTGTGCGCAATTACCATCATCCTTAATGTAAGTGACACTATGTCAAAGTACTATTTGTCTGTTCCTTTGTAACTGTGCCTTAGACGTCAATATTTCACGAACCCCCTGCAAACTTAATCGTTTTTTAATTTAAAAAGACCGATTAAAAAAGACAATGTGATTATTGAGGAATTTAATAATATTCGAGCATTAAGTCTTAATATCACAGATTATGCTAATCAAGAACAAAGAGCAAATTTATCAGCAAGACATGGAAACTGAAGTTGAGTCCAGCATTAGGAATATGCTGACTAGGTAATAATAAGTCACCTGCTATTTCTGTTGTTTGGTAGCTAAATCTGTTTCTTTTGAACTGTTAGCACTTTCAGAACTTAAATTACAGACATCTGTAAAATCAGTTCTGCAATGGAAACTTACAAATGGTCTCATTTCATCCCACTTAATGAAGTATGGCAGGAAAGTTTAACTCGAAATGAATGCCACCCAGAAAATAGCCCCACTAATAGCGGAAAAGCTCCGACATGTGTCAACATTACTGACAAGAGACACAAGCCATCTGTCCTGTCACTGTTTTCATGAGAGACAACTTACTGAACATCAATGAGATAAGGATTATAGGGTGTCGTTTTCATATGATAAAATTTGGCTGACTTCACATAATGGTCAGAACAGGAAACTCTCCTACACTGAACTGCATATGGTAATATAATAATGTTTTGTTTAATGTATAAAAAACTGAGTGAAAAGCACACTAGTTTCACATCCTTTCACAGTATATATATACTGCGGCGAAACCGAACTTTTATTTTGACGGGTTGCCGTGAATACCTTTACATCTTTACATTTCTGTGTATATGATATATGAGGATAGTTTTTCTCAAATGAAACGGTCGAATGCTCATTAAGTGACTCTCAGAGCAGTTCTGGAGATGTTGTTCATGTATTTATGTCCTCATTTAGTGAGGCGGCACGACGTTAATATCACCGCAAGAGTCACGCGGGCTTCTGTATGAGTAGTGAACAAACCCGCGCGTCTGCGCCATACATTAACTCAGAGAAACGCAGAAGTCGTTTAGTAGTCGTTTTGCGGCTTAATATTTACAAATAGAAGTGGGAGTGTGCTCACTTGTGTGTGCGCTTACGTGTGTGTGCGCGCGCGAGCCGGGGCGGAACTCCGCTGTGCGCGATACAGAGAGCGCGACCATGTAACGTAGAGACAGAAATGACATGCCGTCGTTTAAATAGATAAATAACATAAGGATATTTAGTTTGTTTAATAAAAGAACAAGGTATAGACATGTTCTATAGGGAAGGTAACATTGAATGACTTCTTTTGTGGTCTGGCGCTATAGAGAAAATAAAATAACCTGACCTTCAAGAGGGGCGGGGGTGGGGGTGTGGGGGCGCCCCTAAAATAACGGTAGGGGAAACACTGCATATATATATATATATATATATATATATATATATATATATATATATATATATAAACTTTTAAAATTTTCAAAAATCATGTATATTTTATATTTATATATTTTTAGTTATTTTTGAACCAAATCTAAATAACCCAACTGTAGTTTAATTGAGATAAATTGGAATGCACAATGAAAAAACATGATTTTTGAAAATTGTTAAAAACGGAGTTATCTGTTTTTGCAAATGAACTCTTCATATATATATATATGGTACCTGTGCAATACATCAACTTGTGCATTTATGATTCACACCAAGAGAAAAATCAAATAGGTAATTAAGATGAGTTTGGAGTGAGATAAAAATCTAATTTTTCCAACCTGAGTGTTTACACTTAAGTCTCGTGGCAAAAAGTCAAATACGTATCCAAATTATTTTCACATGTTAAAATGGTTAAAGTGTTGCATTATCAGGTTAACTATGCAGCAGTTTATGATCAGTAACAATGGCTGTAAGCCTTGATCTAAATGAGTGGAAGTTTATAAGAAAGAAAAGCCCCATCAAAAAGTAAAAGAAACAAAGTGAAAGTCATGTTAATACTGGGATAACTAATTGGTCTCAGGGTTAAATGGCAAAGTAAGCAAACTGCTGAGAAAATCCAGCTTTCAAAACTCCCATGTAGCTCAAGAACTAACTTGTTATATTGGGCTAGAAATAAATATAAAGCATCTTCTAAGCATGACACTACAGTTGGATAACAATACAACATTTATATGCAGTGGCGATTCTAGACCTCATATTTTACACCTTTTCAGTTTTAAAAACACAAAGTCAGTTTCAAATGCAGTCTCATAGTGAGTGCACTGACTTGACCTGTACCCACTTTCCTCCAGCTCCATGTAATTTCCTTATCACAATCCAGTTATTCTCCAAAAAACTTGATTATAAGAGTCGCCAAGGGCAACACGCCTCTTCAGGGGCTGCTGGGTTTTCACTTACTGGTGTAAAGCATTAGCTAGGACCATTGTTTAACAGAGCATCATCACTGACCCCATCTATAATGGCTACAATATGTGAAATGTAAAGGTGATTTAAAGTAATAAGGACGTTTAAGTCTTTTGTGAGAATGTGAATGAGACAGAGTCACCTCAAGTTACCTGCCGTAGCATCTGCACTATTGTACTGCAAATGGTCCCATATAATAGGTGGCCTTAACTACTATGTACTTGCATCAAAAAATAAGTACAATGTACTTACTGTGTTCATATTGTATTGGGAAACATGGTTACACTTTATTTTAAGGTGTCCTTGTTACAGTGTAGTTATACATTTAAGTACTGGGTAATATTAATTAACTACATGTACTTACTATATAGGTAGGGTTAGGATTAGGGCTTGGTTTAGGGTTACTTGCATGACACATCTCTTCCATCTTTATTTGACCCTCTAACTCTAGCTCTCACTATTCTAATTCTATTCTTAAAAAAAAAAAAAAAAAAAAAACCTAACACTAGCTTGCTCTATTATTTTTCTATTCTATCTGTTTTCTTTTTATTTATTATATAATAAAAAAATAAATAAAACTTGCTACATGTACTGCGTTAAGCTAACTGCGACTTATTATAGCACTTGCATATCATTGCTCTTTTGTTGATTTTGATTGCTTTCATTGTCCTCATTTGTAAGTCGCTTTGGATAAAAGTGTCTGCTAAATGACTAAATGTAAATGTAATTATGCATAAACTGTTATTATAATAGTAAATACATGTAATGTGTAACAAGGACATCTTAAAATAAAGTGTTACCCAAAACACTTCTGCTGCAATTGAGTTGGAATATGGGTAACGTCAGGGACAGGTTTGGTAGTATGGGTAGATTTAAGGGTGAGTTGAGATGTAAAGGATGGGTCAACAGTGTAATTAGGGGCCAAGCACCGAAGGTGCGATGGCACCTATTGCATCCGTTGGCGTTCTTATTCTTCTTCCACTCTGGAAGTCTATGGCAGCCCATAGAACCGCTTGCGGGAAAGTTGTGAAATTTGGCACACTGATAGAGGACAGTCCCAACATTACCCATAGCAAGATTAGAGTCTCTAACTCAAACTCTCTAGCGCCACCACTTGTCCAAACTTTCACTCATGTTTATGCTAATAACTTTTGAACCGTAAGGCACAGAAGGAAAATTCTTGACGAGTCGAATGGACACCAAAATTCAAAAATAGATTTAGGTTTAGTTTTTTCGCTATTTTTAATAATTCGAAAAACCTACTTTTTCGAACACGTCCTAGAAGGTTTGTCTGATCTTCACCAAAATTGGCTCAGATCATCTTCATACCATGCTGGCAAACACTTATGGAATTTAAGTTGATTCGGTGGATCATGCCGAGCTGAACCATATCCCACTTTCCCATGTCAGCTATTTTGGGCATCGGCCATTTTGAATTTTGTCATAAAATGCTATATTTTACGAACGCATTGACATATCGTTACGAAACTTGGTATGTGTCTTCGGCAACATGCCCTGACGATACTCAAAAAGTTTGGGGGCAGCACCACCTTGTGGTCAAAAGTTATAATAAAATTATTAAAAATCCTAATAACTTTTGCTTACATTAGCTTATTGGAATGAGACTGATGTTGATAGATACCTTGGATCATGCCGAGAACACTGATACCAATTGTGCTATAATTGGCTGAACTTCCTGTCCGCCATTTTGATTCATGTTGAAAATCTACTTTTTCTAACTCCTCCTAGACCGTTAGTCTGATTTTCACCAAATTGGACTCAAATCATCTTCAGACCAAACTGGCAAAAAGTTATGGATTTCGTGTCGATATACGAAATAGTTTTCGTTTAGCGCATCAATGAATTTGCTGGAAAGATGCCAAACTGCATATGAGGCTGTATCTCTGCAAAGCTTTGACATATTGACACCAAACTTTGTATGTGCCATTGTCACTTCACACTGACCAGGCCACATCATTTTGGTAACAGTGCAACCTATTGGTCAAGAGTAGTAAACCAGTCATTAACCATTAATTATGAAATTTCCAAAAATGCTAATAATTTTTGACTGCATTAGCCTATTATAATGAAACTGGTCTCAAAATATTCCTTGGGTCATGCCGACAACATAGATACCAATTATGCCATTGTGCGCCAAACTTCCTGTCCATTTTGATTCATGTTGAAAATCTACTTTTTTGAACCGTTTGTCTAAATTTCACCAAAATCGAATCAGATCATCATCAGACAGTGCTGACAAAAATTTATGGATTTCGTGTTGATAGACAAAACCTTTTTTGTATAGCGCCACAACAAATGAGGCATAATGCTAGATTATGTCTGAGACTGTATCTCTGCAAAGCTTTGGCATATTGACACCAAACTTTTTGTGTGCCATTGTCACCTCACACAGAACACTCCACATATATTTGATAACAGCACCACCTATTGGTCAAAAATGATAAGCCATTAAATCATATTACCAGAAGTTAATAGATAATAATAAGTTATAAAATGATGATTTTTTTAGTCATTTTGCTTCAAATCATCCTAAACTCGCTTTAATTACTCATTGCTGCAGTTGGTCTGATGATCCATGCCATGCTTAGCTCCTCAATTTGCCTCTGGCATGCTTGGCCCCGTAATTGCTGCTTGCAGCTATATTTATAAATGCAATTACAGAAATTAACTACAGATGTAATTACATGAAGGTATTTTTTAAAATATAAGTGCAATGTAAAAACATGATTGTACACAATAAATGCATTGTTCCAAATTATTCATTTAAATTTAAGTGCATAGTAGTTAAGGTCACCTAATATAAAGTGGGATGAAATAGATGTAAAAACATTGACTGAAATATGCATTGATACCTCCAGATACACACTACATTTCTACAGTAAAAATCTCTGAGGGATACATAGACTACTTTGAGTAATTATCCTATTCAGATAGTATATGTTAAACATATAAATTGATTATATGTGCACTTCCACAAACTTTAATGTTTTATATGTGAATTTTGGGTGGGCATTTTATGTATACTTCATTAATTTCAATTTGTTCCAGATTTACAATACATTCAGATCTATTGGGGTCTAGATTCACTTCATATTCTTATAGCATGACAATGAATGGATGCACCAAGGTCTGATGAGCCTAGAGAACCCTCTTTGGACTCCCTGGTAACACAGTGCTATTTTTGCCCTCCACAGTTAAATGGAACACTTAACAAAGAGTAAAAAAAGGACAAGTAATGCAGTATGCAAACCTTAATTTCTTTTCCTTTTTTGAAGATCATCCTATGCATGATAAAACAATAAAAATCTCCAGTAGTAATAAAAAGGGAAGAAAAGTTTGTTCAAAAACCAGTAGAAAATTTATCCCCACATGCTTATCTTTAATTATGATTATTAAAAAAAAACTTCTTTGCTCAGCAGTCAAAAGGTACAGTCAAACATTTTACACTCGTTATACGGTTACCTGCTGTTTTCAGTCAATTTTATGAGCCCAATGGAAAGACTGTTTACACCAAATGCAAATCACCAAATCTACAGCCAAAGAACACTACAGGGACAACTGGTCCTTTAGCAAGACAGATTCAAAGGGGTAATTATACAAACACTAAAACCTGTGGCCCTGTCATTTACTTAACTTGATCTGGCAATAAATATATTCAACATCCCACCCAAGAGCTGCTACCAACGCCTAGAGACATCATCACATTTTCAAGCCTATCTGGCCTTCCTTTAATTTAGAAAAAGCAGGTGCAACAAATATTGGCATAGTGCTATGGTAATCACAACATGAGCAGCAGCGGCCTACAGTGCACTATTACACAGTTCGAACCAAAGTGCTGCTTAATCATGCCATTAAAAAAAAAGGAGTCCAAACAAGGACGGAGACAAAGAGAGTGGAGAAGAAAAGAAGGAGCTAAAAGGTTGTAAAATTGAAGAGTGACACTTCACCCTGACCTCTCATAGTCTTGTTAAGGCTTTACAGGGTAAGGCCGCAATAACAGCAGCTTGAGTTTAATCCATGCCTCTAAACCATCTTCCAGTAAGTTCAAGCTATTCTTTTATCCTCTTCAAATGCTTGCTGGCTATGACGTTTTATTGCCTTTCACTGGACACTGAGAAAACAAGCGGCCTAATTTGACTTATTGTTCCGGTTAAATGGTAAAAGGATGAGAAACTTGAGAAAGAAGCCCTTTTTCCTCTCCATCTCATATTTCGTAACACCCACTCAGCTCAAAGAGATGAGGATCATCCTAAGGTTTATACGGACACACCTGCTACACTGATTCATCTAAGAAATGCTGCCTCCAAGAGAAGAGTGACATAATTACTTATTATCTTAGAAAATAAATAATGAAAGCAAAAAGCGCACATTGGAGTGTATTAGTTTTCAGCTCAGTCGCGCTTCATGACTGTTGGTTGAGCTTTTCACGGATATGCTAAAACCAAAAGTCCCATTCAAGTGCTAAAATTTTCAGCTTCTTCATACTGTACTGAACTCCTGTCTAGGCCTCTCCTGCCGGTGTCGGGCTTACTTCATGAAAGTCATTACAAGAATAAATGTCAATTGAAGTAGACAGATGTAATCCTTTTTTTTTTTCAACTTGAAATAAACAAAGCACAAGATTTCCTTTGAAAAGTGATATAATAAACAACTTTATCCTTGCCAACATGTGCTCAGTTTATATTTTAATTCAGGATGAATAATGTAAATAGTTGGTTTATAAGTCAATGTTTTTAAAAGCACCCAGAAATGCAATTGAAAATGTCTATATAATTCATTTGCATGGGGGTCTGGGCTGTCAAATTCCAAAATTGCTAAAAGGGCACCATAAAAAGCATCATACTCCATACAAAATCTCCACTATATTTTAGGTCTTCTGAAGCCATATAATAGTTTTGTATGAGCCAGCAAATTTTGGGTGAGCAGGTTAAACAAGTCCATAGCGAACCCACAGTCCCATCTGCTGGATGAATGTGGCACTGTTATAATTGACACCGTAAGACCCGCCACTTATCTTCTTTGTTGATGACTCTAAGAACTCTGTTTCTATCATTGACAATAACTGCTTTGTCATGTTGCTGGCCAATGCATTGACCTGCTTAAATAACAACTAACAGATGAATAACCGTAAAGGCAAAACAGCTGTCAGTTTTTCCTGGAAGGAATTTGGCTGGCACATGCTGCCAGAATGTAAAAAAAACAGAGACTTACTGAAAATCAGGTAAGATGAGAGAGGTTTTCCATGGGCCAACAAGTATTTTATTATGTGACTTGTCTTTTCAAATCGAGCAGACTGACAGCTCCCTGTCAAAACCAGGATATCAATGTCATACCAGTTTGTATATGCTATTGTTCAAATGTTTGGTTAGATTTTTTCATGTTTTTGAAATAAATCTTGTATGTTCACTAATACAACATTTATTTAATCAAAAATACAGTAAAACAGTAATATTGTGAAATGATGAAAAACTTAAAAACAGTAATATTTTTAAAATTTAAATTAACTGCTTTCTAATTCAATACATTTTAAATATAATTTGTTCCTGTGATGCAAAGCTGAATTTTCAGCAGCCATTACTCCAGTCTTCAGTGTCACATGATCCTTCAGAAATCATATGTTGATTTGGTGCTCAAGAAAC
Organism: Onychostoma macrolepis; assembly: GCF_012432095.1. Classification (NCBI taxonomy): domain Eukaryota; kingdom Metazoa; phylum Chordata; class Actinopteri; order Cypriniformes; family Cyprinidae; genus Onychostoma; species Onychostoma macrolepis. The sequence continues at coordinate 16,810,896 of NC_081159.1, read as the reverse complement.
TTTACTTATTATCACTGCACTGAAAACCATTACCCTGCTTATTATTTTGTGGAAACTGAGAAAATAGAAACAGAAAGTGATAGAATAAATAGAAAGTAAAAAACAGCATTAATTTGAAATAGAAATCTTTTGTAACATTATACGTCTCTTTACTGTCACTTTTGATTAATTTAATGTGTCATCGTTGAATTAAAGTTTTAATTTCATTCGAAACATCCCCTTACTTTCAAACAGTAGTGTACATAAGCAAGGGAATTTTTGCTCAGAACACAGAGTAGATTACAATGGTGCACCCACAAAACACTGTGGAAACATTTAATATCTTTACATAATTTCAACTCACTGACTCACTTTTTGACTCATGCCACATATAATGCTTCAGATTGTAACTAAGAAATAAAAACAGTAGAAGCAATCTTGTTTGACACTTGGTTCTTTCGGTACATACTTCTTGCTATTCCCCAACATTGGCTGCCTAATCGCTCATCCAAACTTGCAATATTCAGCCCTCTGTTAAGACTGCTGGAAATAGACATTTGGAGTTAACAAGCACACAAACAAACATCTACCTGCCCTGCTCAGCGAGCAGCATTCCTTCATCCTTTAGCCTCTTGCTCTTAGCAGCACAATCCTCCAGCAGCACCTCTCGCCGCCGTTTGATGACATGCAGCCAATCAACTCCCTCCTTCTCCACATCCTCATCATCCGCCTGCTCTGAGTCCTTCTCAAACTGCTGCACTGTCGTCTTGGAAACTTTTTCCCCCACCTTACGTTTCCAGCCAAAGGAGGCCATTCTGAAAAACAAAATATAACGTATTTCTTTACATAAAATGTAAAGACCGTAAATTTTCAATAAGACATGAGAAGGACATTGGAAATCTAATCTAAGGACAAACTTTGAAGGTATTGGTATTTTCTACAATGCATGTATTGTATACAATGTATTGTAAAGGTTTTAGACCTATTTGTTTGTTAGACTATTACATGATCTCATTTTAAATACTGTTTATATTCATTTAAAACTACAGCCCCCCCCCCCATGCAAAAGCACTGACAAAATAATTAATCTTTTATTTAAATTAATTGCATAACACTATACTGTATCACTATATTTGCCATTGGAACCAAAGAAGATAAACGTGAGGAACGGACAGAGGTTTTATTATTATTATTATGAGACGTTATATATTCAAACATTCATCTCTACATTTACTTTGAAGTGGTTTAAATGACCTAGGTAACTGTCCCAGACAAACATTTATAAAAATTAAATAAAATAAATATTTTAACATTGTTGTCTGTACTGAAACAAACGCATCATGCATTATTGTTTTTGCATTTATAGTGGCTTAGTTCAATTGTAAATTTCTAGGTTCAGTCATCCCATATTGAACCAGTAACTTCAAGAAGGTCAAGTTCACTTGTAATACAGCCAACTTGAGGTCAATAACAGGCGTAAGCTCATGAAGTTCTGAAGTAGCACATGACTGTTTTACAGTCCAATGCGATTCACTGCACAGGCCACATTCATATTGTGTGAAATAACATAAACTGAAGGCAGCGGTCAATAAAGCACTTTCTGCGCTGGCATTTTCTAAATAATCTTTACGTTTGCACGTGCGGCTGAACACGTAGGCTAAATTAAAACTATTGGTTTCAAAAAAGCCAAATCTGATTTATAAATAGAAATCAAAATACCCCAGCACCAATGGCAGGTTGCGTTTTCATCTATGCGTTACTCACAAATGTTTTGGATTTGTCCACACTCAGCTCTCTAACCCGGAAGTACTGTAAAACTCTCTTAAAGGTACAGGATAAGTTTTAAGAGACTAAACATTACGACCAGATTACGACAAATGAGACTGGTTCTGAATCCTGTTTTTTATTTTATTATTATTTTTTTTTTAATTGTTACTGTATACAGTAGCAAAAACAGGATATTTTTTTTTTAGATAAACAAAAACGAAAGAAAAAAGAAATAGCTTGTACATTGTCTTTTTTGGAGCAGTGAACAACTTCATGTAACCTATTAATCAAGAGCTGTGAAAAATCTTTGTCTTCTCTCTCCTGCTTTTGATTATTTGTAGTAAAATATTATTTTAATCATTTTGAATTATCATCATCATCATCATCATCATCATCATTATTAAGTTTATTATTGTACTTTATTGTCTCATCATTTTAGCCCTGAAAACCAGCAAAGATCAAGAGTTGAACTATTAAGAATCCTGAATAGTTATTTACTGCATGTTTGTAAAATCTTGCGTAAGAATCTCACTGCCCTACTCTTTTGCAGCCAATTAACCTTCAGAACAGAATCAAGCACACTAAACTTTGAACTGCACATTGATCACGGACACTCCGTGCACATGAACTCTTTCTGCTGACAGTTCTGCACTACCAATCAATGATTAGTCACTACAGCTATGTCATATGTGAGTCTTTAGGTAAACAGATGAATGAATGTTGCAAAATTATCTGTAGAATAGAATAGCTATAGTCAGTGATTTTATCATCCATTCATTTTATTACTTTTTTGGAAGCACAGATCTTATAACTGAGACCTAGATGCAATTTGTTGCATAAAGTAGATTTACATTGCAAAATGTTAATCAATCAATCACAGATCAAATAAGCTAAACTAATACAATAATCTTCATTGTTTTGAAGAGACTGTCCCCCTGCACTCAGGGTGAAATCTGTGATAAACTCTATGGACTTCGGCCAGGCCCTCACCTGCATTCACTACATGTGCAAAAAACCACTCCTCCCTTTTAACTCTATCTGCAATTGGCTAAACTACCATCACTCCCCCTTTAAACCCAGTCATATATCTACACTTAATTCTAATACATCCTTTCCGACAGGAATCAGCAGGAACTCACGCTTTAGCAGTCAGTCATCATGTCAGACAGAGGTGCATTTGATACTAATGTGGTGACCCTCACCAGGTTTGTCTTGGAAGAGGGCAGAAAAGCCAGAGGAACTGGTGAGCTTACAACCCTTCTAAACTCCATGTGCACGGCCATCAAAGCCATTTCCACTGCAGTCAGAAAAGCTGGCATTGCCAATCTGTGAGTATCTGCCAATGCATCTTTACCACCATTTTAATATTGTGGTTTTCAGACCGTTTCTGTCATTTTTGCTTCCTATAGTATAAAAAGTGAGGAAACTTTTCTCTATTTATTGGTACTGAATGTGCAGCCACACTATCACTTCCCAGACTATACGATGCACTTTAGTGTCCTGTTGATTAGAAACTTTTCAATAGTTTAAACTTAATTTCCATCTGTGCAAAAAGCATTTTCTTATGCATCATTTTTGCACCTTTTAACATATATATTTACTATATGTCAGTGCACTGTTGTAGCGTCTGGTCATTTCAGCTACTTTGCAAACAAACACTGCAGATTGAGGCAATGATTAGACCTTGTCTCTTGTTGAAATAGAGGGCAAAGGTCGACTCTTTCCTTAGTTATCAGCACTGTGAAGAAAGCATGTAAACCATATAATTATCCATGAATAAGTTTTGAATTCTATTTTTTCTTTTTCTCAGCTATGGAATTGCCGGAAGCACAAATGTTACAGGTGATCAGGTGAAAAAGTTGGATGTCCTGTCTAATGATCTTGTTATAAACATGATTAAATCCTCGTTCACATCCTGTGTTTTGGTGTCTGAAGAAAATGATCACGCCATCATTATAGAACCAGAGGAAAGGGTAAGTGTGTGCATCACTGGTTTTGTTGGTGTTTTAACCTGAAAAAAACCTGTAAAAGTAAAATGTCAAAGTAAACCCCACAGTCACTTTATTAACTTTAATAACAGGTTTTATATTAATAATATTATTAATGATGTAATGATGTAATTATGTACAGGCCAATAAACCACCTGGCTCTGTGCTTTTTTCTTCTTCTTTTTTTTTCCCAGGGCAAATACGTGGTTTGCTTTGACCCTCTGGATGGCTCTTCAAACATTGACTGCTTAGCTTCTATTGGTACCATTTTTGCAGTCTACAGAAAGGTACAGTACAGGCTTTCATATTGTTTGCAATACAAACATACACTCATGGCCAAAAATATCGGCACCCTTGGTAAATATGATCAAAGAAGGCTGTGAAAATTAATCTGCATTGTTAATCCTTTTGATCTTTTATTTTTAAAAATCACAAAAATCTAACCTTTCATTGGATAATAAGAATTTAAAATGGGGGTAAATATCATTATGAAATAAATGTTTTTCTCTAATACACCTTGGACATAATTATTGGCACCCCTAGAAAGTCTTATGAGTAAAATATCTCTGAAGTATATTCCCATTCATATTCACAATTTTGAGCACTCCAGGGTGATTATGAACATGAAATTATCCAGCCGTGGCTTCCTGTTTCACAGAAATATAAATAGGAGGGAAAACAAAGCCCAAATTCCCTTAATCATCCATCACAATGAGAAAAACCATAGAATATATTTCTGATGTGCAGCAAAAGATAATTGAGCTTCTCAAATTAGTGAAGTGGCTTTAAGAAAAGAGCTAGATCAGTGAAAATTCCTATTTCCACCATCAGGGCAATAATTAAGAATTTCCAATCAATATAAAATGTTACGAAACTGCCTGGAAGAGGACGTGTGTCTATATCGTCCTAATGCATGATGAGAAGGAGAGTTTGAGTGGCTAAAGACTCTCCAAGAACCACAGCTGGAGAATTGCAGAAAATAGTTGAGTCTTGGGGTCAGAAAACCTTAAAAAAAAATCATCAAACAGCACCTACATCACCACATGTTGTTTGGGAGGGTTTCAAGAAAAATTCTCCTAGCTCATCCAAAAACAAACTCCAGCATATTCAGTTATCATGGCTTCTATGGTCAGATGAAACTAAAAAATGAGCTTTTTAGCAGCAAACACTCAAGATGGGTTTGGTGAACACAGGGATAAAAAGTACCCCATGTGTACAATGAAATATACTGCTGTATTTTTTATGTTGAGGTATATTTCTGCTGGAGGTCCTGGACATCTTGTTTAGACACACGGCATCATGGATTCTATCAAATATCAACAGATAAAAAATCAATAAGTGTTAGAAATCTTATAATGGGCCATGTTTGGATCTTCCAACCGTACAATAATCCAAACACAAACCTCAAAAACAACACAAAAATGGGTCACTGAGCACAGAACCAAGCTTCTGCTGGCCATTCCAGTCCTCTGACCTGAACCCTATAGAAAATGAGTGGGTGAACTGAAGAGAAGAAGCACCAACATGGAGCTGGGAATCTAAAGGGTCTGGAGTGATTCTGGATGAAGGAATGGTCTCTGATCTCTTGTCAGGTGTTCTCTAACCTCATCAGGCATTATAGGAGAAAATTTAGATCTGTTAAACTGGCAAATGGAGGTTTCAAAAGTATTGAATTAAAGCGTGCTGTTAATTGTGGCCAATGTGAATTAGAGAAAAACATTTATTTCATAATTATATTTCCCCCCATTTTAAATTCTTAATATCCAATGAAAGTTTAGATTTTTTATTTTTAAATAAAAGATCAAAAGGATTAACAATGCAGATTAATTTTCACAGCCTTCTTTGATCATATTTACCAAGGGTGCCGATATTTTTGGCCATGACTATATCTCTTTACAGTCATCTAAAGACTAATGAAATGCTTTTGTTTGTTTGTTTGTGCACATGATCTCCAGGAAACTGATGATGAACCCTCAGAGAAGGATGCCTTGCGGAGTGGCAGAGACATTGTGGCAGCAGGGTATGCTCTTTATGGCAGTGCTACCATGCTGGTTCTCTCCACAGGCCAGGGTGTCAACTGCTTCATGCTTGATCCTGTAAGTCAGAATTATGTTACATACTTCATATCCTATTTACCTTGAAATAGTTACATTACCTCTTAATCTTTCGGCATTCTTTCCTCCTCCATCATTAGGCCATTGGTGAATTTATACTTGTAGATCGGGATGTGAAGATTAAGAAGAAGGGAAAGATCTACAGTCTGAATGAAGGCTATGCAGCACATTTTTACCCAGATGTGACAGAATATCTGAAAAAGAAGAAATTCCCAGAGGTAAATTCGTAGCTCTTAGATTTTGAGAATATTTCACTAAAGGGTCCGAGCTAGAGAAACATCCTACTATCTGTTTAATAACCATTATGGTTACTATCATGTAGAGTCATATCTTACAGTAACTCTAAGACTTAAGATACTCTATTGTTCAAAAGTTTGGGGTCATTTAAAAAAATATAAATAAATAAATAAATGTTTTTGAAAGAGGTCTCTCATGCTCACTAAGGCTTGTCCAAAAAATACAGTAGAAACAGTAATATTGTGAAATGTTATTACAACTTAAAAATAGTGAAATATTATTACAACGTAAAAATGCTGGTTCTTTTTTAATATATTTGAAGTTCTAAATTATTCCTGTGATAGCAAAGCTGAATTTTTCAGCAGCCTTTACTTATCTTCAGTGTCACCTAATCGTACAAAAATCATTCTAATATGCTGATTTGCTGCTCAAGAAACATTTTTATTATCATCAAATTTTGTAAACAGTTGTGCTGCTAAATATTTCTGAATAATCTGTTATACATTCTCTGATAAATTGAAAGCTGAAAAGAAGAGCATTTGTTTGAAATAGAAATCTTCTTTAACATGTCTTTATTGTAACTTTCAATCAATTTAAAAGTATTAATTTCTTTAAAAAATGTATTGTCCCAAAACGTTTGAACAGTAGCATAGTTAGTTTTTGTGACATTATTTCTGAAGGGTGAAAAGTACTCAGTTAAAGTTAAATGTAAAAAAACAGTTTTACTTTCACTCAAGTATAGTTACATATTTTGACTTAAGTCAAATTTTGACTTAATGAAATTATTTGTCTCTTCTAAATGTGCAGTAGAACATTATAGAGAAAATCTGTCAAATTCAGCTCAGTGAGTAGTTTTAGCCATCATAATTAGCCTTTTCCACTGACAGTAAATATAACATTTGGACTCTGACCGGCAGGATGGCAGTTCACCCTATGGAGGACGCTATGTGGGCTCAATGGTAGCTGATGTGCACAGGACTCTGGTCTATGGTGGAATTTTCCTGTATCCTGCTAATATCAAGAGCCCCAAGGGCAAGGTGAGGAGAAACAGAGTTTAAAAGTGATTTTAAAGTGTATTTATGGCAATAATCTCACTGGTTTCACGTTTCTTTCTGGGCTCCAGCTGAGGCTGTTGTATGAGTGCAACCCCATGGCCTTCATCATGGAGCAGGCTGGCGGTATGGCAACAACAGGAGCCATGAATGTTCTAGACATCAAACCTGACTCAATCCACCAGAGGGTTCCTGTAGTGCTGGGCTCCCCTGATGATGTGCAGGAATATATCTCCATCTTTAAGAAGCACTCGAAATGAGATGCAACCAGATGAGCATCTTTTGTCATCTACTGCAACCACCGCCATCCCACTGAACCTCAAAAACAAATAAGCAAAACTTAAGGACTCTGCATGAAGCATCCATCTGTATAGGATACAAGAAGTTTCTATTTTAAGTTTCATTTTCACAAATGTTTGTTCTGTGTAAATGTTTGTACTCTTATGCATTCTAGTTTTGTAATTCATAATATAAAGAAATTATAAATATATAATCCAATGTTATACATTTTACAGTGTCTGATATTAAGCCCCATAAACGCTTCTGTTCACACTGAAAACAAAATCAGTATTGTTTGATTGTGTCCATATTTAACATCATTTGATGATCAGACATCGTTGGAAGGCATGGTGAGCAACTACAGATGTTGTTATGCATCCCACCAAGATGTTTTTTAGACCAGCAGCATTTAAAAGGAAACTGACAACTGCAGTTTAAAAAAATGATGTTGTAGCCCTCCTTGGTGGCTTCGTAATACTGTAATTAGTTTGTAAGTATAATGTGCATGTTAATTTCCAAAATTCTTCTAAAGGCTTTACAGTCATAACAGTGTTGTTAATTTTAACTAAAACTAAAACTATTAAATATCATTTCTGATAACTGCAATAAAGCTGAAATAAAATATAAATATTGTAGGAAACAATAAACTTAAAATGTAAATAATAAAAACGTTTAAGCTGAAGAACTAAACTTAATAAAAATCAAGATGAAATAAAAATAACTTAAAATGTAAAAAATAGCTATAATAAATAAATAGGGTACAACGGGGTGAAAGGCGCCTTTGATATTATTTTCATCTAAACCACTAGATGGCACAAAAACATGGTTTAGCACTTTCCAGAACATCCGCTTTTCAAGATGCGCGTGTATATTTGATCGCGTGATCTTTGACGCGATCGAAGCTGATTCTGTGCTTACTTGATCTAATATTTTATGTTTTTTAAAATGTTGTAGATTTAAGTAGCAAATGAGAATCGCTCAAATTAATGCATATATTTTGAGACAAAGGTCTTCTTTATGATTTTCAGCTTTGTTTAAGATAATTAAAGCAACAGTTTTTAAATAACGAAGAATATGTAAAAGTATGGTAGGCTATTTGGGGTAAAAAGCGCCCCTGCTGTTGGGGCTAAAGGCGCACAGTAATTAACATGATAATTAATAGATGGCTGACTTTTCCTTTTGTTGACACGACATGGTAAGATTCAGATGGTAAATATCATATATTATGTTGGGTGTCCATATTAGAACTAATCACCATGTTTAGAATGAAACCATCATATTTAAAAACATGATATTAATTATATCATATAATAAAATATAATTTGTTGTTACTACTGTAAATATTTAGCCTCTTCAATTATTATTGGATCTCCTTCAATACTTTCATAATCTTTACTTATTAAAATGATTTTGTTTCTGTAGCCTATTTTAAAATATATATATTTTTTATATTAACATATGGCAGTATATTTATTGAACAAAAATCCATTATTTTATTTTTCAAAATACAAGTACAAACTTTTCTAAAGTGATTGTTTTGAACACGTATTAACTTAGACGTTATTTTAGCTGAAGTATTTGTATCAATACCGTGTGCCTTTTATCCCATGCTGGTGGGCCTTTTACCCCTTGACACCTCATACATTTATAAGATTTAAAAAAAAAAAAAAGATTTATTTCCACACAAAATCTGTTGTTCCATTAATGTTCAATACAACGTATATATTTTTCTGCAATTATACATTTTAGGCGCAGTGAATGGCACATTTTTTTCTTAAGGGGGGCCTTTTGCCCCGTTGTACCCTACTACAAAAGTTTATAATTACTAATAAAATAACACTGAGGCAAATAAATCAGGGTCAGCTCCAATTGGTTTTTGTTGGAAGATATTTGTCGCCATCTAATGGTGTGACGCTCTAACAACAGCGGAAAAGTGGGTTGAACTGTAGTGACGTCAGACGTAAAAGAGCGTCGCTGTATTTTCCTCATCGATCGCAGGTGTCTCTACCGGCCATCAGGAAGGAAGGAGTTACAATATATACTTAGGTAACATCTCTGTTTGTTCGCATTGATCTACGAAGTAATTTTCCCGTGTTGTAATCTGGCGTTGACAGGCTATCTAATGTATTTTGTCCGTATACACATCTTTTAAAGCTAGCAAGTCATGTTTGCTATTGGTAAGATTGCGTCTTGTCGCCGGGAGAATGTTTGTTATTTTGACAAAACAGTAACTAATTTACAGAACTGTATCTATAAGTTTGTTTGACGCGAAGAGAAAAGCCACATCCGGCGGCAACTTCTGGTCACTTAAGTCATGCATTTAACGAACTAGAGTGTCTTAAGTCAAAGTTACTGTTTGTGTCTCTAAATCCCGCGCTTTGCACCCTGTAGTGCTGGTTCACAAAACTGAGGTTTTCGTTTGTGTTATTTTTAAATAATACACAGTCAATAAAATGCATGCAGGTCTTTGTGCTTGGGTTTCTCAATCCTCTTAGCAACAAAGTCACATCAATGTCAGTGTTCCACATGCTCTCTCAATCTGCCATGAACTCTAATGACTGCACTTCCCCCTGGGTTTCACACTAATAATGTTGTTTAGCTGTTAACTATAAAACACACACACACACACACACACACACACACACACACACACAATTGTTCTAATCATATACAACAGATATTGACCAGGCTGGAAAATTGGCTAAGACTAGCAACCACTTTAGGTTGTTTTGATTAGTTCAGCATACTACAGTAAAACATTACATTTATTAAGAATTGTTAATAATTATTATTAAGTTGTTTTGGGATAAATATTCATCTTTTTGTTGGATTATGTCTATTGTCTAACTGCAATGAGTAGAACACAACATGTTTCCCACGTGAGGATGAATGGCTGTTACTGTATGTAACGTTAAATGGAAAATAAGTGAATGGGTGCCATAAGAATGAGATTTTCAAACAGCTGATAAAACATCACAGTTATCCACAAGTAATCCACTTGACTCCAGTACATTAATTACCACCTTGTGAAGTGAAAAGCTGTGTGTTTGTAAGAAACAAATCCATCAATAAGGCGTTTTACCATCAAGACAACATTTTAACTGGAGGATGCAATATTATGGAGAGATATATCGTATTTTAGCTAAAAGCAATGGTTTGAAGTTAAAATATCTTAAAGGTGAATTGTCTATTACAAACATGTTTTTTTTTTCACAAGATGTTAATTGATGGACTGGAGTTGTGTGGATTATTGTAGTTAGTGTTTTGTTTAGTTTTTTTATCAGCTGTTTAGACTCTCATTCTGACGGCACCCATTCACTGCAGAGGAGGATCCAGTGTTGAGTAAGTAACGTCATGCTTGATTTCTCCAAATCTGTTCAAATGAAGAAACAAACTCATCTACATCTTGGATGGCTTGAGAGTGGGGTTAATAGGTTAACATATTTTGGTTAACGTATTTCTTTTGTGTTCAGAATGACATTAGGAGCAGTTGCCTCTGTGATCCTCGCCATAGGAGGAGCTGCAGTGTTTTCTGCTCTTCATAAAATTGAAGAAGGACATGTGGGTGTTTACTACAGGTCAGTAGCAAATTCTCCAATAATCTGCTTCCAGAACCAAGCAGATGCTGCAGTGCATGTCACTTTCTACTTTGTACTATAGATGTGTGCTTCTCTTCTCTCAGAGGTGGAGCTCTGCTGACCACCACCAGTGGCCCTGGCTTTCATCTGATGCTGCCGTTCATTACTACATTCAAGTCTGTACAGGTAAATGACAGACTTTATATGTATAGTTTAACTTCATAGTTTTCTTTTTCTTATTGCATCCTTTCTCTTTTTTATAAAGACAACCCTACAAACAGATGAAGTAAAGAATGTTCCATGTGGCACAAGGTGAGGTATACCTTCTATAAAGTGCAGTCACAATAGACATTGTGTTCCATTCATAAGCATGCAAAATTAGGGTGAGAGCCACATTAGCGTAGGCATTCGGTTTCCTCTATTGCTGCATACCAAATTCAGGTTTGGTGAACTCATACCTGCATTTTTGTTTAGCCAACATATGTTATTTTGCAATGTTTAAGCCTCAGGTCAGGTCAGGTCAGCAGTTCAGAAGAATCCTAGACTGAAGGTTGCAAATTTGTGTTAGAACATAATTTATGAGCAGACCCTTGAAAGTTTTATCTACTATAGAGTTTAAGCTAAGACATTTAAAGCTGGCTCAAAACATTTCACAATTCTGTACCCTCCTCCTTTCCTTCTTATTTCCTCTTATCTCTACTTATCTATAAAAATAAAACTGCTTAAAGTCCATAATGTTTCAGATTGTTGCTGTAAACAGTTGTAAACAATAAAATGATAATAATTGATGATTATGTGTACTTAATGTGGGTAAATGTGTTATCGTATGTGTACACTGCTGTTCAGAAGTTTGGGTTCAGTAAGATTTTTGATGGTTTTTGAAAGAAGTCTCTTACCAAGGCTGCATTTATTTGATCAACATTACAGTACAAATAGTAATATTGAGAAATATTATTGAAATTTAAGTTGTTATATACAGCTGAAAATTGAGTGCAAACTACAGTGCATTCATACATTCTGTTCATAAAACAGATTGTCAGTTTTCTATTACAGATCATCTCAGACACATGCTGTTTTTAGAGAGACCATGTGTGAAATTTATTTTATCGCTTTTGCTTTCTGGAGTAGATTTTCACACTCATTCATATATATCTTGTTTTTTTTGCTTTGCAGTGGAGGTGTAATGATCTACTTTGATCGCATTGAGGTGGTAAACTATCTTGTTCCCTCAGCAGGTAAAATTACTATTTTGTCATTTATAATGTAGAACCTCTAAAAAAGCTGTTGTTACAGGGATGGACAGCTGGGAACGTTTCCGTGGACACTGTAATGTGGGAGGGCCCACTAAGAGCCTCTTTGGCATAGCCCACTCTCCAATAAATGTTTTATCCTGCTCCCCATGAATTTTAGCAGCGCCCAGACTATGTCTTTTGTTTATTTTATGTGCCCTATACATCTCCCTCTTAACATCATTGTCTAATCTGCTGCAGTTTATGGCATTGTGAGAAACTTCACTGCCGACTACGACAAAGCTCTGATTTTCAACAAGGTACACCATGAGTTGAATCAGTTCTGTAGTGTGCACACACTTCAGGAGGTCTATATAGGTCTATTTGGTAAGTGATGGGCTTTAATATTTTAATCAATTTATGCATGTTTGTCCCTACTAAAATGTAAAGACACTGAATTTACTAGCAAAGTTTAGGAATCAGAAAATAACTCCTTTTAGTAATGAATTTGAATTTGTAGAAATATATTTTGAGAATTTTTCAGAGTGAGATCATAATAGCATTAGATTTCGTCCATGATTGCACTTCACAATAGTGTGAGGGTAGTAGTCAGTAGTTACAGCCCTCTAGTGGTAATGTGGAGATGTTTGACATGTTGTTAGTGGCATAAGCTTCTCAAGTGCTTTTTATTTGCAGTTGATGTTTTGTGATGAGAAAGCAAAAAGTTAGGTGTATAATTTCTGTGTACAGCTGTCATTCTTTAAGTGGCCTGTTGTTGTGTTTTTTTTTTTTTAGATCAAATAGATGAGAATCTTAAGCTCACTCTGCAGGAGGATCTAACCAGCATGGCCCCCGGACTCCTCATTCAGGTGGGACTCAACTAAGATTGGTCTGGCAATTCTGAGTTACATTCTTGTCAGCATTCTGTTTTCTGCACGGTTTATCCCTTAACAACTCTTTCAAATTCGGGAAACAATTAGACATAAGATATGACGCGGCATGTGAGCTCTTTTTGTATTTGCGCATGCGTTTGTCTTTTCTTTATTTAGCTTTGGTTTGGCAGATTTCCTTCACCCAAATCCCTCTGGTGCTGCACCAAGTTTTCACAGATTCAAGCAAAGACTCTTAAAACAGACTCTTTCCCATAATCAGCTGTGCAGGCAGTACATTTCCATTGTTAATGTTCTCATCTGGAAGCACTAAAAATATGCAAGTCATCAGCTCATTGAGATGACACTGAGATCATCAGTAAACTGTCTCGTGCTTCCTCGTAGCCTGAATTCTGTTAGCTTTTGTGGCTAATGTGTCATTCACATTACGCATGTTGAGCTGTGATTCACATGAGAAGTAGTTGGTCATATTCACTAATTTTCCTCCGAGATCAATGCTTATGTTGGTTTTGTGTGCTCATGCTTCCTGCTCCTTTAGCTCCTTTCCCAAGGCCCTTCCAGTACAAAAAAAAAAAAGGATACGTTAACGTAACAAGGTCTTTTTGTGAGAAGATTGCTGTGCCTTTTTAAAGATTAGATTTTTGTTTATTAGGAAAAGCCATGTTTTTTTCTGTCTGTCTTTAACTCTTTTCTCTTTCCTTTTCTCTTTTTTCTGTTCCTCTCCCTCCTAAGCAGGCGGTCCGTGTTACCAAACCAAACATTCCAGAAAGCATTCGCAGGAACTATGAATTAATGTGGGTTTATGAGAACTTCTTGCATGTTGTGTGTAATAGCTGTTAATGATATGATTTGGCTACAAGGGTCCAAAATGAACTAACACCTCTAAGCAATCAATGGACTGGTTAATAAATGATTCTCTCTATGACAAATAATTATTTTCTTGCATATTAAATGAGCCAGTCCCTGTCAAATGTGATTCCCCCAACAATAGTTAACAATGAGGTTAAATGTGGTTAGTGTTATCATAGAAAACAAAAGTTTGTATTTTCTGCATTTGTGTGTTTTAATCACTTGCCACTAGTGGTGGGCGATATGACCAAAATCACGATAGTCATTTTTTTCTCTTAAAAAGATTTTTATGATATTAAAATCTTTGATACCATATAATTTTCATAATCCTTGTCACCAATGTCAATATCAAACTAATACAAGCCTAAAAATAGACAAAAAAAACAAAACAAAAGAAACATTTCAAGCTCACTGAAAATAAATAAACAGTCAGTGATGAAATAAGTATAAGAAACTAATTGCAAGCAATAGGACACAAACTACAATAAATAAGAAATGCTACATACATTGTGTAAATTAATTAGTCTTCACTGAGATATAATTAACACGTGCATTATGTACAGATTCTATCTATATAATTTTTTTATTATTATTATTTCTTCTTATTAAAGTTACAAAAGTGATTTAGTCGAGCAGTGAGAGATTTCCTAGCAATGCGCTATGATTAATATGAATGGCAGACAGAACGAATATTGGACAGCTTCCCCTTTAAGACCGAAGTCCGGATCCAATATACTGTTACATATGCGTTTTCTCTTTCAGCCATTGCCTCTATCTTAAGACCTAAATCGCTGTCTTTGAGGATACTTGCCAAGACACATATAAGTGTGTTTATGTGATCATTCAAAGCCAATAAAGCGGCAAAAAAAAAAAACGCGGCCCTCTCACATAGAAACGGAGACTCTGTTGTTTGTGTTTCAACGGCTTAAAATCGGTTGTTTTAAAACTTCAGTGCTTAAAAACGCATGTCCATGCTACAGATGTAGTCCCTCGTTTAGGAACAAGCTCCTCGTTTTGTTCTGGTCGTTCTCCACCTGGTTCTGTCTCCCCTTCAGCCCCATAATGGTGTGTAAAGATCGTACTCATCCAAATGATTAAAAAGTATTACCGTAAACAATGTTTTTTACGACACCACGAAATAAACGATAGAACATAATATGAAACGATAGACTTTTTTTATTTCGTCCATCCGATATATATCGTCATATCGCACAGCCCTACTTGCCACTTCTATTAGTTAGATTAAGTGTATTATGTTGCAGTTCCTAATAAATACCAGCCAACTGGCAAGTAGCATTGTACTCACATATGTGACCCTGGACCACAAAACCAGTCTTAAGTCGCTGGGGTATATTTGTAGCAATAGCCAAAAATACATTGTATGGGTCAAAATGATCAAATTTTCTTTTATGCCAAAAATCATTACGATATTAAGTAAAGATCACGTTCCATGAAGAGATTTTGTAAATTTCTTATCGTAAATGTATAAAAACTTCATTTTTGAGTAGTAATATGCATGGCTAAGAACTTCATTTGGACAACTGTAAAGGCGATTTTTCTCAGTATTTAGATTTTTTTTGCACCCTCAGATTCCAGATTTTCAAATAGTTGTATCTCGGCCAAATATTGTCCGATCCTAACAAACCATACATCAATTTCAGATGATGTATAAATCTCAATTTTGAAAAATTGACACTTAAGACTGGTTTTGTGGTCCAGGGTCACATATCGTTCATGGTGAGTCTTAATTTTGGACCCTGGTTAGAGCTTACATACTTGTCATTCTTTTTCTGAACTGTACAACTGTATTTTGGTGTTATGTGAAAGAATTATGTCAATCCTTATCAGTTGAACTTAATTGAAAAAGAATCTGTCCTTACTCTTGTGTGTGTGTCTTTCTCTCTCTTAGGGAGAGTGAGAGAACGAAGTTACTGATTGCAGCTCAGACTCAGAAGGTTGTAGAGAAGGAGGCAGAGACCGAGAGAAAAAAGGCTGTCATTGGTGAACAAAGATGTTTTTCATAGCATTCAGCCTGATGAACTGCTGTAGTTTGGTCTTGTGGGTTGGATTTTGATGAAGTTCCAGTTAAAATAAAAGTGAAAGAGTGTTTTTTTTGTGGGGGGGGGGGTTTATGTGTGCAGAGGCAGAGAAGGTGGCTCAGGTGGCTGAAATAAAATTTGGACAGAAAGTTATGGAAAAAGAAACAGAGAAAAGGATCTCAGAAATTGAAGGTAGGTGAATGTGTTTTCATGTGCCCTCTGAAATCCTAGACTGCAGTGTAGGAAAATGAAAACAGCCTCTATTAAACATTTGGGGTATTTGGGCCCTGAACTTATCAAAATATAAAATTATTGCCAAAACTAACAGTAAATCTTTGGAAGAAATTACTTCATAGCATTATATACAGTACCTGGTTCATAAATAAAATATAATCTCATACAGAATGTCATATTCACTACCATTCAAAAGTTTGGGTCCAGTAGTTATACTGTTATTCAGCAATAAAATTGATTAAAAAGTAACAGAAAAAGTAAAGACATTTATAAAGTTACAAAAAGATTCTGTGGAAATAAATGCTGTTTTTTAAACTTTCTTGTAATCCAAAAATTCTGAAAAATAATGTATCACACAGTTTCCACAAAATTAGTGAACAGCACAACCATTCTCAACATTGATGATAATAAGAAATGTTTCTTTAGCACCAAATCAGCATATTATTTCTGAAGGATCACTAGAGTAATTACTGCTGAAAATTTTGCTTTCCCATCACAGGAACAAATTACATTTTGAAATATAGTAAAAAATAAAAAATTATTTAAAATTGTAATAATATTTCTCAATGTTACTGTATTTCTACTGTTTTGATCAAACACATGCAGCCTTGGTGAGCATAATAGACCTGTTTTTAAAACATTCAAATCTTACCAACCACTTTTGAACAGCAGTGTATATTTTTCTTCATTTTTAAACATGAACATGAAGATGATCATTCAGCAAGGACAAGGTTTTTTGCAATACAGGCCAGGTTTTCAGATGTGTCAAATCATGTTGGTCATTATTCAAATAATTAGCAACAACTGTCTACCAAACCAGCATGCAAATCATTTTTGAAGAACATTATTCAAAACTTCACCAATAGTCTAGGAGTTAATGTAAAAATAGTTGAAAATGAAAAAAAACAAAACAATTACAAATGTATACCCAAGACAAATGGATGTCATGTGATTCCATGCAAAGCAGGTCATTATCATAGTGCAGGACCTCTATAAAACAAGACAGTGTGTCCATTGGGAGACTTACTTATAATGAACTGATATATACATGTTACATAATGCAGCAGTATGTGTCATTTACTGTACACAGAATTGTAGAAGTTCAGTTGGAAGGAATGGACTGTTTCAGTAAAAACATGGCCCTTGTGTTTTATGCTAGGCAGTTTTCGTGATGTTTTTTCAAGGCTGGGTTTCTTGTCCTCCTTACAGAAATAAAAATAGGGACATTTTTATTGGATTGTGCATACTAAAAGCCACAGTGTTTTGTTTAATGTTATTTATTTAACTAATTATGAACTAATGTGAACATAAGGTTTCGAAGAGGCAGATGCATGGACTTTTCCTTCTAATCATGCTTTGTAATATTTTTTTATAAAAGTTTATTGTACGGTCTCATACTTGGATATGGAGTTTTTGCTGCTTGTAAAAGTAGTGACAAAAATGGCAGTAGCCCAGCAAAATATTTTTTTCCAGGAAAAATACATTAAAAATCATGTGAAATCACTCTTTTCAGTCTCCTAAGAAAAGCTGTTTTATTTTACTTGGAAGGTGGTTGCCTCATGAGGGCCGACATGTTGAGATATTAAGATACTGAGACACCTGACCGATGGAAACACTCAAAATGTCAGCAGTTTAAGCTGTAACATGTAGTTAGGTAGTTGTTGTAATATTCTGTCGTCTAATTCCCATAAATGACTACTGTTAATATTTTCATAATAATCTGAAAATACATAAAAGACGTAAAATACATACTGTATCTAGCAAAAGTTGCATAAATGTCCAGATTAAAAATTATATGTTTATTAATAATGCATTTGCATAACAACTTTTAATTGGTTTGTATTGTGGTTTTGTTTGTTGATTACTAAAATGATGTCAATTTGTTATAGTGTTGACATAGACACTCAGTAATTATGACACTGTGTAAATGCAGCACTACTCCATTTATCAGCTCACATAACTAGCTAAATACTACTCACTTATCTCAATAACTGCACTCTTATTGGAAACTTTCACTTGTGAAATAAATTCATTATAAATAAATCTAGATGAACAAACATTTCAGATTGAAATTATCATTAGGTTGATAGGAGATGCTGAGGTTTAAACGGCAAACTGCCTGAATACATTCATAATCATAAGAGTGAAATGCGATGCTTAGGATTAATTTAAATGCTGTTGGCAATCCCTCATCACACAGCCCTGAATGTTGCTGTGGTTTCTGTTGTTCATTTTGCTTTCCCATTTGTCTCGCTGATTTTATAGATGGCGCTTTCCTTGCTAGGCAGAAAGCAAAAGCAGATGCAGACTTTTACACCTCACAGAGAGCAGCTGAGGCCAACAAGGTAAACTTCTAAAACTGCACCCCATCATTTACTGTGCTCGTTTAGTGAATCTCTTCTCATCTCTTCTCTTCTCTTCTCTTCTCACAGCTGAAGCTGACCCCTGAATATCTCCAGCTGATGAAATTTAAGGCAATAGCAACTAATAGTAAGATTTACTTTGGAAGTGAGATCCCTCACATGTTCATGGACTCGGGACCAGGAAGCTCCTCCTCAGCTGCCTCCAAAGCCATAGACGCCCTCTCAGAGGGCATACTGGACTTGGAATGATGAGAGAAGCTGTGTTGTAGCACTGAGGATAAATTAACAGGTAATAAAAGAGACTAATGGCAAGTCATTAGACTGCATTGGTACAGTCAGTGCAGCTGAAATCACTTCAGTAAAGTATTACGGTGCTGTATCACTGGGACCGAAACATTATACCTGCAACTATGCCCTGGTGAGTTGATCACAAGCCAATGGTGGTTAACCAGAGTATTATACTTTTAAGTAGAACAGTGTGTGGGAATGTGAATTTGAATGTGAGATTAGAACCCAGTTGAATGCATGTAGAGATTTGTGCATGATTTAAATGTTTTAAGATACATTAAATTTGTAAAACTAAAGAAACATTTTTTTTTTTACACTGAGGAATTTGAATGATGTACTTTCAAGACATCTTAATGTCTTGAAGGCTTTTATACCTCAGGGATTCTTTTATTGGGTTTACAGAATTAAAATCAGAATATGGACTAGATTAGAAAAGTGTTCTTAATTTTATTGCCATTTGAAGTTTTACTGACTCGGCCGACTTGAAAATTTAGAACACCATCCTAATCAAGCTGTCCAAGTACTGAGAAAATCTTTCAAGAGGTAACAATTTATAGTGTGTAAACCTGCAAAATCGTAAGGTCATCTGAAAACTGTAGCATATAGTTTTATTGTTAAATATAAAAGTACAGCATCATATAATTTTTATCAATCGTGTGCCGTTTTATTTTGAGTTTATGAGAAATGTTTCATCTTAAGCGATGTACAGTACACTTTAAAATGATATCCCCCTTTAAATCGCCAGGCGTTTTGTGCCTTTTCCAGCACAGCACCCAGAGGAGTGTAATCGAACATACTCTCCAGTCTTTCACATTTCTGTGGATTTGGGAGACTACATTATAAAATCTTTGTTGCTGTCTCACCACTGACCTTTAGAAAGCAGCATGTCTGTAGGCTGTTTCTCACTCATGGAATGTTGATTCTGCTTGATGTTGTTAGTCATATTTGGAATATGTTTTCTGTAAATGATTTCAGTTTTCCCTGAAATGAAGTTCAAACAAAGGCTTTTTAAGTGTTAAAATAGTTAAATGCAGTATGAAGATCATGTACAGTATGTCATTCTTGTACCTCCAGATGTGTGGATCAGTAGCTTGCTTTCATTTGTTGTCAGGAATGTAGGCTACTTGTTTACATTCTTGCCTATCTGAATAAGACAGCAGCTTGAAGGATATAAAAAGTTTTTCACTGATACATGTATAGATGTTCCTAATAATGAACAGCATTTGAAATGATCTCCTTATTGTTACTGTCTTTGAAAATTTGGACAGACTTTAATTTAGTCAGACTGTTTAAAGGGCCATGTTTTTTTTGATCACAGTTGTGTTTAGGCCTGAGAACTGGCAAGTTTTAAACATTGTAGCAGATTGTGTAATACTTTGTTCAAAACCTCAGAGACTCATTAGAGCTTCCCAAAGACCTTTACTGTTCATGTCTGTGTTTTGCATGAGCACTGAATGCGTGTTGAATCACTTTCTGTTTTTAATGTGTTGTCAAGTTCACAATTTCTTTATTTCATGTACATTAAAAATTGGCTATGTATTGGGTGTGTAATTGTTTATACAGTAAAGTTTTCTCATGAAGTCTTTGTGTTCAGTTTTAATAAGTAACATGCTTAAAGTAAATGCATATTTAAATTATAAAGTATATCTAAAGTAAATACATATTTAAGGAGAAGTATATTAATGTGTTTTCAGTAGAAATATCTGCCAAGAAACAACTTGGCAGCTGTCAGATTTACTCACTTGTATTTACTCAGGGTGTCCGCGGGGTCTTAAAAAGTATTAAAAGTTGATAAATCCATTTTGGGAAAATTAAGGCCCTTAAAAGGTATTAAAAAGTCTTAATCCCGATTTTATGAGGTATTTAAATTCTGTTCAAGCTTTGTCAAAAGAGTTTGACTCCAAAAAGTATGCATGAATATATTTATTTTCCTCCCCATAACTATTAAAAACGAAGGCGTGCTGTGGCGTGTGCGCCGTTTACGGATGACGTCACGTATTTTGCGAAATGCGCGGTTAGGTGATGTGTTGATGTGTCGCCCTCCACACGTCGCGAAACAGACTCCGAAATGGGGAAATGTAAATTTGCGGACTCCTGGTTGGAGAAGGATGAGTTTAAACAATGGCTGAAGCCTGTCGCTGAAAACAACCGAGGCTTACTGTACATATTGTAAAAGAAGATTAGCGTAGCCTCGATGGGCATCAACGCTGTCAAGTCCCACATGCACGGTGCTAGCCACAAGGCCGCCGTTGGCTGCAGAGAGCAGTCGCAGCTGTCCATCGCCAGTTTTTGTGCTCCAACAGCGACACCACTACCTAACAGTAACACGACAGCTGAACTTGTCAGGCACATGTCAGGAGTTTGAATCAGTATATGATTCACTGTTGCTCTTTGTTAATGTATATTTTAATAAACCTTGCCATTGCTTCAATTTATTCTTTTGCGCTTTGTTTCTTCCGAGCCTTTCTGAGTTCTGTTGTATGGTTGTGCTCTATAGATTTATTTGCAAACCACAACTGTTTATTAAGTTAAAGGTTTGTTGCTGATTAGAACTTGAAGTGCGATGAGGTCTTAAAATATTTTGAGAAGGTCTTCAAAAAGTCTTAAAAAGGTATTGAAATTAACTTCAGGATTCCTGCATATACCCTGTTACTTTGTGATGTGCTGGTTGGCTTTTAGAAAATCCTTTTTTTATTAACATTTGGGCAGCCATGAAGCACTGTGACCATTAAGAGTATGGTTTAATTTTGCCTCTTTATTCAGATACCTGGACTGGAGTACAGTTTGTAGAAACTCATTGAGAGCATTACAGGAAAATAAATATGCTCAGTGCTTTCTTCTGAAATTTCCCAGTGATGTTGGAGAAGATGTGGTGTTCATAAACATCAGCTTCATAATAATAGAGAACAGCTGCTCAATTTAACGCTAAAGTGGTCTTGGAGTATAATTTCAATATAGCCGCATTTTTTATACAACTATAAACTGATTTCTCATGAATAAACCTCCCTTTTAAATTGACCCTCATTTTGAGTTCCGGATTTTGTCATTGTGTTGCACTGAAACCTACTGATTTTGCTTATACAGGGAATAACAGTTTACCAAATGCATAATTATTGTTGTTTGTTGGAATGTTTTTCCCCCACCTTGTTAAATGTGTGGTGTTTCTGGTCAAAAATGACTGGCTTACACAAAACTAAAAATGACTAGCCTACGCAAAACCGCTCATCAATTATGCTATATTATTGTCAAATATTGGATTCACACATGGTTTGTATTTCTTTTTGGAATTTACTGGTTGTAGGCCTCATTATTCTGAGCTTATGCACTCTAATCATTTTTTATGCAAAAAAGAGAAGAGCAACAGTTGAATCTTCTTTATCCCTTCCTTGACCATGTGACTAGAAACCTAATCTGAGACATTCAACCTAACCAATTAACAGCTTTCCCCACTGTACTAAAGTTGTGACAATTAGAAGATCCCCCAGTTATCCACACCTTGATCTATACAGGCTATCATCACTATCAGCACCTCTGTGTCCTTAGGAATTTGAAATAGCTCTTTCGTTAAGGAATCGAGGTGTGGGAAGGGGAAACAAATATCTTTGTTGATTTTCATCCCTACAAGTTGATGAGTCATTTGGATTTGTTTGATTTGCAAATTGTTTATATGGTATGGTACAAAATATAATAAGCCGTATTTTGTTTTCCTGTAAATTATTTTATGTCCACAGAATTGTCATGCAGCATGAAAAAACAGCAGTTATCATTCATTTATAGGTGTCTGGACTCTGGAGAGCAATGTCATGGTTACTGTGAATGGCACGTTTGTTCATTATTCAGCGATGCCAGCAGATGCCATGGAGTTTAGTACATGTATTTGAGGTATACGTGTGTGCCTTTGCTCAGGCAGTGCTGGGCAGTTTACCAAAAGTTTGTTGTAATTTGTGCTCGTGTTTGTTCTGCTCTAGTTTCTTCTGACACCCTGGAGAGAAATGAAAATCATCTCAAATAAAGCAAATCAGTATAGTTAGATGTACTGTATAATATGAATTGACATTATGATTTCATCCCCTACACATTTTAGCGAAGTAATGGTGTTGTCATCTAAAATGCATGCAGGTTACTTTACTTCCTGAACAAGTTCACAGCACCCCAGTGCACTCCCAGGTCACGATGACAGCTTTCACTTTGCCAGGTTTTTTTTGCAAAAAGAAAACAACTTTTTTTTTTTTTTGCCTGTTTTGAGCTAAATCGTCAGTGTAAAAGCACCCTCACTTTGGTTTTTAAGATTTTTATTACAACCCGAATTCCGGAAATGTTGGGACGTTTCTTAAATTTGAATAAAATGAAAACTAAAAGACTTTCAAATCACGCGAGCCAATATTTTATTCACAATAGAACATAGATAATGTTTAAACTGAGAAATTTTAAAATTTTATGCACAAAATGAGCTCATTTCAAATTTTATGCCTGCTACAGGTCTCAAAATAGTTGAGACGGGGGCATGTATACCAAGGTGTAGCATCTCCTCTTCTTTTCAAAACAGTTGAAAGACGTCTGGGCATCGAGGTTATGAGTTTCTGGAGTTTTGGTGTTGGAATTTGGTCCCGTTCTTGCCTGATATACACTATATTGCCAAAAGTATTGGGTCACCCCCTTCTAATGAACAGGTTTGACTACTTTAGTAATTTCCATGAGTACAAATCTTAATGTTTAAGCATATAATGATATTCTAGGGAATTGTGTGCTTCTAATTTTAAAGCAACAGTTTGGACAGGACCCTTTTCTATTCTAACATGCACTGTAAAAAAATGTACCGTAGAATTTACAGGATGTTACTGGCCAAAAAGTTGCCAATAAAATCTTGTAAAAATGGTGTAAAATGGATTACAGTAGGCCTACCTTTTTCTGAACGCGGAAGTCTCCCCCGATTAGAACGGTGCTTTACATTTCCGGTTTCTAATCACATTTACATATTTTCAGAGCCGATAATATAATGTGAAACCTATGAAAGTCATTTTAAAAAATCATGTGGCGCCATTGTTTCATCACTTTACAGTGTCGCAATGACCGTCTTTTTGCAGTAAAGGACCAGTCATAGTTCAATGAGTGGGAAGATGACATGAAGCGACGCGAGGTTAGCTGCATTGAGAACAGATGAGTGCACATACAGCTCCCGATCGGGGTGAAGTTCATGGGAATTTGTACACAGAATGATAAGAGCAAACGTTATTTTAACATATTATTATTTCACACTCAGTATTTTAACTTAAACGCTGCAAGCCACAGTGCCTGACAAGACAGATTTTCTGATACGCAAAACAAGTACTTTAAAGGAATTCCTTCGCTTACTGCCGTTACTGTGGCAGCCAACAACAGCACAGCAACCCTCTGCACATTTTTATATGTAGTTTTTTTTTACCCCGTTTTAACGGATTTCTATGGAGACCGGAACACGAGAGCACCCAAACGGAAGTTAGAATCCATCATGGTGCCGCTCATTGGTTATTCAGGAAAAAGGTCTATACATACTGC
The DNA here is from genome assembly GCF_012432095.1 of Onychostoma macrolepis. Classification (NCBI taxonomy): domain Eukaryota; kingdom Metazoa; phylum Chordata; class Actinopteri; order Cypriniformes; family Cyprinidae; genus Onychostoma; species Onychostoma macrolepis. Next base: position 16,786,475 of record NC_081159.1, on the reverse strand, counting down.
AAAGCAAATTGCAGTTAATTGCTGTATGTGAAATACAGTAATTTGTAGTATTTTTTACAGTAACATTGAATTAAACTTGTAGTTTATATTACATCAATATTTTATATCTCATGAAAGTACAGTATTTACCTGGCAACAAAAGTTGCCAATAAAATCCTGTAAATATATTTTACAGCAATATTTTGTAATCTCACTAAAGTACAGTATTTACCTGGCAACAAAAGTTGCCAATAAAATCCTGTAAATACCCCTAAATCCAAGATGATGTTGTAATAATTTAACAATGAAAATGCTGCAAAGAATAATTTTAACAGTAAACTGTAAAATACTGATTTAAATGAATTATCATGAGAACTATCTTAATACATTTACAAATGAATAAAAACCAAGTCAAAGATGTTGCAAATAAATATTTATTAAAACTGGCAGAAAGACATTGCAAGGCTTTTACTGGTAAAAAATGAAAATGCCAGTCTTTCAACAGTTAAAATCTTATCATAAAAATAACATAGCATCACAAAATAACTACAAATAACTGTTATATCACAACAAATAAGCCATATTCTGAGTAGAACATTAACTTTCTATAAAAAAAATTAAGGTCAATCAACAGAATTTGTATAATTTTGGTTAAAGGATTAAAATAAAATGCTGGAATCAACATTATACCACAAATTCTGTTGTTTGAGCTTATGTTATATTAAATTTAGAATATTCCTGCAAAAGACAATTTAATAAATACATACTGAAAGTCCATCAACTTTCTGAGATGAGCACACACATGAGGGTTGTCCCTCTTCTCTGAGACCTTTCCACTTGTTTTGCCTCTGTATATCCGTCTTGTATCCAGTGAGTGTTGTGATTCCAACAAAACATCTGCACATAAAAACAAGCAGAAGCTTTAGAATAAAGTTCAGTATTGAATGAAACTAGCTCAATAAAATAAATGTAAAAATGTCACTTATACAATACAATCAGCATTTACCAGTACTTAAACTCAATAAGTAAGCTTTTTCACAAATGAAATTACTCAAGTAAAACATGTTACCTTTGAAATTAATTCAAGTGTGCAAAAGACGCCTGCTCCCGGGACGCCAGGCTGAAGTTGTAATAAGATTGAAAATCCAGCCGCAAAGTTGAGGTATGAATTCACAACCATGTGACCCTCGAATAGGCCTAGTCAAAAGCCACTGGGTGCACCTGAAATGAATAAATATAAGCAATAATGTAACTTACAATACAGTATTTCAATATAAAATGTAATCTAAAATACAAGTTTATCAAATGATTTACAACAGAATGTTGTATATACATACATTAATACATTACATGCAGAAATACATTACCTAATATAATCAGCTTCAGAGAGTCTTGAAGCATCAAACATTTCTCCACATCAGCTGCTATTCTTTGCACCTACAAGAAATAATGAAAATTATCTTGATTTAAAAAAAAATGCATTTACATAAGACCAAAATGAACACCCAAAAAGGCATATACAGGTGCATCTCAATAAATTAGAATGTCGTGAAAAAGTTCATTTTTTCTTGTAAGTTATTTCAAAAAGTGAAACTTTCATATATTTTAGATTCATTGCATGTAAAGTAAAACATTTCAAAAGTTTTTTTTTGTTTTAATTTTGATGATTAGAGCTTACAGCTCATGAAAGTCAAAAATCAGTATCTCAAAATATTAGAATATTTAAATTTGAGTTTAAATTAATGACAATCCCTACAGTATAAATTCTGGGTATCTCTTGTTCTTTGAAACCATAATAATGGAGAAGACTGCTGACTTGACAATGATCCAGAAGACGAACATCGACGCCCTCCACAAAGAGGGTAAGTCACAGAGGGTCATTACTGAAAGGTGTGGCTGTTTACAGAGTGCTGTATCAAAGCATATTAAATGCAAAATTTGTGTAGGAAAAGGTGCACAAGCAACAGGGATGACCGCAAGCTTGAGAATACAGTCAAGCAAAGCTGATTCAAACACTTGTGAAAGCTTCACAAGGAGAGAACTGAAGCTGGAGTCAGTGCATCAAGAGTCACCACGCTCAGACGTCTTCAGGAAAAGGGCTACCAAGCCACTTCTGAACCAGAAACATTGTCAGAAGCGTCTTACCTGGGTTGTGGAGAAAAAGAACTGGACTGTTGCTCAGTGGTCCAAAGTCCTCTTTTCAGATGAAAGTAAATTTTGCATTTCATTTAGAAATCAAGGTCCCAGAGTCTGGAGGAAGAGTGGAGAGGCACAGAATCCATGTTGCTTGAAGTCCAGTGTGAAGTTTCCACAGTCTGTGATGATTTGGGCTGCCATGTCATCTGCTGGTGTTGGTCCACTGTGTTTTCTGAAGTCCACAATCAACGCAGCCATCTACCAGGAGATTTTAGAGCACTTCATGCTTCCTTCTGCTGACAAGCTTTATGGAGATGCTGATTTCATTTTCCAGCAGGACTTGGCACCTGCCCACACTGCCAAAGGTACCAAAAGCTGGTTCAATGACCATAGTGTTACTGTGCTTGATTGGCCAGCAAACTCACCAGACCTGAGCCCCATAGAGAATCTATGGGGAATTGTCAAGAGGAAGATGAGAGACACCAGACCCAACAATGCAGATGAGCTGAAGGCCACTGTCAAAGAAACCTGGGCTTCCATACCACCTCAGCAGTGCCACAAACTGATCACCTCCATGCCACGCCGAATTGAGGCAGTAATTAAAGCAAAAGGAGCCCCTACCAAGTATTGAGTACATATACAGTAAATGAACTGTATTATTATCCTGACCTGAGACACATTCATTAGTATATAACATAAACAAAATGGGTGAACTAACACAGCACTGCGGTGCCCTCGACCCCGTATTAGTAATTAGTATTAGAACGGTTGTGGAAACAGAACCACAGCGTGCATACTGTTGATGGGATTGATCTATGCCTTCAACCTTGAGTATCACAAAAACCTGAAGTACACCTTTGAAGTGTTCCAGAAACTTTTTTTGGAACTTGACGAAGCAAAACTGCTGAAGAAGGTCCTAAGCCTCAAGCATAAACTAATGGAATGAGCTGTCTGTACTGTAAGTTCAGGCTCTGATTGTTTGCTTCATCCAATGAAGACATTGTTTTATTTTCAAATAGTAAATGTTTAAGAAGTTACATGTAATGTGAGTTATATGTAATATGATGTTGTATGTCACTTAAAATTGAATGTAAGAGCGTTTTTTTGCACTTACGGTAATTAGTTTTAAATGAAGTTGAAATTGAAATGTTTGTTTGCATCCATATAGCATGCCAGTCTATTGAGGTAAATAAGATCAGTCTCTCCTCTCATTTCAGTGTCTCCTTTCATTTTCTAGTGTTGCAAGTATTGTAGCCACACATTAAATCTAAACACTTATTGTTTGAAATGATAACGTGAAGAAACCGTATTTAGGAATCTTGCTTCTAATGTATATTTTGACATCTCATGAAGACTTTGGTTCATTTTTGAATGGAATATGTTCAAGAAGCTTTATGTTACATTATGATAATGTATTTCACATGAATTTTATTGTAAGGGGTTATTTTGTACCTACATTAATTAGTTTTAAATGTTTTTAAAAATAAAATGTTATTTGGTCAATAAAAAAGCAATTGATGCAATCTCCTGCGTCTGACCATTTTTAAGTAAATTCAACCTTCCCTGAATAAGTAATGTGTAATTATTTATATTGGCTAATCATTATTAATAATAATTTAGTAGATAAACTGTTGCCTGCTAACAATAGAGTTACTCAATTTTTATAAGTAATTAGTCATGTAATTTAATGAGAAATATTAGGTAGACATTACCTAATTTCTTTTAGTTTGTCATAGCTGTAAAATTTAGGTACTCTTTACTCAATACATAGGATGGAATCTACCCAAACAAAGTGAGTGCAAATTGTTACCTCAATTTTAGATTCTATAGGTTGTTTTTTACAGTGTTAGTTCACCCAAAAAATGAAAATTCTGCCATTAATTACTCATCCTCATGTCGTTCCAAATCTGTAAGACTTTCGTTCATCTTCGGAACACAAATTAAAATATTTTTGATGGAATCTGAGAGCTCTCTGACCCTGATATTACCACGATCAACGCACAGAAACGTAGCAAGGACATTGGTAAAATAGTCCATGTGACATCAGGGGTTCAAGTGTAATTTTACGAAGCTACGAGAGTACTTTTTGTGCACAAAGAAAACAATAATAAAATAATTTATTCAACAACATAATTTAACGGTGGGGAAGGTTAGGACGATTTCAAGGGCCCAGCGAGGGAGAGGGGGCCCGGGACACATTTTTTACCGAGGGGGACCCGAGTCAATGTTCAGGGGGCTTGGAAACCATAGGGGCCAACCATAGCAAAGCTACCTGAAAAACTAAGTGCACCTAAGGCAAAAGCTGCTTTAAACGCAAATGATGGTCACACCAAATGATTTAATTTATTGTGGGAGACATCTTGAAACCCTACTTGCTGATTTAATTTAGTTAATAGAAGTTAATTGATAAAGAAAATCTATTTACGACATTATTTTTGACAGCATCCTCATTTTACAGCATTTTTACACAAATGCCTAAAACTTTTAACAGTACTGTAGCTTTGCAGGTAGGATTCTTGAAGCGTCTTGGAAACATTGCCAAAGTTCTTCTGGATTGAGTCTGTCTCAGTTTGTTCTGTTTCTTCATGTCATTCCAAACAGACTGGATGATGATGAGATCAGATCTCTGTGTGGAGCACTGGCTGTTTTAGACTCCTTGTGCAAACAAAAAAACTCACTGGATTATTACAATTAATGGCAAAATGAATGTTTGGAAATGTAAACTGATATTTCCTACTGACACACTACAGCAAAATACAGAAATATCTGACTTAAAACTATTTTTTATCTGGTGAAAAAACTAGTGTTCTAATAATTTTGGCCATCACTGTAAATGTGATTTAAAAATAAAATGAAACGAATTGAACTGAATAGTTCAAGAACCAACTTCATAATATATTAATCAAAATGTGCCTCTGGCACCAAAACCAGATAAGCCTGGAATAGAATATTACAAAATAAATCAAATAGCATAAAAAAGACAAATTCACTACATTGGAATTCATTACTATCCTGGGAAATGAGTCATTTCTCTAATGAATTGGACGTTTGAGTTAGCAATCCATTCTCCCTGTTATTTTCACACGTATACCAAGATAAATGAATGACTCCCAAAGCAGACTTGGACTGCTCTACCTGACCAAAAGAAAAAAAAAAAAACAGTCTATCTTTGTGCTTAGCATGTTTAGTAAATGAAAAGCTTATTGAGCTCCAGTGAGCTAAATTATTCAGAAATATAATATCCAAATTTTATGAATGAATGAGGCATTTATATAGTGCTTTATTGTGTATTGCTGTACACTCAAAGCGCTTTACAATCATATGGGGGGGGGGGGGGGTGTCTCTTCTCAACCACCACCAGTGTGCAGCATCATTGGATGATGCGACGGCACACGGCAGCCACAAGACAACGGCGTCAGGGCCAGTGAGCTCACCACACACCAGACCTCAGAAGAGCACACCTATTATTTGAAGAGCAAATTAGTGCTGTCAGGAGCAGCTTTTTACATCTCAAGGCTATCACTAAATTGAAGTCGTTCTTTTCCAGGAATGACATGGAAATAGTGATTCATGGATCATGCCCTTAATAGATCAAGGCTTGACTGTTGTAATGCACTTTATGTCGATTTACCTCAATTATCTCTACAGCTGGTGCAGAATGCTGCTGCTAGATTCTTAACAGTGACCAAAAAAAGAGAGTGCGTTACTCTGTTTCTTGCCTGTGAAGTTTCGTATTGATTTTAAGATTCTGTTTGCATTGAGGCCTTGTTTGGGCTTGCCCCTAAATAATCTTTTGACCCCCCTACTCCCCATTGAGACAGCTGAGATTCTTCTGTGCTTGTTTTGGCCCCAAGTTTGTGGAACAGTCTCCCATTTCAGAGGTCATAGAAGTAGGTTCATAGTATTGAATAGTTCAAGAACCAACTTCATAATTCATTCTTCAAAATGTGGCTCTGAGATAGTGAATAATAGGCACCAAATCCAAAACCAGGAAAGCCTGGAATAGAATATTACAAAATGAATCAAATATTGCATAACATTTTTTTAAAAATCATTATATTGGAATTCAGTACTGTTTTCTGGGAAATGAGTCATTTCTTTGTCAGTGTGTGGTGAATAACGAATTGGAAGCACTCAGATAGAGGAAGTTTGAGTTAGTGATCCATTCTTCCTGTTATCTTCACACATATACCAAACAAACAAGACAAACAAATGACTGCCAAAGCAGACTTGGACTGCAATTTTTAAAAAAACAACAGTTAAGCTGTATGCTTAGCATGTTTTGCAAATGAAAAGCGTGTACAGTGACGTTAGGGTTAGGCCTTGCCTTCTACAAAAATAAAGAACTGACAATGTGCAAGATATTTAAATTTGGCATCTGATCTCTATTGCTGGTGGTGGCTTAGTAACAAAGAAAGAGCAAGAGAGTATTATTGTGTTCCCACGGTCACCAGGTCTCAATATAATATGAACTCCACACAAAACATACGCATATGTGGTTGATATTAGTGAAAATGTTTAATTATTTGATTTATTTATTTGAAAAGGTATGATGACACACATTGTTTCACACATTTTTGGGATATCCAGCTACAAACAATAATTAAAGGTATAATGAATACAGTAGTATAAAGTCAGAGCTGAAAAGTAAATAATAATAATAGTAAGTAAATAAATAAATAAAATAATAAAGTATGAAAAATCTTTAAATGATGCATATTCTACCAGCATTCTCTAAGACCAGAAATAGGACAGTTTATCCAAAAATTACATTAAAGTTTGGTCATAATTTACTTACACTCTTAAAAATAAAGGTGCTTCACTATAAATGCCATAGAAGAACCTTTTTGTCTAAATGGTTCCATAAAGAACCTTTAACATCTGAAGAACCTTTCTGTTTCACGAAAGGTTCTTTGTGGTGAAAGAAGGTTCTTCAGATTGTAAAAAGGTAAGGAAGAGATGGTTCTTTAAAGAACCTTTGACTGAATGGTTCTTTGACTGGATGTTCGATATTCGCATATTTAGGGACTGTCTCTGAAGTTACATGCGATATTGGTATACACTTTTCTAACTTCAATAGCATATGAGCAGAATGACTTACAGTCATAACACAAACTGTAAACTGTTCATCTAGGTGTCAACTATAATGCACACTTTTTACATTTGAGATATTTATTAAAATCTACTGTAAATCATATGTAAAAATAGCAATTTTTCACTACCGAATAGGCTCAAATGCAAAATATGCCATAATTTAAAGCTCAATAGCATTTGAGCAGAATGATTTACAGTCATAAAACAAACTGTAAACTGTTCATCTAGGTGTCAACTATAATGCACAGCTTTTACATTTTTGGTGTTTATTAAAGTAAACTGTAAATCATTTATTAAATATTCAATTTTTTCACTACCGAATGGGCTCAAATACAAAAATATGCCATAATTTAAAGCTCATTGGGCTTTAAATTTGCGTTGGAGCCCATTCGGTACTGTAAAATAGCAATTTTTACATTTGATTTACAGTTTATTTTAATAAATATCAAAATTGTAAAAGGTGTGCATTATAGTTGACACCTAGATGAACAGTTTACAGTTTGTGTTATGACTGTAAGTTATTCTCCTCAAATGCTATTGAGCTTTAAACTATGGCATATTTTGCATTTGAGCCCATTTGGTAGTGAAAAAATAGAATATTTAATAAATGATTTACAGTTTACGTTAATAAACACCAAAAACGTAAAAGCTGTGCATTATAGTTGACACCTAGATGTACAGTTTACAGTTGTTTTTATGAATGTAAGTCATTATGCTCATATGCTATTGAAGTTAGAAAAGTGTATACCAATATCGCATGTAACTTTAGAGATGATCCCTAAATATGCGAATATTGAACGTCCAACGTCATTTTTCAACTTGCAGGGTCCTCCGTTGTTTGTCTTAGTTTTATGGTTTGCATGCATTTGTAAAAAATAGAAATAATTTTATATAAATTTATACTTTTATTGGAGCACCTAACCCCACCCCTACCCTAAACCTACCCAGTTCTGAACAATATAAAACACGTAACAGGCAAATATAAGTGCAGTCAGAGGTATTTTTTTGCAAAAACTGACCATAAACAAGCAGTATAAAAGCATTACAAACAAGTCGTGTTGCATTCCAAGCAGACCCGGCGCCAGCCACAAATTCACGGACGGGCATTTCATTTTTTCAGGGGGGCACAAATGAGATCAACCTCATTGCAATGCATAATATCATTGATTATGAATTAAATGGACAAAAAACAAGGAAGAATTGACGTACCACTCCACTGACGCAATACAACAGACAGAGGAGTCGTAAAGATTGGACCTAGCCTACTGAAGCAGTCTAAACACACATTATATTATATTTCGTTTCATTTTTTATAAAGCTAATATAAAAACGTTTGGAGCACTTTTTGTTCGTTAAATGTAAGGTTTTTTTTAAGTAACGACCAAGCGGCCAGCGGCAGACAGTGAGCTGATCATAGCCTATGTTTGATCAATTTAGCCTTCTCTAAGCACCACGACTTGCCTAAAATAAAATATATAGAAACAGTTCAAGCATCACAATGTTAGTTTAAATGTTTGAACTATATAAATGTGCGCTAGGTGCATATATAATCGTTTGTGTGAAGAGTGGAAGCTGAAGCCACTTTGCAGGACATGGAGGCGCCAGAGCGGTCACTTGCATTTTTTCTTGATAGTGGAAACAACTTAAAATACGCCGTAATTTTTGCTTATAAAGGTAAGAGTAATACATCATTCGGAACTGTAAAGGGTCTACTTTTATTTATGTGCATTCACAATATCAACAAAACGTTGTGCTTTTATTAAAATAAATAGGAAAACAGAGGATGCGCTTGCCATGTCGTCTTGAATAGGAGTGCTTCACAACGATGAACCGAAACTCAACGAATTGAGTCACAAATATAATAAATATATCTATAAAAAGCTTTAAATTACTACTTTAAAACGAAATAATTCAAATCGAAAACAAAAGCTCTTTCATTATGTAATCCGTAAAGATGCATTTCTCTCTAAAGGCACGTCCAATGAGGAGATGGCGAGTCATTTTTCATCACTGTCTAAAATATAAAAATAAGGAAAAGCCTAAAACAGGCCCGATTATATTTTTTTCTGATTTTTATGTTGCTCTGCTCTGAATTCCTTAAGATTTAAAGGATTTTCTGGAATGCAATTTTGTCTGATGTGTGAATTATTTATTAGCCTATTTTTTAATCCATGCAACAAAACAGCTTTTAAAATTATTAATTGCATTCCAGATGATTTTAAAGAACTTTTCACTATAAATTTTACGGGTAGCTTGAATGTAAAACATTGTCATCAATTGGTTGTATTCCCATTTGTAAAATAGGCTACAAATTAATTGTTGTAGTCTAACCCGATCTCACGAAAGTGCGTGTAGCACGATTTTCTGTTTCTATTTGACGCAATGTTTATAAGCAGAAATTGACTTTGGCATGCAAAAGACTGATACATTCATTATTATTGGCATGGCTGGTTCAGTCGACAGAAATACGGGACACACGGACCTATAATTTACTGCTGAAATGTTTGCGGGGCAAATCTCAGGTCAGTCTGAGCGCTCATGGTACGCACAGTGCGTACAGCCGTACACCTGCAGGCGCCACTGCAGTTAAGCAACATCACACGACCAAGAGTGCTGAATACCATCACGACTGAAAATGTGACGCTGGCCTCTTGCCATACCCTAGCCCAGTCAGAAAAAATTAATGAAAAATTATCCATACTTTATATCTCTATTATAATTCATCATTATTATTTGAAATCAGAGGGTTTTAAAAGGTTTAACCAATGCCAATAATTAAAAAGAGCTTGTCAGTAAAACTTCGTAACGCCATTGGATCCTCAAGCTCTCAGCGAAAGCTCGTAACTTCACCCCGCCTCCATTCAGATTGACGGGCAATGCACAGCCTGGAGGAGACAGATATCTGCTTTTTCGCGATGCAAGGGTAAATAAATAATAATTGATGTTTGAATAGTACAGCGTTTTCTTTACTCAGCAGGCTCGTCCAGGGCGGGCACTAGTGACTCACAGGGCGGGCCAGGCCCCCCATTGCCCGTCCATGGCGCCGGGACTGATTCCAAATCTTCTGAAGCCATACGAAGTCTTTATGAGAAGAAGAGAGCAAAACATAAGGTTTTAATTGCTGAAAATGATCCCGCTCTGTTAAAGTGCTCACATCTCATTCAAAAGCATTCTCCCATCCCGCAGCATGGTGCAATCGGTCATGAGACACACACGAGCCAACTGCATTTCACAACCAAGGCTGACGTAAGGAAAAATGACGCTAAAGAAGTACCTTGAGCTAGTGGTCTTCACGGAGGACCCGGGACCTGTACGGCTCTATATTTTAAATGGTCAGCCGGGTCCGGGTCGGGTCCCAATCTATTACTTCGGGTCCAGGGTCTATTTAACATTGAGTGCGTTTACATGCACCCTCTTAATGCGATTATAATGAGATTTTATTGTGATTAATCTCTACCTCATGTAAACGCAATACTTCGATTTAAATAATGCGATTAAGCTCATAATCGCAGCAAGCATAATCGTATATACAGGCGTATATCGTATATCGTAAATTTCATAATCGAAATATACAGGTATGTAAACACCTTAATCGCAGTATTGCTGCTCTGACCAAAGTGCGCATGTGCTTGTGACATATATGAATAACGTGACATGCACCTGTAATAATACGGACATTACAAATGATGACGGGGAAGAAAGCATCGCATTCTGGGGAAAACACAACTCGCTGTCACCAGTCTCTGTTCCTTACCCTCATCCAGAAACGGCGAGTAGAACTCGACGGCAGCGTATAGGCAAACAAATTCCATCACATTTCTATGGCACCAAAAAAGCGTGGAATACAGCCATACAAAATCATTATTCATTAGACGTAAATAAATTAAAACAGCGGCCAGTAACACACCTGCTCTTTCTGAGTCCATCATTTGTGATGTGCAGTGGGGTATGTGAATAAGTGCAGTGGGGTATGTGAATAATGGCAGTAAAAAAATTAACCACAATTCTTAGCGAATAATAAAAATAATGGAAATTGTGGTGATAAGGTTAACTACTGCCAACTAGTGGGGGAGTGGGAAGTTGAGACAATAAAGTTGCATGTTATAACAATCGTCTCGCCTGGCTTGTTTTAACACGAAACTCGCACAAATAGCCATCCTAACGCAACATGGTGTTAGAATATTGCACAAGAACGGCGTAGGAGGAGAGCCCTTTCGTCAAGAGTGTTGCATACAACTCACGCTATTTAATGTGAAACTTCAGAGATAAGAGAGCGTTCAGCACATGCAGAAGAGAGTTGCGGAATAAAAGAAAATGGATCGTTTTCAGGTACCGCCACCACAAAAATGACTTCTCATTCTCTGACTTCTCAAAACCAGACGAATGGCCAAAGTGGAGTAAAAAATTTGAAAGATTTAGAGTGGCATCTGGACTTGTTAATACTCTCATTTATACAATGGGTGATGAGGCAGAGGACATCCTCACATCATTGCGACTCAGTTCAGAACAGCTCAGTGAGTATAATACTGTCATAGAGAGACTGAATGAACACTTTGTAGTACGAAGAAATGTAATATTTGAACGTGCAAAGTTTAACATGAGACAGCAAGAAGCAGGAGAGTCCGCAGATAATTTCATCACAGCATTACATTGCCTAGCAGAGCATTGTGGGTATGGACAGTTATACAGTGAAATGATTCGGGACAGATTAGTGGTTGGACTCAGAGATAAAAGACTGTCAGAACAATTCAGATGGATCCCGAACTCACTTTAGAGAAGGCTGTCATACGCATACGCCAAAGTGAGCTGGTAAAAAAACAGCAAGAGGAGCTGAAAGCCAATTTCAAAAGTGACACTGCAACAAATATTGACATTGTTTATGCACAACAAAGACCTTACAATAAAGGACGAGGCATGATGCAGAGTAAGAGGCCTGCTAGAATGGCAGGGAAACAGGCAGCTTCGGAAAAGTCCATTCCATGCAAGAGGTGTGGAAAAACTCCATCTCACAGCAAATTTCACTTCCCGGCAAAACAGGCATACTGCAACCTTTGTAGGAAAAAAGGGCATTATGCTAAAGTTTGCAGGTCCAGAGGCATAAGTGAATTGAATATGAGTCATGAGGAACATGAGAGTGGCATAGCATTCTTAGGCACTGTCAGTACAGAGCAGAGTGATGCCCCCTGGCTAATAAAACTTAAAGTGAATGATTCAGATGTGCTGTTCAAAGTGGACACGGGAGCAGATGTCACTGTGGTTTCGGAAGAGCTGTTCAAGGAGGAAAATTTTGGTAAATTACAGAAAACTTCAAAGATGCTTTTAGGACCAGGTCAAGACTCACTGCAGCTTAAGGGTTTGTGCACAGTAAAAATCAGCACAAAAAGTAAAACCACAACCCAAGATATTTATGTGATCTCAGGATTGAAAATGGCTCTGCTAGGGAGGCCAGCAATCCATGCTCTAGGGATTATATCAAGAATTGATACGGTGAACCTCGATAGTCTTGAGTCAGTTAAAAGGCAATTCCCTGATTTATTCCAGGGTCTTGGGAAAATGCAAGAAGAGTATGAGATATCTCTAAAGCCAGATGCCAAGCCCTTTTCACTGTCAACTCCCCGTCACGTTCCACTGCCCCTAATGTCAAAAGTGAACCAGGAATTGGAACACATGGAAAATCAAGGCGTGATTACCAGAGTGGAACAACCAACTGACTGGTGCGCAGGTATGGTTGTTGTTCCCAGTGGTGCAGTACGCATATGTGTGGACCTAACCGAACTCAATAATGCAGTAAACAGGGAAAGATACATTCTTCCTTCGGTGGAACACTCTCTGGGTCAGCTCAAAGGAGCCAAAGTCTTTTTGAAATTGGATGCCAATTCACGGTTTTGGCAGATCCCTCTGTCACAGAATTCAACCCTTCTCACAACCTTTATTACTCCCTTTGGAAGATTCTGCTTCAACTGACTTTGTTTTGGGATATCTTCGACCCCAGAACATTTCCAAAAGAGAATGTCACAGATGCTGGAGGGTCTAGAGGGTGTTCTGTGCCACATGGATGACATATTAGTGTTCGGAGCTTCCCAGACAGAACATGACCAACGTCTCTTTGCGGTGCTGCAAAAACTGCAAAAGGGCGGAGTGACTCTCAATCAGAAATGCGAATTCTCCAAGAGGAGTGTGAAGTTTCTTGGACAGATACTTGATGAGTCAGGAGTTCATGCCAATCCTGAAAAGGTTCGGGCAATCACACATATGAGTGAACCAACAAACACGAGTGAAATGCGGAGATTCATGGGTATGATAAATCACCTAGGGAAGTTTTTACCTAACCTAGCGGAGAAAACACAGCATTTGAGAGATTTCCTGCAGAAAAAGAATATGTGGGCATGGGGAGAGCCACAATAGAGGGCTTTTGAGAACATTAAACAAGACTTAAGTACACCACCTGGGTTTGAAGCCACCTGGGGAGAAGGCGATTAGTCACCAGAAGAGACAGACGGCAGTGCGTAAGTGTTTTAATACTCATTCTTAGCTCTGTTGTTTAAATTAATTCCTTGCTGCTAGGAAAGAATAGTTCGTTTCCTACCTATTTCTATTCTGCTTTTTCGTTGTGGTTTATATTTTTGATTGCACTTACTGATCATTATAATAACTGCCCTTTAGCTTAAACTCCTTTCCTGCACTTAAGTGCGAAGTGTTAGTTTCGATTTGAGCCATTGCCCTGCGATTGGCTGGTGGTTGTGCTAATTAAAAGCGACCACAGCTTTTTCACTCTAGACTGTGTATTTGTTTGAGGTGTGTGCGCTGGCGGAAGCGTCTGCGGAAGCGTTCAGCCGTCGTGTTCAGCCTCCTCGTGTGAAGACCGAGGAGTGTAAAGACCTGCGACTTTTTCCTGTGCGACTTGAACCGAGCAACGACACCGAGCTACACACTTAAGTATCTTTTTCCTTCCTCACTCTGCTCTCCTATCCTCTTTCCTTCTACCTCTATCATGTGTCTCCAAAACATTCCGGTTCTCTCTCAGCCACGCTCTAACATCACTCGCAGACGGCAACGTAATACTGCTAACCTCGCCCTATCTCTACATCTTCCACTACACCTCTGGCTTTCTCTGTGGGTCTCTGGAATTGTCAGTCAGCCGTCAACAAAGCTGACTTCATTTCTGCCTTTTCTTTAAAATCCACTCTCAGCATCTTGGGCTTGACTGAGACCTGGATTCGTCCAGAAGACTCAGCAACCCCAGCTGCTCTCTCTACTAATTTCTCTTTCTCTCATACTTGGCGTCAAGTTGGCGGGGTGGGGTACTGGCCTGCTCGTTTCACACAATTGGAAATACTCAACCCACTCTACCCTTTGCAATTACAACTCATTTGAATGTCATGCCATTACTGTATCAGCTCGATAAAACTCCAGATTGTGGTAATCTACCGTCCCCTGGACAAATTCTAGCCACCTTCCTAGAGGAGCTGGACGGGTTGTTGTCCTCTTTTGTGGAGGATGGCATTCCACTCTTAGTCTTTGGTGATTTCAACATTCACCTAGACAAGCCTTATGCTACAGACTTCCACTCGCTCCTAGCTTCATTTGATCTCAATCGCCTTACCACTACTAGCACGCACAAATCAGGCAACCAACTTGATTTAATTTACACGCAATTGTACTGCAGATAACATTCTGGTACAACCGCTACATATCTCGGACCATTTCTTCATTACATTTACACTACATTTTGCTACCCGTGTGCCACCAACCCCCTACCGGTTACTTTTAGGCGAAACCTGCGCTCCCTTTCTCCTTCCCATCTTTCCTCTGTAGTATCCTCCTCTCTTACCTCACCTACCCATTTCTCATCTCTGGATGTAAACGCAGCTACTGAAACTTTATGCTCTACCTTAACTTCTTGTCTAGACGACATTTGTCCTCTCTCCTCTAGGTCAGCACGGACTGCCCCTTCTAACCCCTGGTTATCTGATGTTCTTTGTGAACATCGGACTAAACTCAGAGCGGCAGAGAGAAAATGGCACAAATCAAACAACCCGTCGGACCTGAGTAGGTATCAGTCTCTGCTCTCATCTTTCTCTGCTGATGTCCACACTGCCAAATCCTCACATTTCCACAACAAGATCAACAGCGCTCCAGACATGCGTAATCTCTTCAGAACATTTAATTCTCTCCCTGTCCCCTCCACCACCTCCCACCACTTCTATTACAGCTGATGACTTTGCTACTTTTTACAGACAAAACTAGATCGATCAGTGATCAGTTCTCACCTCCACGCACAGGACCCCCAACCAACCACATCCACTGCTAAACCTCCCATTTTCTCCTTCTGTCCCCTGGACGGAGGCTGAAGTATCCAAACTTCTCCTCTCCAACCATCCTACAACATGTCCTCTTGACCCAATCCCTCGCACCTTCTGCAAGCAATCTCTCCCACGCTCTTACCGACACTCACACACATCATCAACACATCCCTACTCACAGGCATCTTCCCCACTGCGTTCAAGCAGGCTCGGGTAACCACTGCTCAAAAAACCTACATTAAACACTTCTCTTATAGAAAACTATAGACCTGTCTCTCTCCTTCCATTCATAGCGAAAACACTTGAACGTGTTGTCTTCAACCAGGTCTCATTGTTTCTTTCACAGAACAACAAACTGGACGCTAAACAGTCAGGTTTCAGGAGTGGCCATTCAACTGAGACTGCACTTCTCTCGGTCACTGAAGCCCTGCGAATTGCAAAAGCCCATTCCAAATCATCAGTCCTCATTCTGCTGGATCTATCTGCCGCGTTTGACACTGTCAATCATCAGATACTCCTCTCCACTCTCTCATCACTGGGCATCGCTGGAATTCCACTTCGCTGGTTTGAATCCTATCTCACTGGTAGGTCTTTCAGGGTGGCCTGGGGAGGGGAGGTATCCAAAGCACATACACTGGTCACTGGGGTTCCTCAGGGATCGGTTCTTGGACCCCTCCTCTTCTCCACATACACTACATCACTGGGTCCCATCATACAGGCACATGGATTCTCCTACCACTGCTATGCTGATGACACACAGCTCTATCTCTCTTTTCAACCAGATGATACAACGGTAGCTGCAAGGATCTCAGGTTGCCTGGCAGACATCTCGGCATGGATGAAAGAACATCACCTCCAGCTCAACCTGGCAAAGACTGAGCTTCTTGTCTTTCCTGCCGCTCCAACTCTACAGCATGACATCACGATCCAGTTAGGTTAATCAACAATTACCCCATCAACTTCGGTCAGAAATCTTGGTGTAATCTTTGATGACCAGCTGACCTTCAAAGACCACATTGCAAAGACTGCTCGATCTTGCAGGTTTGCACTACACAACATCAGAAAGATCAGGCCCTTTCTGACGGAGCATGCTGCACAACTTCTTGTCCAGGCCCTTGTCATTTCTAGGCTGGACTACTGCAATGCTCTTCTGGCTGGACTTCCATCAAACACAGTCAAACCTCTACAAATGATTCAGAATGCGGCGGCACGACTGGTCTTCAAGGAACCCAAAAGAGCCCATGTTACACCTCTCTTTATCTCATTGCATTGGCTACCAATCGCAGCTCGCATCAAGTTCAAGACACTGATGCTTGCTCATAGAACAACCACAGGCTCAGCACCCGCCTACATGCACTCACTATTAAGAATCTACATCCTCCAGAAGTCTGAGATCTGCTAGTGAGCGACGCCTCGTGGTACCACCACAAAGAGGCTCAAAATCACTCTCCAGAACATTCTCGTTCACCATTCCTGGCTGGTGGAATGATCTTCCCACCCATATTCGGAGTACTGGATCCCTGTCAATCTTCAAGCAACAGCTGAAAACTCATCTCTTTCGACACTACTTGACTTCAACCTACACATAAAAAAAAAAAAAAAAAATCTTTCTCCTTACTTATTCCTTCCCTTGCTAGCTTGTACTTATTTAAACAATGCCTGAGACTTGGTGTTACAAGCACTTCCTTTGTCGGATTGCCTCTTCAAGATGAATCGCTTCATGTGTTCCCCAAATTGTAAGTCGCTTTGGATAAAAGCGTCTGCAAAATGACTAAATGTAAATGTAAATGTAAATGTTTGCTCTGTATGACCTGAAAGCGCCCACAGTTGTCTCAGCAGATGCATCATCATATTGGCTGGGAGCTGTGTTGCTACAAATTCAAGGTGACAAACAGCTTAAACCCATAGCCTATGCATCAAGAGCACTCACAAACACAGAACGGAAATATGCGCAAATCGAAAAGGAGGCTCTAGCTGTTACCTGGGCTTGTGAGCGCTTCTCAGACTTTCTGGTAGGTCTTTCTTTTCATATAGAAACAGATCACAAACCCTTGGTACCTCTCCTGGGTTCTAAAAACCTAGACGAATTACCACCACGTATCCAAAGACTGCACATGAGACCTCATGAAATTCACTTACACTATTTCACACGTTCCAGGGAAGAACATTGCGACTGCTGATGTCCTCTCCAAAGCACCTGGAGGAGAAGAAGAAGACAAACAGCCAAATGAAGAAGAGTTCAGTTGTCACAAGCTTACCTGCTACCGAAAAGAGACTTCATGAAATTCAGCAACATCAGGAAGCTGATCCAGTTTTACAGCTGGTGAAGAAATATTCTCTAGAGGGCTGGCTGACCAAAAGAAGAGTTTAATCCATGGTGCAGCCATACTTCCAATTTGCTATGGAGTTAATGGTAGAAAATGGATTGCTGTTAAAAGGCTGTCGACTGGTAATTCTGAAATCTCTACAGAGCGATATCTTGGAAAAACTGCACACCGCACACCAAGGTATAGCTAAGTGTCGAGAACGTGCTAGGTCTCAGTGCACAGCTTCAGCAAAAGGTGGAGAAATGTGACATTTGTGCAAGCCATCGGAAGAACTTCAAAGAGACATTGATTCCCACTGAATTCCCTGAGAGACCTTGGACAAAGGTTGGAGCAGATCTGTTTCAGTGGAAGGACGATCA
The DNA here is from genome assembly GCF_012432095.1 of Onychostoma macrolepis. NCBI lineage: Eukaryota > Metazoa > Chordata > Actinopteri > Cypriniformes > Cyprinidae > Onychostoma > Onychostoma macrolepis. The sequence goes on along the minus strand of NC_081159.1, from coordinate 16,768,277 downwards.
GTACTTGCTGGTGATTGACTATTTTTCCCGGTTTGTGGAAATAGCAAAACTGTCATCAACAACTGCTGCATGTGTAGTAACCCATCTCAAAAGTATGTTTGCTCGTCATGGAATTCCTACTGAAGTGATGTCAGATAATGGCCCACAGTTCAGTGCGGAATACTTCAGGAAATTCGCTAAAGAGCGGGGTTTCTCTCACACAACGTCCAGTCCCAGATATCCACAAGCCAATGGGGAAGCTGAAAGGGCAGTGAGGACTGTGAAGGATTTTCTTAGCAAAGCGGCAGATCCATACCTTGCTCTTATGGAGTATCGGGCAACACCATTAGCCAAAGGATACAGTCCTGCAGAAGTGCTAATGGGCAGAAAGCTTCGCACTACAGTCCCGGTCAAACCATCAGTGTTGAACCCAAGCTGGATGGACTTGAATCGTCTGAAAGAAGAAGAAAAGGTTAGGAGAGAGAAACAAGGAAAACAATTTAATAAAAGACACAGAGCACATGATCTACCACAGTTACATCCAGGAGAGTCTGTGTGGATTGGTGACACTAGAGAAAAAGGGATTGTGATTATGTCAGCAGGGACTCCCAGATCTTACCTTATGGATTCACCTAAAGGTATTCTTCGTCGAAATCGGAGTCACCTAGTACCCACACCAGTGGCACCACCAGCAGGAATCTCAGGGTGTACACCGGCGCCTGAACTGGAAAACAAGGCTTCTATAAAGGGACCAGATGTTCTGTTTTCAGATAATGTTTCAGGACTACCCAAAACTGCTGAGAAAAGATATCCTTCTAGGGAAAGGAAACCCCCAAAGTACCTGAAGGACTTTGTACATAGTTAGCAGGTGCTCTTGGGAAAAGTGAGTGATTTGCTACGGGGCATAATAAACCCCCACACTCAGTAGAAGGGATGGGCAGTCTACCCCACGCTTCTTAGTTAAACGGAAAGATAAACTGTTCTGTTCATGTGGATGTAATGTGTATGGAAAGTTTTGTGGGGGGAAAAAATGTACATGTTGCATAGGTAAAATGTTACAAGTAGTTTGTGTGCATGTAAACGTAGTGACTTGTGTAATACCCGAGTCAATCGGAGATCACCGCACCCGCCAGTGATCAGTGTCAGCATGCATGTGTTTTGTAACTTGCAGTTTGTAAAATTAAAGTGTAACGCACTTCTTGTTCTGTGCGTTTTTTTGCTAAAAAATAATTGCTTCGAGTCTTTATTACAACCAACAAAAAGTATCGTAGGGTAAACGTAACAGTCGAAGTTGACTCGAGATGGAGAAAAAAAAACTGATTCAAAGTTGCATTAGTCATCCATCTCCAACCGTGACAGCAATTCGACTTTTAAAGCTGGAATAATGAGTGGATTAAGAAGGCTTTTTTCAGTTGGCAATAGAGAGGGACAGCCTAACATGGATGGAAATTTATTGGCCAGGAGGATTATGCATGCAGTCAGGGAGAAGGCTACTAACAGTAGTAAGGGATTTTGTATTTATTTATTTTTTTCTTAACTTGTTATTGACTTAAAGGTGCCATAGGTGATTGTCTTCAGAAACATTTTTTGCTATGCTGGTTGAAAGTCTCCTCACATCCCGATAGCAATCATTAAGTTAAGTGGTCTAAATGTATTTATCTGTATTTATATATTCTGTGGAAGGCGTAGGACCAAGAAATGTTCGTCCAATCAAAACGCTCGGTCCAAGCGTTTTTATTAACTTTCCTACCTGCCTGTCAAAGTATGTATTAGCATACCTCTGCGCACCCTGTTCACGCAGACAGGATACGCCATCAGCGCGTTCACGTACATCATTGCAGACAGAGCAAGAATGGCAGCCAAACATCAACAACCCGATCTTCCTTCCTGGTATTGTAGTACTTTTACTAACTGTGCTGTAAAGCTTTCTCACCGGTGAACAGTGATGGGAATAACGGCATTATAAATAAACGGCGTTACTAACGGCGTTATTTTTTTCAGTAACAAGTAATCAAACGAATTACTGTTTCCCCGTTACAGCGCCGTTACCGTTACTGACAATAAAATGTGGCGTTACTATATTATATTATTAGAATTTAATTTTTCAGTTCATCTGAATGGATGCGCAGTGTAGATGTATTTGACGTACCGTAAACTCTAGTGTGAAGGTGCACGACTTGCCGTCACTTTCTCTCACATACACGCACGCAAAGAAAGATACAGAGCAAGAGAGTCTTTCATAACATGCATAATTGACACGCTACATGTAAACGATATTCTTTGTTGTATTTTCCTGTCAAAATAACGGAGTTCCTTTGGAATTCTTCAGCTTTTAAGAACTGCCGGGTTCACTGGTAGTGGGCGGAACTAATGCGCAAACGACAATCTCATTGGCTGGCTCTCACATATTATCGTCTCTGTTTTGATTTCAGCAAATCAATTCGAGCGAATGCACACAACCTGATTAATATTCATGAACCCAGCAGCTCATTAATCCTTAGTGCGTTTTATATTGATGACAAATATGCATTCATACTTGGTTATTCTAATTACTAAAGTTCTATCATCATATAATATTAAATTATCATAATATTGTATTTTAAGGCTTGACTGACTGATACTAAGTGTCAGTAGATAAATAGTGTAGATTAATGTACAATGTTTTATAATAATAATTTATTCTTTTTAGTGTCCATTTCATTAATTTAACATATTTAAAATTGGGGACATCCAAAGTTATTTGACATTTGAACATTTTTAAAAAGTAGCATAATAGTTACTTTCCTGGTAATTAGTTACTTTTATAATGATGTAACTCAGTTACTAACTCAGTTACTATTTGTGAGAAGTAACTAGTAACTATAACTAATTACTTTTTTAAAGTAACGTGCCCAACACTGCTGGTGAATGACACATGATGTAGCCCAGCGGTTCTCAATTCCAGTCCTCGCGCCCCCTCGCTTAGTTAACACATCTGAATCAGATAACCAGCTCCTTAGAAGTGAGCTATGTGCATGAACTGTGTTACGATTTACATGCTCCCTATACAGTGTTCATTGCTCTCTACTCCCTGAGCAGGGAAATCCGTTGAAGTTTATTTCACTTCGGAACATTCATTCAAGGATTTGCGCTGAGCAGCATCTTCACACAGACGAATCTTACTAGAGAAGTGTGACATAATATACCTCTGTAAATAAATACAATTTAAATTTACGTTTCTTGCACACTTTAATCCCTTTTGTTTGTAACATATAAGCTCGCTTCGAACTGGAATCATGGCGAGGACTGGGATTGGGAACCGCTAATGTAGCCTGTTGTAATGTTGTCTCTGTTATTCTGGTCTGTGAGCGTATATGCGTGCAGGGGGCGTGGCTTAGACGGCGATTGCAGGGAGGGTGGGACCAGAGCTATCAGGCTAAAGTTAACATTTTGCAAGATCTCCTACTGCACCTTTAATAGCAGTTTGCTGTGCAATATGTGCCGATTGGGTCTTTGTCTTCCCAGCCGGTTCGGGTCCAACTTTCGAATAAAGGTCGGGTCCGGGTAGTACATTTAAGGCATTTCTCGGGTCTGCACGGGTTCGGGTCGCACTTTCAAATAAAATACGGGTCCGGGTCGGTTCCGAATTTTTGGACCCGTGAAGACCTCTACCTTTAGCGTCAAAAAGCGACGCCAAGTAGTCCAGACCCAGCTTCAATATGTGAGGAGTGTCTCTAACGTCAGCAGCCCCCTCTACCAACGCATCCTCCAGTTCCAGGCCCTGAGCTCCCTCCGTCAGCAGGGCACTGACGTGAGGAGGTTTGCCCTGAGGTTCTGTGGCGCAGCAGAGGGTTTGGGGTACACTGATGCGGCCCTCAAGGACCTTTTCAATAGTGCCCTTGAGGAGCCCCTCAAATGGTGGAGGATGAGGGGGCTGGACCACCTGAGTGCCCCCAGCGGCAATCAAAGGGGCGTCAGAGGCCTCGTCTGCCGCACCCAGTACCTCCAGCCCGCTCCCAGAGCGTCCCGGGCTGATACGAAGCGAGCAGGAACCCCCACTGATGTCATTGCAAGCGGCGTGGTCTGCTCGCGGTCCTCCCAAGGCAGCGATTCCCGCTCACAAAGCTCCCGAAGTGGCGGCGCCCGCTCACGAAGCTCCCGAAGCGGCGGCTCCCGCTCACAAAGCTCCCGAGTCGGCAGAGTCCGCTGAGGTTTCTTCCGAGGGGGCGGGGCTCGTTCCAGGCTTTTCCGAAGCGGCGGTGTCCGCTCACGGTCCTCCCGAGGCGGCAGAGGCCGCTCACGAGGTTCTCGAAGCGGCGGTGGCCGCTCACGATCCTCACGAAACGGCGGTGTCCGCTCACATTCCTCCCGAGGCGGCGGTGCCCGCTCACGTTCCTCCCAAGGCGGCGGTGTCCGCACACAAGGCTCTCGAGGCGGCGGTGTCCGCTCACGTTCCTCCCGAGGCTGCGGTACCCGCTCACGTTCCTCCCGAGGCGGCGGTGCCCGCTCACGGTCCTCCCAAGGCGGCAGAGGCCGCTCACGAGGTTCTCGAAGTGGCGGTGGCCGCTCACGATCTTCACGAAACGGCTGTGTCCGCACACAAGACTCCCGAGGCGGCAATTCCCGCTCTCAAAGCTCCCGAGGCGGCGGTTCCCGCTCACAGAGCTCCCGAGGCGGCATTTCCTGCTCACAAAGCTCCCGAGGCGGCAGTTCCCACTCACAAAGCTCCCGAGGCGGCGGTGTCCACTCACAAATCGCCCAAGGCGGCGACATCCGCTCACGATCGCAGTTCTCCCGAGGCAGAGGTGTCTGCTCACAAGTCTCCCGAAACGGCAGAGCCTGTCATTGCCCGTTCCCAGGTGGCAGCTCCACACACACCGCTGTGGTGGCCGCGGGTTCTGCCCTGGGTCCCCATCCCGCCGGCGCTGCCTCAGTCCCCAGGTCCCCCTCTGCCGCTACATGGGCCTGGCCCACCATCTCTCCCCCTGATCCGCCTCCGGCCCACCTCTCTTCTAGACATTTTGATTTCAGTTTAGTGTGTGGAGCGTCTGGAATCCGCTCCTTAAAGGGGGGGTTGTGTCACGGCCCTGCTGGTGTGCCCTGGTTGGCCACCAGATGTCACTGTGTGTGTTAGCACATGGCTTGTTGTTTGTTGTTGGTGCCATGTGCTCTCCTGTCTATTGTCTGACCCCGCCATCCTTGTTAACTCATTATTGTTTCAGTTACTTCACCTGTGTCCTCCTCGTTTGGCTCCCCATATAGTCTCCTGGTGTCTGCAGTCCTGTGCTGTTTTGTTGTTAATGTTGGATGTCGTGTGTGGGTTGGTTTACATGTATTGCAGCTCTCTGCCTATCTGCCTGTTTTTCCCCCTCGGGGTGGTTTTTGTTCATTTTTGTTTCTCTTTATTATTAAAAAGACCCACTTTCTCCTGCACTTGAGTCCTCGCCTCATCTCTTGACCATCCCGTGACAAGGAGTTGGTAGTGAGAAAACACCGAGGCATTACTCAAACTATTAAATTTATCAAAAGAAAGTCATACAGTTTTGGAATGATCTGAGGATGATAACATTTTCATTTTGGGCTTTACTATGCCTTTATCCCTTTAACATTTGGTAGGCTAAATTTATAATCAGTTTTCATTGCATTGCAAAAGCAGAGAGTGTGACTGTTTAAAATGGTTTTCCCTCAGTAATAATGTTTTATATAACATAGTTCATTATTTACTTAATCACTGTAATTTAGGCTAATATTGAGTCATTTACATTTTAGACACAGTTTTCCCAGTTAGTTTGTGTAGCCTACATAATGTTATTAAGCACATTTAGTAAGTGGCATCATTTCGCTAGAAGATCACGATCTGCTCATATTAAAATATGTGGTTAACAGATCGAGTGACCTAAAGTTGGTAAAGTTGCGCTTGTGGGAGGAGAACATCAGTTTTCACTACTGTGGCTCGCTTTCACATTGCCGCTGCCTGTAACAAAGCTGTGTCAGAATGAAACTGATCTTCACACCGTTTGCATCAAAAGACAGCACATCTGGAGGACATCAGCTTCATCTGCAGCTTCATTCGCGGTTATGTAGAAACAACAGTAGTAGTCCTCAAGGATGAGCTTTCTCTTCTTACTGATTTTCGGAGCAGATGCACTTCTTCAGTGGATTTGGGAATTCATATATGCGGAACGTCATGTGCTCATGTCACCCCACTTTAGCGTGTGCGCAGCTTTTGGCACTCACCTCATCTTCTCTGCTCCCTTCATGCTTCTGGACGTGTTCAGTCAACACTTGGGATGTCTCCATAAGTACAGGATACGCCGTGAAGTCGTTGGCTTGCATCAGTGGTTTCAATGTGCTACTCGAATTCTATGGAAATACGTGGTTGGCGTTTTACCATTAACTGCGCTGGTTCTGTCGGTTCGGAGCACGCATTTCCCGGAGACAGCACCTTCTTGTTTCCATGCCTTTAGGGAATGTGTATCGTGCATGCTCATATTCGATACGCTCTTCTTCTTTTGCCATTACACCATTCACAAGTAAGTATCACACATCGTCAAAATGTGGAGCTTCCAACATTGCACGTGTGGAGCATTGAAAATTTGAATGACAAAGTTTTAAATCTTTTAGTCATTTATTGTCATATAACAGTTTTATTAAATTAGACGCTATAATCTAGGCTACACTGGTATTGGCATTGGTATTGGTACGGCTGGCATTCTTAAGAATATAACCCGATCTCGTGAAAGTGCGTATAAATAGTACGCCAAATAAAAATAAAAAACTCGTGGTATTGATACGCAAAAATGGACTTTGGCGTGTATATGCTACGCGATGGGTAGGATTAGGGTTGTGGGGGTAGATGCGTATCATATGTGACCCTGGACTACAAAACCAGTCTTAAGTGTCAATTTTTCGATATTGTTATACATCATCTGAAAGCTGGATAAATAAGCTTCCCATTGATGTATGGTTTGTTAGGATGGGACAATATTTGGCCGAAATACAACTATTTGAAAAAGTGCAAAAAAAATCAAAATATTGAGAAAATCGCCTTTAAAGTTGTCCAAATGAATTCTTAGCTATGCATATTACTAATCAAACATGACGTTTTGATATATTTACAGTAGTAAATTTACAAAATATCTTCATGGAATATGATCTTTACTTATTATCCTAATGATTTTTGGCATAAAAGAAAAATCTATAATTTTGACCCATAAAGTGTATTTTTGACTATTGCTACAAATATAACCCAGCAACTTAAGACTGGTTTTGTGGTCCAGGGTCACATATGTCTGTTCTCATAGGACAAATTTGAACAGTTACCGCTTTTAGCATGCATTGCATGTATATAAATTAAATTTGACCATTCACATATTGTACAAAAAAAATTTAGTTTTCGCCTGAAGCCACCCATGAAATTTATGAGAAAAAAGATGGGTTTCAAGCACAGTTAATGCTTGTCATATGAGTTTTAATGTGTTCTAAGCTTAGTGGGTTTATGAAGAAAACAACAGGGGTCATTAGCGCATCCTTAAAAGCCCTATGGCCCTATTTGAAAAACAAAAAACAAAACAAAATAAAAAACAAAGATACTTATGGATATTTTTAGATTATAATTATATAGGATTATTAATTTAATAATTAAAAATATAATTAATAAATGTAATAATTTTAATTCAATTTATTATTTCAATATAATAATATTGCTTTTATATAACCTAATAATAATAATAATGCATTTACCATATTTGAGAAAAATAGCTATTGTGGAAAATTATTCAAAAATTAAACCTTTATTTAATACCAGGTGAAAATGAAAAATGACAAACAGTTGCTATGAAACAAATAAATAAACAAATAAATTCTGTTCTGTAAGGCTTATATTGTCATAAATATGTGAGATATTATGAAATTATAAGTGATTTAGATTAACCAGGAGCAGAGAATCTTTGGTGAAAATTGTCCCAGAGAGTTTTAATGTTTCTTTTTGGTCAAATTGCAGATCTTATGGCAATAGAGGGATTCCAAAAGCTGATCTGAAAATGAGATTACCGAATTTACTCACCTGCTAATGTAGTTCAATGTGTACTTGTGTAATGTCACTGTCTAGTGTAGTTTATATAGTTTTCTGTATAAAACAGACTAGACAAGAGATGTAAAGCATGGATCTGGCCAGATTACAAACGCCACATGCAAAAAATCTCTGTATATGCTAGAATTTGTGGATTAGCAACAGTGCCATGACTCCAACTACTTTATAAATTTAGATTCCCAAATATAAGGAACAAACTATCGTGTGCACAGCTCAAAACTTCATCTATATATATATATATATATATATATATATATATAAAAACACGTCCATTTCACTTTCATAATCTGTTGATGTCATTATCACATCTCACTCTTGTTGTCTCCACTTGTAACTTTAGCAAGGCCCATATTTATGTATTCTATTTATTTAAAAAATTTCAGTACATATTTATATCATATATAATATTATTATATGTAACTACATCAAATGTCTGTATTTTTCCCAGAATTCCCTGGCTGTACCACAGCATCCACCACATTCACCATCAGAACAGGAACACTTTTGCTCTGGCAGCTCAAGACTCAAGTATTTCTGAACTGCTGTCTCTACAAACCCTTGCATTTATAAGTGTCATGCTTGTGGGCTGCCACCCTTTTAGCGAAATCCTTTTCCATCTGGTTAACACCTGGATGGCTGTGGAGGACCACTGTGGATATGACTTTCCTTGGGCACTGCATCGGTTGTTGCCGTGCTTTGGCGGGGCGCCGCACCACCTGGCCCACCATCAGCACTTTAAAGGGAACTTCGCCCCCTACTTCAGACACTGGGATTACATCTTTGGGACCTCATTGCCCATTTCAGTAAATAAGAGAGGCCATATATAGGGTGAATCCAGGTTAATCAGGCCATTACAGGACAGTGAGAATGAGACTATTAAAAGTGTCCCATTGTATCTGATTTCACCCTATATGAATTCACATATAATAACCCAGTTTTTGCCAAGATTTTCAAAATTTCTTACTGGATTAAACCCAGTTAAGCCTGGGAACATCAAGTTAATTCTGTTTATAATAATCAGTTAGCTTGGATTCTTGACCTGATTTTGTACTCAGCCTAAACTGTATAGAAATCTTATGTACACCTTTTCATGTTGTATATTTATCAAGTGTTTATTCAAGTTGTTTTGTTAAGGGCTGATAACATAACATTTTTGTTCTTTTACAAATGTTTCTGTATACAAATATAATTATTGCAGCTGGAAAAATTCTATTTTATTTTTATTTTATTTTATTTTATTTTATTTTTATTTAAGGCAGAAAAATATTTTACTGTCTCAGACAATAAAATAAAACATTTAAAAAGTTTTCTTTTATTGTCTGAGACAGTAAAATATTTTTCTGCCTTACATGGGTGGATTTTGGTATGTATTTTAATATACAAAAAAGCATTCAAAAGCGCAAAGGATGTTTTTTTTTTTTTTTATGTTTCTGAAAAAAGTATGCTCACCAACACTGTAAAAAGTGATAAGTAAAAAATTGAAATAAAAAATAATAATTAAAAAAAAAAAAGTTAAGTGAACTTGACAATTCACTTAACTTATTTTTTTAATTATAATTTACTTAAAAATGGTAAGTTAAGTCAACTTATCACTTTTTACAGTGAAGGCTATGTGCATTTACAATAAAAATCATTAAAAATAAAAGTCATTTGGACATGGATGTGAGTCAACAGGGCTAAAACCAACAGTTTTACACCGATTTATTTCCCAAAACTATGCCTAATGGTTTGAGAAACGCTTTAATTTTAAGTTTTAATTTTAAGTCACAACTGCGCATGCACACTTTTGTGGCCTAAACTTAACTTCTAGTAGACTTCCGCAAAGAATCAATAACAAAAAGTCTTTCTACAGTAGATTAGCAAAATGTGGGACCTAATGGTTAGAGAGTCGGACTTGTAATCCAAAGGTTGCGAGTTCGAGTCTCAGGCCGGCAGGAATTGTAGGTGGGGGAAGTGAATGTACAGCGCTCTCTCCACCCTCAATACCACGACTGAGGTGCCCTTGAGCAAGGCACCGAACCCCCAACTGCTCTGAGTGTGTGTGTTCACTTTGTAGAGCACGCAGAGCACGAATTCCGAGTATGGGTCACCATACTTGGCTGTATGTCACGTCACTTTCACTTTCAAATATGTTTGAGGCCTTATTAAAAATGTAAATTCATTCTCTGCCAGCAGGAGGTGCTTTTGGTGTGAGATAGAAGTTTTCCCCGGTAATGGGTAATGGCTGTACACAAAGCAGAGTTGTTCACTAACCAGCAAGACGAAATGAAAATGACATTGAAAATGCTCTGAAGACAGTCGTTTCCTTCAGAGATGTAGTGATATAAAAAACTGTGCTGCATTTCGATTTTGAAATGTGCAGTGATATACATATTTTTTCAACAAAGTCAAAGCCTTTTGGAAAATCTATTTGTAGTGGTCAGTTTTGATATTTTGGTGGGTTGCCACAAATAAATCAATGTATGGGAAACATTGCATCCCACAGCACAACAACCTGAGCCCAACTTCAGTCATCTCATCACCTTAACTTTAACTGCGTTTGTAGTTGGCACCACTAGCCAGACTGATAAACAAACACAGACCAGAAGTCAACTTCAGGCCAGGCGCGTGCGCCTGATAAAACCGTCTATATTCTCTCTGTGAATGTATGTGCATGATTGATAAGGGCAAGTGGAGGGAATTTGGCCAGGACACCAGGGTTACACCCCTACTCTTTATGAGAAGTGTCATGGGATTTTTAGTGACCACAGAGAATCAAGACCTCGGTTTAACGTCTCATCTGAAGGACAGTGCTTTTTTACAGTATAGTGTAGTGTCCCCATCACTATACTGGGGCGTTAGGATCCACACAGACCACCCCCTGCTGGCCTCACTAACACCTCTTCAAGCATAAACCTAGTTTTCCCAGGAGGTCTCCCATCCAGATACTAACCAGGCTCAACCCTGCTTGGCTTCAGTGAGCAAACAGTCTTGGGCTGCAGGGTGATATGACTTACTTGGGATTGTGAGTGTGATTATCATAACTGGTTCCCATATGTACACCAAGCAGTGCTGATTTGACACCGGGAAATTTACTGTGTAGTGGTTGTGATTTCAACCTGTGATATTTCTTGTTAATTTGACCCAAGCCTGATTGACTACAATTTTGGATTCTGATTTCGAACTGTAGCTATCGACTTTGTCATTTCTTGGAAAAGAGTGACCATAACATTATTCATCTTTCAATCCTGTTCAGCTATTGTATATTATCTTTTGTGAACTTTGAAAAACTTTTTATGCAAGTCAAGGGAATGGGGGGGAATGGGGGGTGCCATTTTATTTTACACATCTTTTCACATAGTTTTTGGTTTAGGAATTCAGCTAAGTTTAATCTTTTTAATCTTTAATTTTGGTTTAGGAAGTGTAGGGGGTTTAAAAAAAAAAAGAGAGATAATTATTTGTTATTTTGGGCTAGTCCGCCCCTGACGCTAAACCCTTGTTTTTAAGTTAAAGGGTTAATTTATGGAATTAGATTTGTGCCAAATAAAATGAATGTAATTTTTCAAGAAACGTATGAAAATATAAATTGAAACTGAATAAAATGTCTTTGAAACTAAAAAATAAATAAATTACAGGCAAAATCTTTGACCTCGTTTTTAATATACTGCATGTTTTGCAACTGTTTTCTCATCTTTCATTCGCTGATCTGTACTTAGAAATGCATTTCCAGAGCTTTCATTTACGCTTCTAAAGTTTTCGTTTACGATTCTGAAGATTTCATTTACGCTTCTGAAGTTTTCGTTCGCCATTCTGGCACAAATCTCTCGTGGGGGCGGGGCTAACAGCGGTGTGTTCTCATTGGCTACTGAGTTTTTGATTGACAGCTTCTTGACCTGGAAGTGAAGGCGTCAGTATTGTTGCGCCTGTGTGGATGTGAGCGTCTGTTAGCGGCTTCCTATTTCATTGTAATGATATATAAAGATTTATTATTATTATTTTATCAGTATTTTTCTGCTGCTACACTACATTGATGAGATGATTTCTTAGGAATAGCACAGATGAATGATATAATCATCATGATCATCAATCATCGTCCTTATCAAGATACTCACGGTAAGTTGTCTTGATTTAGTCCAATCACAGGACCTGGTTATCTACACACAGTTACAGTCTTCAATTAGATCATATTTGCGTCGATTAGTTCATATTTTCCCCCAGCACATAGAGTGGACAGTACTAAATTTACTGTATCTGACAATAACCAATGCTATTTTACAAGCGCGCTGTCAATCACTGCGCTGTCAACTTTAGCAAGGTAAGCCGTTTTACCATGCTTTTTCTGTGTCCAGATTTGACTGTAATAATAATGAAAAAATTGTCATTTCAGATGAACATTTCGGGGGGAATAACAAACAAACTTTGAGAAATAATGCCTAAATATATATCCAAATGCAAAACCTAATACATGCAAATAATTATGACTGAAAACAGTTTCCAGCAACTAGGGTATACAGTCATGATTATATAGGCCTATACAGAGCCATCTAATGGTTACACAGCGGTATTACAGATGATTAATGGTACGTAATTTTGAGGTATTTTAGTACCAAGTTAATACTAATATATATTAAATAATTATATTGTGTATTTATTTGTTTGAAATATTTTAAGTTTGAAATGTGCCATGGGAGTTCAAAGCAGTTTGTATTGTTAGACTTTGATACATGTCCTTTCTCAATTTCCAGGGAGCGGAGCAACTTTTCCATGAACTTCTGATGCTGAACCAGAGGATGCAGTGATAGTACCAGAGATTCATTGCCCTCATCAGACTAGAGTCTTATCAGAATCAGACAAGACACATCACCTTTGAATGACTGGGATCTTGATCTTCAGACACCTGATATTATGCAAATATTTGTATTTCTTTGGAGCTCTAGATAAAACAAACACTGTACACAAGAGGTTGCACTTTATTCTTATTAGTCTATGCTGATCTTGGATTGGCATACCAACAGCATACGATTGTTAAGGGGATAGTTCAAAAATAAAAACACTTTTTCTTTTTTTTAATTTTACTCACCCTCATGCTGTTCCAAATGCATATTACTGTACTTTCTTTCTACTGGACACAAGTTAAGATTTTTAGGCAAATAATTAATCTCTGTGAGTCCTAAAGATGCTTTAAAAACCACACATAGCGACAGTGACAGTAATCCATCTGACCTTAGTGGTTAAATCAGTATCTTTTGAAGTGAAACAACAGATAAGAAAAACACTAATAATACAAACTTTTGACTATTAATAATCGCTTCCACTCAACTGTCAAATGTGCATGGGTTACAGTTCACTTGTGTTATGTGGATTCTCAGAGATGGATTATTTTCTTAAAAATCTTTGTGTCAAGAAAGAAAGTTATATACATCTGGAATAGCATGAAGGTGAGTAAATGAGAGAATTTTCTTTTTTTGGCGTGGACTATTCCTTTAAAGACTGATATTGCACTCCAGTACATTACATACTCATTCACTGTTTTGTAACTTATACTGTAACAGGAACTGTTGAAAGGATCATTGCAGTGTTTAAAACATGAAAACATTCTGTATGTTATGTTCTTGTGCATTTTGTGTGGTAATGTAAATTATAATAATACTGTGCATTATGTATACTATGCAGTTAGTGTTTTGTGGATTCTGGTCTTTCCTGTCACAACATAATTGCATCCAAGACTTTCACTTTGATACTTGTGTATGCTATAGTGACAATAAAGAATGTCAATTTATTTGAATTCATATTTTCATTTACATTCATTCAACTGGTTTATAAAAGTCACACTTGAAAGAGTTGATGATTGTTAAAATGTATTTCAATTTTAAATGTTAGATGATGATGTTAACTAAATAAAATAACTAAACAAAATGATCAGCATGATAAAAACAATAGGCAGCAAAAACATTCTTTGTGTGGAATATGTAATAAAATAAGCTTGATTGCCTGGTTGGAGTGAGACTTTATTGACGTCTGAATATATAACAGGATAGTATTATATTTCAAATGTAACAGCTCAACCTAATTAGACCCTACAATGCAAAAGAATCAAGAGCAATAAACAAATATAATAAGAGAACACAGGACATTATACAATATTTCCAGTATTACAGTACTTTAATAATTAAACCTCAATATGACCTTCTTTTTCTCACGCGTTTTCTCGTGCTCCTAAAAGCTTATGTTGACAGAGTAGTAGCAACAGATAAATACAGATTTAATTCAAAAACGAAACTCCTAACTTTATATCATTAAAATGAAATAGGAAGCCGCTAACAGACGCTTCCAGGTCAAGAAGCTGTCAATCAAAAACTCAGTAGCCAATGAGAAGAACACACCGCTGTTAGCCCCGCCCCCACGAGAGATTTGTGCCAGAATGCAAGTACTTTTTTTTTTTTTTTTTTTTATTGAACAAATATAACATCAAGTACAGTGTCACAATTAAGAGCAAAAATAAACACTAATACAGAAAACAAAAAGTCAGTGAAGGGAAGTAAAATAACAGCAAGTAAAATAAATAAACAAATAAATAAATAAATAAATAAAAATAAACAAAATAAAAATAAACAAATAATTAAATACAAATAAAATTGAGCCAGGGGTAACAAAAACTTAAAATAAATTCAAGAGAGAGAGAAAAGCCTTGGGACCCTTTTGGTTTTCATTACAAAAAAGCTGAAATATTATACTTTGTGCAGATTGTAACATACTTTAATGCTTTGGCATTGTTAGAAGAAGAGATGGTACCCAAATAACATTTAAGGTCTTTGCAAAAAATTATAAAAAGAGGTTTGACAGACAAAAACTTACACTTGTGTACAAAAAACTTGGCTAGAAAAATAAATAGATTTATAAGAAAATATTTGTCTTTTAAATTTTGGTCAGAATTATAAAATCCAAATAAGACATCCTTAAACATCAAAGAAAAGTTGACTAATAAAGAAGCACGTACAAACAGACAAAATTTCTCCCAAAAAGTAGCTACATGAATACAGTCCCAAAAAAGATGAGGAACAGACTCGTCTTCCACTCCACAGAAGGAGCAAAGGGGATCCAACTCTGGAAACATTTTTTTGATAAAGACTTTGACTGGGTAAAATCGATGCAACAACTTGAATGATACCTCTTTAACCTTATTAGTGATTAAATATTTATTGGATAGAGACCACACTTTCTTCCAAGGAATATCATTAAAACTATTACTCCAATATGAAATTATAGAAGGGACAGTTATAATATCACTCTGAAAAAGTTGTCTAATCTTTCTATTCCTAGAAGAGGGACAGGATGAAAAACAGATCTTCCCTATTGCATTTTCGCATGGATGCAACCAAGAGGTAGAAGAGAGTAAAGAATCCGCTGAGTTTCTTAAGAGTGCAATAGCTCCACTGGGGATGGCATCCATCACTATGGCAGTCTCGCGGGGTGACAGGAATACAATATTTCGTTAAGAATTCAGTATAAGAAAACAAATGACCATTTGAATTTACAAGTTGAGAAACCAAAATAATATTATTATTAAACCAATCTGAAAGGAAAAGTGTTTTATTTTTATATCGGATATCATGGTTATTCCAAATAAAATACCTGTGGGGACTAAAATTATGTTTATAAATCAAGTGCCAGGCCAGAAGCACCTGCCTGTGGAAATTTGACAATTTGATGGGCAATTTAGAGATATTATAATTGCATACTAATAGAAAGGGGAGACTGCCAACTTTAGAAAAATATAATTTGGAATAGCATTCCATATGGAATCAGAATCATTCAAGAACTGCCTCAACCAATTGACCTTAAACGTATTGTTCAGGGAAGCAAAATCAAGAAAGTTAAAACCGCCCTGTTCAAAGCTATTTATGACAACAGATTTTTTAATGTAATGTCTCTTGTGTTTCCATAAAAATCAAAAAGCATTCTATCAACCTCTACACAAATTGTCTTGTCCACATGTAAAGAAAGAGCAGGGTAGGTCAATCTAGAAACACCCTCCGCTTTGGCGAGGAGGGCTCTCCCTCGTAAAGACAAGTCTCTTTGGAGCCAGGAATTTAACTTTTTCTTAGCTTTAGTAATTACTGGATCAAAGTTTAATTTTCCTCTCGCATTGACATCTTTACAAATCGTAATACCCAAATAATTCACTTGAGACTTAACAGGAATATTATGCAGGAATGGAACAGAACAAGATTTTAAGGGAAGGAGTTCACATTTATCTAAATTCAAAGATAGACCAGAAGCTTTTGAGAACACTTTAATAAGATCAAGAGCAATGGGGATCTGCAAGTCGTTTTTTAAAAAGAGTGTGGTATCATCAGCTAATTGAGTTATGATAATCTGTTTATCTGCTATATTAATCCCTTGCAATTGACTATTCAACAGGGAAGTAGTAAGGAGTTGAGCAGCCATCAAGAACAGATAAGGTGATACCGGGCAACCCTGGCGCACCCCTCTAAACACATTAAATCTTGGAGAAGTACCAGCTTTCAGATTAATTGAGCAGTTTCCATTTTTGTATAACGTTCGGACAGTTTTGCAAAAGAAATCACCAAAACCAAATAGAATGCAAGTACTCCTCGCTGCAGACTGTAGCGCGGTGACGTCAGGTACCTACGTCAGGTATGTGTTTACCGCGCATGCGCAAAGTGACGTATGGTATGTCTATAAAACGCATGCGCAGTAGCGCGGTGACGCCACGTACCTACGTTACCTATGTATTTACTGTAAATACGCCGGTTCAATAATGGATCATTCACTTTCGGTTTTACTTACTTTTGTTTTCTTATAAATGTGCGTTTGTGTTGTGTTGACTTTTAATTGTAAGGATGCTTTGGTCTTAATCATAGACAGTGTCATTGCAAATGTGTGCGATTTCAAACATTTATGACATGCTTTATGATATGTGTTAGTATATGACGTGACAGGGATTCTGCTGCTGGTCTTTAAAAGTCTTATTTCGCCTAAAATTAGCCTTTAAAGATGTATTAAAATAGAGCAGAAATACTTATATTAATAAAGTAATGAATTGCATGCATTGCAAAAAATAAAAATAAATAAATACATACATACATACATGCATACATACATATACTGTATATATATATATATATATATATATATATGTGTGTGTGTGTGTGTGTGTGTGTGTGTGTGTGTGTATGTGTATGTATGTTTCTCATATTTGTCATCTTTTTCATTAACATTATCAAAAATTAATAGATACTGTAACAAATGTATTATTCATTGTTAGTTCATGTTAATTAATACATTAACTAGTGTTAACCAATGACACCTTATTGTAAAGTGTTACCTCTTAAATTTACCTTCATGTTCATATGACTTTTTAGGGACATTGTCAGTGAGACGAAATTCAGAGAAGAGGCCCACTTCATATGGCTAGACAGATAGTTCTTTAACTCCTTAACATGTAGCGAATACAGTAAAAAGTAGTTGAGTGTCTGTCTCTCTTCTCATCTTTCTGTCTGTCTCATCTCAACTATCTGTTTTTTGTTTTGTTTGTTTTTTCCTGATAGACTGTATTGCCCTCAACTGTAAAACTTTCAAATTGTTTCAGGCTATGCTTTCTCAAGCCAAGCCAACCTAAATTTTGACTTGACAAACTTTTTTAATTTAGTTGGTTAATGCTGATTATAAATGATTTAATATTGTTTGTTCTTTTATGTAAATTAGGTGTCGTGAACTGAATCCATTTTCTGCACAATACAGACAGGAGTGCCGGGTGTCGTATTCACAGACCCAGTGCCTACGGTGCAGTGAGATACTGTATTTAAAAACTGCACACCTAGGTATGTCGAGAATGGCAGGAGGGAGTCCTGCATGGGTTTTATTCATTCAAAGAATTTGAGGGCTACTGCTCGGTTGATTGTTGATTGTGATGGAGGTGAATTTCAGAATGAGTAGATGCAATTTTTTTTTCCTCATGTGTCATGTTTATAGTCTATGGTCTTAATCTATATTTGTATATACAATTATATTTTCTGTTTTGTTCTTTGAAATAATAATAAAAAGATCACTGTTATCAGTTTGGTTTTGGAGGCACCATGCATAAAATAGGATGCAGACACTGAAAATATACTGTATGTAGTCAATTGAATTTAAAACTACTTTATTGGCTTAAATATTTCACATGCAGAATTGCCAAAGCAAAAGAAAAATGTCCAAAATTATACTAAATAAATAAATAAACAAGAACCATGACAGAGGACAGATTAAAATAAGAAAGGCAGCAGCTATTTGCACTAAGTGATAGCAGGATTTTCTGCTATTTAAAACTACTTATTGCAAACAGTGGTAATTATCTGCACCTCAGTATTGTACTACAATATAAAACAGTATGCAATAATAACTTATTGAGTGTAAATTATAATTTTAATTCAAATTATTAAATGGATATCACCTTATTGGGACAATAAAGCCCTCCCTCACAACTTTTTGATTATTTCCTTAATTTTTATTGAAAATATATGCTTTTTTGATGTGATTTGAAATTTGAAAAGGGAGAAAAAACTTTGCTAGAAGGCGGATTCGAACCTGCGTCAATCGCGCCACTAGAGCTGACGACTGAAATTATCTTTTGTAATCTTGACTAGCCTAATAAGAAATATATAAGGTGCCGTTAAAGGGTAATATTACAATATACACAGTGAAGTAAAGTGCAACAGAATGTTAATAAATATACTACACAGATATTACAGAATAAACTCTGTAATTCCATATCATTTTACCTGAGATGAGACATGGTTAAAATCATGTATATGTGCTGTATTACATTTTATTGTTTTATTTTTTTTCCACCTTAGCATTCTTAATACTTTTACATTTTAGTAGAGTATTCTGTTAAGTATGCGCATGCGTTTTTATGACGTGTTACGTCACGCACGACGCGAAAACACCTACCGTCACCACGTAATGCAAATTACACACGCAATGCGCATGCGTGTCATAGACATACCATATGTCACTTTGCGCATGCGCGGTAAACACATACCTGACGTAGGTACCTGACGTCACCGCGCTACAGTCTGCAGCCAGGGGTGTCTCCCAGAATGGCGAACGAAAACTTCAGAATCGTAAACGAAAACTCTGGAAATGCATTTGTAAGTACAGATCAGCGAATGAAAGATGAGAAAACAGTTGTAAAACATGCAGTATATTAAAAACGTGGTCAAAGATTTTGCCTGTAATTTATTTTTTAGTTTCAAAGACATTTTATTCAGTTTCAATTTATATTTTCATATGTTTCTTGAAAAATTACATTCATTTTATTTGGCACAAATCTAATTCCATATTAATTCACCCCAAAAATGAGAGTTCAGTCATTAATTAAACACCCTTGTGTTGTTCCAAACCCGTAAGGCCTTCGTTTATCTTCAGAACACAAATGAAGATATTTTTTATGAAATTTGAGAGCTTTCTGACCCTGCATAGAACGCAACGTAACTGAAATGTTCCCAGGTCCAGAAACGCAGTAAGTACATCAATGAAATCGTCCATGTGGCATCAGGGGTTGAACCGTAATGTTATGAAGCTACGAGAATACTTTTTGTGCACAAAGAAAACTAAGATAACGTAAGCAGCAGTGCCATGCATATGCGTTGTTTACACGAACCGGAAGAAAGCGCATGAGTCATGATACTCTCCACCATAGACATAATATACGTAGACGCCTCATGACATGCTGGAACGTAATCCAGCGTCGCCGCCATATTGGTTGTGTCTCCTCACTCTACGCCTTTTCATATTTTTTTGCCTTTTCCTTTTTATCGTTGAGAAAACCCAATTCTAAGATAAAAACGTATTTTACGATGATCAGTGAATTATGTGCAAACAATCAGCAAAGAAGAATTAAATATCCATCTTAGGGGTGTGCAATATAGACAAAAAATGATATCTTTTGGGTATATATAGATATTTTCTGGGATTTTATCGATAACGACATTTTACGGAGTGTGTTGCGCTGCAGGACTGCAGTGGGCAGCTGACTCCTAAAGTTTTTGATATTCTTCATATTCTGCGTGGTCATTTCACAGCAGTGATAGAAATTTATATTTTAAAAACAAGTTTAAAGTTATTTTTACCCTTTATGGGCATTTTTACCTTTATAAAGTATTTTTTCCCCTAGAATATCCTTATTATTAAAATCATTATCAACAAAATTCATCTTTGCAATGCAGAGGGAACACAGAAGCTGCATCTGAATTGGCATTCAGATGTATTTACACACTGTTTAATGCAAGACATGAATACATTTAACCTGCAGTTACAAATGCATAAATGTTTTGATATTTTAATCCTAAAACATTGAATACTGATATTTGAAATTATTTAAAAATATATACTTTAAATGTTAAATTAAAACCACCAGTAGGTGGCAGTAATTCACTGTTAATAAGTGAGTAATTGCGAGTGAACCGAATCATTTAAACGGTTGATTCATTCAGGAATGAAACACGGTCATGTTGCTCAGAGACGCCAAACACTGCTGTGGCTGTGTTTGGAACCATCTTTTGTTGGCGAAATAGAGCAAAAATAGGCAATATGGTGTCTAAAACGTAAGTCTATTAACTTATTGTTTATTGAACTGTTGTATAAAATCAATAACACATTTGTGATTTTTGCGGGGGAAAGAATGGCACTCTTCGTGTGATATTGATTAACTATATGAAATTATATAAATATACATATTTTCTGCCCCATCTTGAATTTTGGGAGCATTCTGCATTTTATTAGACTGAATCATGCAGTGAAAGAATGCACTTAGTCAGTCTAGCTAGTGTTTAATCACTCATAGCTCCTCTTATAATCTGTATGATAAATGAATCTCTTACTTTTATCGTACGTACGTCTGCAATTTTATTGCTTATGATGAGGGAATTCGCAAGTTTCAGTCTGAACAAAATTCAGCGATGACTAATCTGACCGCCTCTGATTGGCCACTGCATTCTTACGCTCAACAGAATCGTGTGTGATTGGTTATGATGAGCAACGCTGTACAAACGCTTAAAAATAAAATACGATGTAACAACATGAGCAGGTCTAAATTTAATACAGCCATCGAATCTTTTCATTTAATTTTAATTTTCACTAGTTCAATGTTTCAAGTATTATAGTTTTATTGAAAAACCAGGGGACCCCCCCAAGTATGTATTTTTGGGTGTTATGGAGTGTTCCTTAATGCTTATGGGAGGTCCGGGACCCCCCAGCCCCCCCTCAATTCGAACACTGAGTAGATTATAGCCGTATTTCTGTTCGACTGAACCAGCCATGCCATTAATAATGAACGTATCAGTCTTTTGCATGCCAAAGTCCATTTCTGCTTATAAACAGGTCAGGTTAGACTACCACAATTCATTTGTAGCCTATTTTACAAATGGGAATACAACGAAAGCCATGACAATGTTTTACATTCAATGCCTTTAGAGAGAAATGCATCTTTACGGATTACGTAATGAAAGAGTTTTTGTTTTCAATTTGAATTATTTCGTTTTAAAGTAGTAATTTAAAGATTTTTATAGATATATTTAGATATATTTTGTTGAGTTTCGGTTCATCATTGTGAAGCGCTCCTATTCAAGACGAGACAGCAAGGCATCTGTTTTCCTATTTATTTTAATAAAAGCGCAACGTTTTGTTGATATTGTGAATGCACACAAATAAAAGTAGACCCTTTACAGTTCAGAATGATGTATTACTCTTACCTTTATGAGCAAACATTATGGCGTATTTTAAGTTGTTTCCACTATTATTTTAAGTTCTTTTCACGTGTGTGTGTGTGTGTGAGTGTGAGTGAGTGAGTGAGTGTGTGTGTGTGAGTGAGTGAGTGTGTGTGTGTGTGTTTGAGTGTGTGTGTGTGTGTGAGAGAGAGAGAGCGAGCGAGAGAAATAAATTCAAATGAACAATCAAACTTGTTTCTTTATTAAAATATAAAATTCATTCATTTATACATTTATCAATATGCCATAGCCTAACCATGTCTTTGTTAAAGAGCGTAATACAAAGTCTTTTAGCATGAAAGCACGTATTTTTCAATGTGTGACAGCGTCCTGTATCATAACTAAATCTCTGCCGTTTGTAACAAACCAAACCGTGTGAAAATCCGGTAAAAAAAATTCGGGGAGTTATGATTATTGTAGTTGGGGTACACCTTCCTCAGTAGAAATAAATGCAGGAGGGGCGCATTGGAGACCCATCCAAGATGGAGGCCGCGCTGTACGTCAGCTCCAATAGGCAGAGTCAGTCTATGAGGAGTCTACGTATATGAGGTCTATGCTCTCCACAATGGCGGCGCTGCTGCAGACAGGATGAGGAGGAGAAGAATTGTTAAATAAAGTCGTTATTTTGATTTTTGATTTTTTTGTGCACAAAAAGTATTCTTGTACTTTTTGCACAGAAAAAGCATTCGACTATTTCATTTATGTCCTTGCTATGTTTCTGGACCTGGGAACATTTCAGTTGCATTGCAGTGTCAGAGAGCTCTCAGATTTCATCAAAAATATTTTAATTTGTGTCCTGAAGATGAACGAAAGGTCTTACGGGTTTGGAACAATGAGGGTAATTAATGACTGAATTTTCATTTTTTAAATTGAAATTCAGCATCTGATCTCTCTGGTGTTGAGACTCTGTTCCTTTTCCTGTTACGGCTGACCCCTAGTGGTCCTAACATAAGTACATAACTGATTTGTGCTAAACCTTTTCGGAGAAGGCCACATCACATCTGTACACTGCAACAAGCAGCATCATTCACCTGCACTGTGCCAAAAAGCCTTTCCTTTGACTGACATTTTTAATTAACTGTATAGCCTTCATAGGAGCATCCATCACCATTTGTTTTAAAATATTGTTCCCACACAGCACTTTAGTGAATTATAAGGGATAATTCATTATTTTTGCTTGTGCAGGGAACACAAACCTATAGTGTGCATTTACAGTACAGTTTTAGTAGTTTCAAAGTTCCTAATATATGTACTTTCCTCCAAGAGGTAAGCTCACTCGCTCATACTTTGAGATGCAAATAAGATTTCAGTACCACTTAGACAGATCAAACCAAAGCAAAAAGAAGGATTTATTCCTGCTAAAGCTTGAGCTTGAGTTTTACGGAAGGTATTGGTGCCATTCCATTGCTTTTATGTGGAATGCTGCATATAGTCGGCATAGTACCCACTAGGTGGCGTTAGGGCATATATTTATGCAAGCCCAAGAAGAGGACATTAGGTGGATGAGGATTCCAGCAAATTTGTCTGTGAATATGGATGACTGTGAATATTTGAGCTTAAATCTAAATCTAATGTGGAATGTGAAATATGATTGGTAAAATATGAACTTCACATAAAAATCATGGATAGTATTGTAGTTTAGGTTACTCTGTGTAAAATAAAGGCACAAAACTGATACTCTTGAAGTTAACTTTTTTTTCTTTCTCCAACATTTCCTAATGCAATTAACATGTAATTAACTTTAAGTTTACCTGTAAATTAGTCTTGTTTTTTTTTCATACCTTAAATTGATGAATGAAGTTTTTCTTTAATTCACCTTACTAAAAAATAAAAAATAAAACACTGGCTATTAATGATTTGAGACCAGCTAGAGAGAAACAGGAGGGTGTTACTTATTTGAATCCCCACTGCTATAAATCTGAAAATGAAAATTCTGTTGTCATTTACTCACCCTCATGTCATTACACTATATATATATGCTAATTTGATATACTTTCTTCTCAAATTTAGGAATAATTTCTATAATGCAGCCTAGGATTTTACTTATCGTTATTAGAGGACATTTTAAAGAGCAAAGGAAATTTGGGGATGAAGTGTTCAACAGAAAGATTTAGCGCTGTATTTCCAATTACCATGACAGGAATATACAAGCAAGTTCCATTTATCTGACTCACAGCGTATCTCCTGGGATAAATCCCTAGTATAACAGGAGCTATCACTTGTTGGAATATTTTCCATATTGAGTGCCAGAAATGCTGACCACAATGGCTTTTTCTTTTTAAGATTCACTCTTCCTGCAGATACTGAGTGTGCGGCGCGTGACTCCACAGGCTGCAGCTGTGTACTTGATTTACCTTCAGGACCCTCTTTGCCAAAATCAATCATTCTTTCTGTGACCTTCATTGACGAGATGATGGCAGTGGAAGAGCTTCAGGTTCAAACAAATGCAACTGCTTTATTGGAAATTCAAATAGAGTTTATTATGCATGATTTCTCCATTGCAGTATGCTAGTCACAGTTTCAGCAGGTGACATTGTTTCTCCAGTAGTCGGCAGCAAGTTACTGAGCGAGTTCATGTATCACTCAGTCACCTGATCCCTTCAAAATCACCGATTAATAAATGAACCAAACAATTTTGAATTTGATTACGTGATCCAGATTACATGTATGCTCATAAATACAGTAACGTGTTTCATTCCAGAATGAATAAGTGTTTCTGAACGATTCGGTTGGCTGAATGTGCCTTAAAAGTACTTGTAGTTAGATTAAATTACATTTTAACATAGGCTACTCATAATCAGACTACAGTTACTTTGATTGCATGATTACATATTATTCACACAATTTTTCCCTAATTCCTCTTTTTCATATTTTAAATGTTCCTTCCTAAAATAGCTTACTGCTTAAAATATAGCCTACTGTCATTAGTCAAGTGACTATACACAGCATTTGACCACTGGATTTACAAAAATCATTTCCGGTTTAAGAAATGTTTCAACATTGCATCAACTACTGATGAACACATTAATTTTGATCTGAATTATAGTTTGACCATGTATTACTATATCTTTGGAAGGCTTTTGTCTTTCAAACACATTAAAATGCACAAATTCATGTTACTACTTATTTAGGCTGCATGTAATGCAGGCATTCCCATACTTTTTTGTTATCTGATTCTGAACCTGTTTCAACTTATATATTTAACTGAGGTACCCCTGAAATTTTAAAATAATTATTTTAATAAGTAGCCTATCAAATTAGCATGTTCACGGTTCTCTGGCATTAATGGTCACATGATATGCAGGTAAGTAAATAAAATATTTAATCTTTTTAGCAGCCTAAGTGTTTTATTTTGATTGATGTCATTTTTAAATTATTTATTTTTACATTATTATGATTTAATTAATTATTAATTTTTCATTAAACTCACGAACCCCCTGCAGCTCCTTTACTAACCCCATTTGGGAAACCTTGAGGTAATGTAGGCTAATGTTTAATGCGCTTCGTGTTCATGTCATGTCAAAAGAAAACAAAATATTGTCTGATGATAATAGTACCTAAAGTACTGTGTATTGTAATGGATTATGTTACTAACTAAAATAATTTTTGTCATGTAATTTGGAATCAGTAATGGATTATAATTAGTAAATTACCTACCAGCTCTGTTTATGAGTTATAGTAGCTAGGTCAACTCATTCCTCCAAACACACTGATTCATTCAGGAAGTAGGCTAAACCCCGCCCACTGGTGCTCAAAGATTGTGCTTTGACTTCCTTTGGAGATACTTTCATTGGTGGAGCAAAACAGACAAAATAACAGCACTATAGCCTATTGCTGTTTTTGAAATGAACTAATGAGCTCTTGCAGCTAAAAGTATTTACTGAAGTTCTCTTAATTGCCTATTTAATGTCCGGAGTTACTACTTTTGTACTTTAGTACTTTTGTTAAACTTTATGGCTATTGCGTGTGCTTTTTTAAGTATGAACACACCATTCCCTGTTAATGGTTATTTCTTGGAAAAGAGTGACCATGCCATTATTTATTATTTTTGTGGTGTTCAGTTAAAGTTAAATCATGGGTTTAGAACAACATGGGAGTAAGTAAATGATGACAAAGTAAATAATTGTAAATGAGTAAACTCTAATTAAAAGGTTTTTTGGGACGGACTAGATGGAAGGAATTGTAAGAACATACCTTTTAAGAATTTGCCATCTGCAGTTGTACTGAATGTGAAAATTGAATGTATTAGAAGAAATCTAATATTATGCTGTAATAAGAAAACTTTAGTATCTGAACTGGATACATTCATCCCTCTGGCAGCTGCATAATAGTGTCCACGGTGAACAATACTGTCATCTTCTCAGTCATGTCCATTTTTGGGGGCTTATTCTGCTACTCTGAGTGCTCCGTTTGGCATGTTACTCCAGTGAGAAATAATGTCATTGCACTATAGGACAAGAAGACTAGGATGTATAATAGCCCATTTCTAGCTAATGTATTCTGCACCAGTGACATTACGCACCGCATTCTGTCTCTGTGCAGTTTTATTTCTCACTTCCTCAAGTAATTGCCAAGTCAGTCAATGTCTTCAAGAGACAGTCATGATCTGGGGTTTTTGGAATAGCTGTAACCTTGTCTACATCTGCCCCAATTTGAGTTAAAGCAATGTCCCACAAACATTAAATTAACCTTGGCAAATCTTATCATTTATCAGTCTTTCAGCTCTTATTCCCAGAGCACCTGACAAGATTTCCCACTTATTCACTTAATTGTTTCCCAAATAATAGGTCAAGTCAAGAGCTTGTCGATCACAGCACAAGAGCTTGCACATATATAGCCAATCCCTTGACAGTTTATCCCTCCAGCACCTTCCATCTTCATCTTCATTTTTAATCTACATTAACTCATTTTAATTAAGTAGTATAGGGAGGAACTACAATCGCTACAACTAAAACTCCATTAAAAAAAAAAAAATCATCATTACAGGTAATCTACATAGTCTCTAACTTTCAATTTTTAGGATAATTTTTTTAAGAAATATGATTCTAAAATACTGTGTTGTGAATAACATGAAGAGATTTTTATTGCTCACAGGTTTATAGCTTAATGGAGCTCTCAGTATCATATCAACATTAGTATTGTCTCAGATTTTTTCCCTACAATTTCCAAAGAGTTTTAAACTAAAAGGAACAGGAACAAAAAATGTAATCTCAAAAATTTCCGCTTAGGCCATCCAAGATGTAAATGAGCTTGTCTCTTCATCAGAACAGATTTAGAGAAATTTAGCATTACATCACTTGCCCACCAGTGGATCGTCTGCGGTGAAACATCACAATAATCCACACGACTTCAATCCATCAATTAATGTCTTGTGAAAAGCTGCGTGTTTGTAAGAAACTAAATCCATAATAATATAAATCCATAATCTACTAACTCTTAGAGTACACTGTTAGGTTAGGTTTAGGGTTAGTAGAATAAGTCAACATATACTTGCAAAGATTCTCATAGTATGTTGTATGTTGTGTTAGAAGATATTAAGCAGATAGTCTACTAATACTCTAATGACTGCTAGTTGACATGTAGTTGCAAAGTTACTTACTGTTAGTAGAATGTCTAAAGTGGACTATCGAAATAAAGTATTACCCTTTTTTCACTGGAGAAAGCAATACGACATATTTTAGCAATGGTTTGACGTTAAAAAATGTCTTATGATGGATTTGTTTCTTACAAACACACAGCTTTTTACTTCAAGACATTAATTGATGGACTGAAGTCATGTGGATTACTTGTGGATTGCGATGTTTTTAGCAGCTGTTTGGTCTGACAGCACCCATTCGCTGCAAAGGATCCATTGGTGAGCAAGTGATGTAATGCTAAATTTCTCCAAATACGTTCTGATGAAGAAAAAAACTCAGTACTCAGTATATTTTCAGAACATTTTAATTTTTGTCTGAATTATTCCTTTAAGGGTAGTCTTGTAGACTTTGATATCCTGGCTAATATGTGCACATTTTGAGCACAGTGGGGATTACTGGGGAATTCATTTTCCTCAGAATTCAAAAAAAAAAAAATGCCAAGAAGCAGATTTAAACAAATGTCTCCATTTTCTCTCTTTATGCAGGGGTACTGAAGAGGTTTTTCTTTCCTGTGGGTTCTCAATGGCACAGCTGAATGTCATGTAATGGAATGTGAAAAAATTCTTTTTCTGCTTGTTAGATGCACCAGAGTCTCATCTCCTTCCTTGTCATCTCAGCTAGCTCTGTCAGCACAAGTTTTTGCAGTAATGATCTGCAATTGATGCAGTAGGGGACTCTACGAACTCTATTTCGTATACAGGCCATATGCATCTCTCCTGTGAGGTGTTGAAATATATATATTTTTTCTGTTTGTTGATTTCGTCAGAATAGACAGATTAGTACTCTCGACTCTACTTAATTCACAGTAAACCATTTGCTTACCAAATGGGAAAATGATCAGGAATCAGGTAAATCCTACATAAGCAGTTAGGCTAACACTGGATTACACATTTTTGCTGAATAATGTTTCAAAGGCCCAGCTCCCGTATTTAGTTTTTTGTCATCTCAAACTTTTTTGTAAAATGCAAATACACATGCAAATATCTGAGGAGAAGAAAAGACAGCTCAAATGACCTGAAGTTTCAGCAAATAGGCACTAATGACAGGTGCCGCTAAATATAAACCTCCCTTGTTTACAAATGAACAGTAGATGGCAGTCACATCTTAATATGAGTTTTTCTTTCAGTGCAGCTTGTGCATTTTCAGTTTGATATATAAAATGTTTAAGGTCAACTTTTTTTAAAATAAATTATTGCCCAAATAATTGTTTGAATGTATGTTTTATACATTGACTTGGCGACAACTTGCATTGGTTAATTTCTAGCGATTATCGCCGATTTGATTGCACAGATACTATTTAAACTAAACTGAGCTAGACAATGACATCTCTGAATTCAATAATGAAATGCCTTTAACTGAAAATTGAGTGTTTAATCTTATCATTATACATTACTGACACTCTATCCTCCAGTTTGACACAATCTGTATTGTAAAAGCGCTATATAAATAAAGGTGACTTGACTTGACTTGGTGTACTGATGCAAAATAAACAAATATCTGACATTAGTATAATGAAAAAAGTAGGAAAACTATTTATTTGAAATATACTAAACAAAACAACACTGACAACAATAGCATCATTGCATTATCCCCCCAAAATACTCCACCTGATTCATTGAGTAAGAACACATTCAACAAAGTAGAAAAATCCTACTTTTACTACAATACAACACAGTACACATACAACACTGATGAGATTTAAAAATAAATAAATAAATTAAAAAATTAAAAAATAGAACTCTGAACTCTTACATGAATGTAAATATGAATGTGTGGTTTTTAACCCAATACTCAATAATAAATGTTTAGCACAAAAAAATGCAGGCAGACTTATAGCAAAGTTTGGCTACAAATATGCAAAATATACAAAAAAGAAACTAACTATTTTACTTTAGAAGAAAAATCACATATTAATGCCAAAATGTTCAAGCTTTTAAATTAGCTTTACAAATGAAAAGCAATATTTATCTAAGGTGCAAAAAGAGGAACAATTGCTTTAAATGCCTTTTTGGATGCGGTCCACTTTGAAGAGGTCATTGCTATGCCTCATTCCCAGCAACTTAAAATGCCAACTCTGAAACTACTCAGGAAATAGATCTAACAAACTGCTATTTTAAAAAAAATGCACTTTAATGTCACCAGAATTGAATGTATCAGTCTTCATTTCAGAATGCTAATTTTTGTTACATTATTTTATACTTTCAAGCTCAAAGCCTGTGAAGTGAGCGCCGCGCATATGGAATATAAAAACCAGCAAAGCCGAATATCTACTGCAATATTGTACAGTTTTTGTGGCACATAAAAACATAAAAATGTTTTTGAGGTGGTTTGGTGGACATACGCAGCCACCCATCTGTGTCTGTCCACCAAACCACCTCAAAAACATTTTTATGTATTCACAGACACACCTTATGACTAAAAAACCACCGTTAGCCACACGATAAAACTTCTACAATAGATCTCGCTCCTCAGGCGACTAACTGAAGTCTGAAGAACTGTAATGCACGTGTTTTAAGACAGGTTTGAACATGCTGGTTGGAGTTAAATTATGTTTTTAGGAGTATCAAAAACATTGTGTCCTCTGTGCAGTTCATTAGTGTGTTGTGTACTTTAATTTGTTTAATTTTGAGTTTTTGGATGAATTTTGTTAAATCCTGTCAAAATACTGAATATTTGACTAAATTTGACATGCTCACATCCTGTTTCCCTGCAGCGCTAACAGGCTATAGGCTAGATGCTATGAAAGTGTTGGAGAGATGCATTTAACACTCAAAAACATCCTGTGCTTCTTCAAATTTAAGACAGCCAAAAACAACTTACTGATTGAGATGAAACGCATTTAAGTGGAATTTAAGGGACACAATAAGGCCAAGCTTTATCACAGGCAAATATCGCATGTTGTGAGTGTGACATGATCCATTTTCTGATAGTTAATTTTGCTAGAACACTCAGCCACATCTAAGACCTGAAGATTTGAAGCACAGAATAATTATCCATAAGTCAAGGTGGGTTCACGCATCAGCTTGTGATAGCCAGATTTCCCTTCCCTAGCATAATTTTAATTTTAATAGATTTAATTTTATGTTTATGTTGTTTTATAGTAGTAATGCAATGCCAAAGCCTAGTAATATAACACAGCTAAAGGTGAAAGCTTTTTAGGCATATGCTTTGGCAGCATACTTCCCTTCAGTCCAAAATTGGAAAACGTTTTAGCAAAGCAAACAGTAAAACAGGTACTACGAGGATGTCTTCAGTAATAGTAATCGTAGTGTAATTATAAATCCAGTGATTGATAGAAAAATCAAGTGCAGTCTCCATAAACAACCGTAGCAGGTCTGGTATAGTTGTTATAACTGAGCACTTGAAGCAGTAAACATGTTGTTTAGACCGATGCAGAGACATGACCCGCATCACTGAGGCGCCCTGCCCTAAGTTTTCAGTTTCAGGAGGACGTGATCCATTTCCTGGGCTTTGAATATAGACAGCAGGAGTGAGCTTACATCTACAAAATTTAAAGGGGTACACTATGTCCAGAACTCCAAAGTCCAGGTTTTTAATTTTTTGGAAAGAAGTCTTTCATGCTCACAAATGCGGCATTTATTTGATCAAAATTGTGAGATATTTTTCTTTTTATATATGTATTATAAAATGTAATTTATTCCAGCTATTTTCAGCAGTCATTACTCCAGTCTTCAGTGTCACATGATCCTTCTAATATGCTCATTTGGTGCTCAAGAAACATTTCTTATTATTATCAAAGCTGAAAAGAGTTGTGCTGCTAAACTTCATTAACTAATTTAGAATCCACAAAAAAATTAATCAATTAATTTATTAAATGTATTCATTCTTAAAAATAATCGTATCCCAAACTTTTGAATGGTAGTGTAATTTGAATTCTGTCATCATTTATTTACCCTCATGTCTTTCCAGCTAATATACTTTAACTGAATGAAGAAACTATTTTAAAGCAGCTCTTTCTCAATTAAAATTATTACATTATAATTATAATAGCTTACAGGTATATATTGACAAGAGACTGAAGAGAATGAGTAATACTGACAGAATTTTAATTTTGTGTGAATTATTCCTTACATGTAAATAAGTGGTGTTCAATTAAAGACAGAATTACATGAATATTTTCTAAATATGTTATTGACCTTCTTGTGAATGATCAACAAGCAATCAACAACAAATGGATAGAACTAAGTCCCACTCTATATTTTTTCATAATCCAATTTACATCAAAATACTGAAGAAAACATCTGTTGCTACTTCTGTTAATTGCGATTTCCGTACATTGACTTAAAGTGCCCCTATTATGGATTTTTGAAAATTACATTTCATGCAGTGTGTAACACAGCTCTAAGTGAATGAAAGCATGCTAAGTTTTAAATCTGAAAGTGCACTGTGTATAAAGTTGTTGTCTCTCAAAAGAAAGAGTCGACTCTGAATCATTGAAACGAGTTAGTTGTTTTTAAAATTAATAGCCAAGCCATTTCATACACAAAGCAGCACTGCGTTCACAAACACTGCTTTATCATGCATTACAGGCATGATGAAATGGAAATGAGACCAATCGGACCAATCGCCGCAGATTAGCGCAAAGGAGGGGTTTGGAAAAATGAATCGTTAAGAGAATAGTTTTTGGAGACGTTGAGCAAGTAAGCTAAAAATAAATGCATACAGGGTAGAGTGGGGGAAAACACCCCACTTAAGGATTGTGTAAGTTTTTTTTTTCAGTGAAACAAAACTTAAATGTTTTCAGAAAAGTTATCATTCTGAAAATATAATTATATTTTTATCAAATAACACGTACTCCCTATCTACAGGCCCTACTGTTCTCATATCATATATAACTCTGATGTTCTACAAAACAAGCTTTAAAACACTTTTTTTCTTACTGCTGAAAATGAGATAATTTACTGTGAAATCTGTTTTCTCTCCGGTACATCACCAGTGTAAGCTTCATGGTTAAAACTTCTACATCACTCTTGTCAACGTAGTCCATAGTTAAAATAAAAATGTATCTTGACTTTATCTTGGGGTTATTTTGGGAAAAACAGTAGGGGGGCGGTTTCCCCGACTATAAGACAATGAAAGTGTTTTTTGACCTTGCATGAATGTCAACCAGTTATTGGGGACTCCCAAAACCAAAATATGAACCTTTCATTACCCATAATAGGGGCACTTTAAGAGAATATGCTGAATCAATGTACTCTACCAAATGTGTTAACTGAAGCAAAAAAAAGAAACAGGCAAATGTAGATCTTTTCTTCTCTTTCTCTCTCCTGTTAATGTCGTTTTGTGTTAATAAGCACCTGTTTCTCACATTGCAGAAACCTCCAACAACTACAGTAGCACACTTATTTCAATGAACTTGACATGCTATAAATTTGTATTGAGTTGCGTCTTCAAGTGTCTCATTACCATAATCGTACATTTGCAGCTGTAATCTCTTCACATTAACAATCTCCTTTTCCACTTTCTCTTCTCGCTCTCTTCTCTCCAGGTCCTGCAGAATCAGGCCTGAGGGCACTGTGGGATATTTCTGGCTATGAAGTCTGAAGGTCTGAATGTCTGGAGCTCCGGGGCGTTGGAGAGATACTGAAGGTCCAGTTCAGTGCACTCTACAGGAGCATGAAGCCCCCAGGCTGTTCGCTGCTCTGCGGCACAGCAAGATCTCACTGTAGACTGTCCTTCTACCAGAGTGAGAATGACATGCTGGCTGGAGAGGGCAGAGTCTGAAGAAGAAACTTCAGGTGTTTCTGTTGCCTGCATGAGGACTCCCGTTGCAGGATCTGTGCAGGCCAAGCTCCGCACCAGAGGAAGAACCTCACACCCATGCAGGCCAAGATCAGAGGACATCGTGGTGGTGACTTCATCAAGCGTGCAGGGGTCCATCAACAGCAGGCAAGGATCTTACAGGACACAGACCAAACAAGTCAGGCACATAATCATGGCATCTCTTTCTTTCTCTCTTTTAAATACATACTGTATACAAATATATATACTGTAATTATAAGCACTGATGATTTTGGTGTCATATTTCTTACTATATTAGGGGTGGCACGATACATGTATTCGTACCGAACCGTCACGGTACGGACATCTTGGTTCGCTGCATTTGGCCTTACAACGAATACAGGCAATTCACCCTAAATCCAGAAGGGGGCGCCTGCAGTAATGCAACGCTGTTTGATAACCGCCAGCAGATGAACAGCGAATGCCATGAGTTGCGCACTTGCAAACAAAGCCCCCTAGACAGTGACGATGTGCTGATTCTGAACGCATCTCTCACATAGACTGACAAAGGAATATACTTTAAAGGCTTGCGCGCTCAACTGTTTGCGAAATGGAGCTTTGTGCTCGTGTATCCTAACGTTACCGCTCTCATTCGGCACAAATCCAAATATTCCATAGTATTTCCATATCTGCGATGTAACGTATCTGAATGCTAAACTATTATTTATTATGTAAATGATAGGCTTTGTACTTCAGTTGCGTTCCAACGGTGACACAGAGGCGGGTGCGCTGATGTTTGGCTCACTGTATTTTGATTAAGTACCAACTGTGCTGTCAAGTTAGCAATGCTGGAACTGATGTGTTGTGTGTGTGTGCGCACGCGATCGCTTCAACTGTTTCCTTATACCAGCAAAATCAACTTTAAACACTTATTGTCTTATTAATAATCACTGTATAAAGGTCTGCTTTTATTTGTGTACACTCATAATGAATACAAAAAAAGAAAACAAATAGGATGTCGCTTTCTGCCATTTGAGTTTCCTTTCTGTGAACAAATTAAGAGTGTCACAAAAATGCATATATAGACTGTTATGTGTCGCACTGTTTTTTCCCTTGTTTATCTGTAAACTAAATCAAATATATTTTAAGAATTTATTCCTTGTATGTATATATATGTACTGCAGATTTTATATAACAATGTAATAATATTTAATACTTTCACATCTAGGTGGAAAAAAATAGTAATTTGTACTACTGTCTGTTCAAAATAAATAAAAAGAAACCGAGCATAGTAGATTTGTTTTTGTTTTTTCCCCCCTGTTGTACCGAAATCGTATCGAACCGTGACCCCCGAAACGAGGTACGTACTGAACCATGACATCTGTGTACGGTGCCACCCCTGCTATATATTATGTCTTGTTCTCTTCTAAAAATATCTTAACCTGCATGAAACAAGATGAACTTGAGAATCAAAGTGTCATATAATAAGCCCTATTTTCAGAGAAAATATCTTAAATTAAGCTCATTTTCCCATTGGCAGATTATTTAATTTAATGAACATGAACTTTAATGAGTCATTTTCAGAGACCAACAGCCACGGTCAGAATCTTTGTTTCTTTCATTTTCATGATAACTGATAATGGGATAACACTTCTAATCAGTGTCAGCATCAGGCCTCTATTAGAAACACCATATTGTCATGCTGAGACTATTTTAAAGGGGACATTGTATGCCCACTTTCCACAATTTGGCATGATTCTTTAAGGTCTTCATGAAATGTCTGCAATAGGGGTGTCCCCGACTAAGGAATTTCATAGTCGAATCGGAATTTTCGAATCATGCCGATAGTCGACTGATAGTCGAATCATATATTTGGGTGCAGGGAAAAATACATTACCAAGAGTCAAGTCAGACATTCGACAGTCATAAATACACAGGGAAAATGTGTAACGGACGCCTCGCAGATACAAACGGGGTGAATAATGTTTTATGTTTTGATTAAAAGATAGTTAACATTAAACGTCAGCGAAACCTTTAAGAATTCACAACATTTTTTATTTTTTTTTTTTACAATGGTGCTCTCATTATAATGTTATGTATATGAGTTATAACGTTCTGCATTTCTGTTTTGAGCTGCGCGCGCTGAAGATGAATGAAGCGGTTTTTAATCAGTGGGATTTAACTCATTTATCTCACATAGAATACTCTTCATTATTTATATAACATAACGTTAATATTACGACTTATAGGCTATCTGCACAAAATGCCCGAATGCGCACAAACGTGTCTGCGCGGCTCTGAATGAACTCCTTTTGTGGACGCGCTCTTCACGCAATAACATGCAGAAACACAACTAAACTATCACAGCATTTTATTATAATAGTGTTCTCATTATAATGCTATGTATATGACAGTGGCAGTCATAGTTATTAATATTCTGCATTGTTGTTCTGCTCGCACCACATGCTGAAAAGATAATCATCGTATAGTACTACAATTAAGCGCTTTACTGTAACTCAACCAAATGCATCTTATACGAGATAAATAATATACACGATATAAATAAACCGACTGAAACATTTTGAAATCACTTGTTGTACCCTAGCTGATCGAAAAAAAAATGAAGTCTTCCACTCTGCCTGTGTCTGTCACGAATCCTGTCCATGCACTTCCGTTCACTCACCACCAGAGGTCACCCGCTCATCACATGGACTCTTGCACTGGCCTCACAAGGATCCAGTGGCTTTTCATGTGAATATTGGCCAGGTATGGACACTGCAAGACTGTTATTAACCCTCGAGCAGGGAGTGCGATCGCTCGAGGATTATATACAAGAGTATTTAGATCTAGCCTATTTTCCTGATCTGCCGGACTGTGTACTCATAGAATTCTTTTGCGAGGGCATTAACCAGCCGCTCAAATCGCGACTAATTCGTGAGGGTCCCCGTTTGTCTTTAAGTGATTTTATGGACTTTGCTTTACTGTCTGTTGGCTCTTCGTTTACTGTGGGTGACGCGAAAGAGGAACGCAACGCCGCACTCATTCGTGACATGACGGCCGCACTAGATCACGCTCACAAGATGGCGGACACAACAGCGCCCCGTTATGTCACAGCAGAGTCCAGTCCAGTCACAGCTGATCTTCACGAGCTGAGTAAAGTCACAGTTGATCATCGTGAACCCAGTCACCATTGATCTCCACGACTCAAGCCAAGTCACCACTGAGCTTCACTAGTCAAGCCAAGTCACAGCTGATCTTCGTGAGTCAAGCCAAGTCACAGTTGATCTTCGTGAGTCAAGCCAAGTCACCGGTGAGCTTCATGAGTCAAGCCAAGTCACAGCTGATCTTCACAAGTCAAGCCAAGTCACCGCTGAGCTTCACGAGTCAAGCCAAGTAACAGCTGATCTTCACAAGTCAAGCCAAGTCACCGCTGATCTTCACGAGTCAAGCCTGTCCTGTCACAGCCAGAAGGGCTGTCCCTGAACTCTCGTCCTGTCCTGTCACGGCCACGGAGGCCGCTTTTGAACATTTGCCCAGCTCTGAACCAGCCGAGGAGGCCATCTTTGAACTCTCACCCCGTTCTGAACCAGCCATGGTGGCTGATTGTGAACTGTCTGTTTTGTCTGTCTCTGTCAAGAAATCTACCCCTAGTGAACAGTCTGTCTCCCCAGTTTCCATCCATAAATCCTATATTGAACTGCCTGTTTTGAGCCCAGAAACCATAAATACACCCCATATCTGTCCTGTTAACCCTGTCATTGCCAAAGAAATCAGTAATGAACAGTCTGTCTATCCCATTTCTACCAATGCATTTATTTATGGACTGTCTGCCTACTCAGTTGCTCCCAGGAAAAACATTGATATACTTCCCATGTTCCCTACCTCCGTCCTTGTGTCCGTGCATGTTCTTTCTCCTCCTTGTGTCTCAGTTTTCCCTGGGTCTCAGTCTCTGCTGTGGGTTCCTGATCCGTCGTGGTGTGCTCCTGCTCTATCTGCTCCGCTCTGGTGGTCTTCTGCTCCACCTGTTCCGTCTGCGCCGCCGTGGTGGTCTGCTGTCTGGCTCTGGTGGTCTTCTGCTCCGCCCTGGTGGGCTCCAGTTCCATCTGCTCCGCCCTGGTGGGCTCCAGCTCCGTCTACTTCGCCCTGGTGGGCTCCTGCTCCGTCTGCTCCGCTCTGGTGGGCTCCAGTTCCGTTGACTCCGCCCTGGCTTCCTGCTCGGTCGGCTCTGCCTCAGTCCCCATTCTCTCCACTTCCACATGGACCTGGCCCTCCGTCCCTCCCCCTGTTCCGCCTCCGCTCCACCACCCTCCTGGATGTTGTAGGAGCGTCTGGAAGCTGCTCCTTGGGGGGGGGCTATGTCACGAATCCTGTCCATGCACTTCCGTTCACTCACCACCAGAGGTCACCCGCTCATCACATGGACTCTTGCACTGCACTACACTACTGTTGCACTTCACCATCTAACTACATTTCCCATCATCCATCGCACAGATCACACAGCTGTCAGATTACACATTGCACTGATTACACAGCTGAAACCCATTAGACACTCTTTATAAGCCTTGGACTTTCTCTCCCTCACTGCCGAGTATTGTATGCATTTATCGCTGCCCTACAGAGCTCCTGTTAGTTTTCCAAGTCTTGCCTTGTCTTGCCTGTTTCGGATTGTGTTTTCCCCTGCCTGGACTATTGCTTACGTTTTGGATTACCTCTCGTCTAGCCCCTTTGGATACTGTTCGCTGTCGTCTGACCCACGCCCATTTTAGATTACTCTTTGTATTGCCTATGATATACCTGTCTGCCATTGTTTGACCCTGCCTGTTATGACCACGTCTCTTGTCAATAAAAGCTTGCATATGGATCCGCACGTCTCACGTCTCGTCAGCCCCGTAACAGAGTCGATTTGAGTCTTGTTAAAGATTTAAATCCCTGCCCCCATGCTCCTCTGTCAGTGACGGATTAGAAAGCGAAACTTTAATCTATAGGGGAAGTTGGATTTATTCACGCACGTTAATATTTATTTAAAGCTTCTTTCTTTTAAGATTCTTCATAATAGGCTGTATATTAACTTATTGGGAGAAAACCGGTAGTTCGATGTGAAATCAGACACTGAGCACCCCTGTACAGCCAAAATGGCATGATCATAACACCCCGCGAATATTCGACTGTGAGATTGGGAGTCGAATCAGGCTCCTTGAATCGAAGCATTGAATCGTTGACTATTCGGCGACACCCCTAGTCTGCAACATACTTTGGTTAAAATTCCTCAATGGTCATGTAAAATAACAGCATTTTTACCTTGTCAAATACAGTTCTAGTCATAGCAACCTGTTTTATGCATGTCTCTTTAAATGCTAATGAGCTCTGCTTACCCCGCCCATCTCTTCTGTGGAAGAGGAAAGGCGATTCGCAAATAATAATAAATATAAAATTTAGGACTTACTTCTAGAGGTGCAGCTGGATCACAAACACTGCGTACTGATCCATACTTGAGTTTTAACTTTTTAGCAAAACCTGCCTTGAATTGTCCTTTGTTTAGAAAGCAGTCTGGACTAAAACGATTTGCGCAGACATAAAAATTATTCTTTAATACTTCTTAAGATAAACTTAAGATCATCTGATGGCGCTTTTCCATTGCATGGTACGGTTCAGTACGGCTCACTTTTGGGGGGGGTTTCCACTGGGTACAGTACCTGGTACTTTTTTTAGTACCACCGAGGTTCCAAGCGAACCATACCGTTACCAAAACATGACGTGTAAACTCTGCTGATCACTGATTGGCCAGAGAAAATCGTCACTGCCTGCATCATTGAACTTGTGGCCTGAGACACAACAGCCCCGCTAGATTTAAATCAGCACAGTCATTGAAGGATCGAATACAACTGTCTTGAATGAGCGCACCTTTCTTTTAACAACTGAAAAATGGCTGTTTCATTGTCTGTTGAGGAAGTACAGACTGTCCTCTCATTGATAGCCGAGGAGCGGATCCAGCGAGAGCATGATGGAGCGACGCGGAATTAAAAAAAGTTTTTCAGGTGTCACGGCAGTAGAGGCGGCGCGACTATAATGACACATGAATAATCCCGCCCACTCTAAAGCGGTACTAAACTGCAGTGGAAACCAAGCCGAACTGAGCCGTGCCGTTCTGAACCGTGCCGAGCCGAGTCGTACCACGTAGTGGAAAAACGCCATAAGTGTACCCAACTGTGCTATTTTGGGACACCATGAATATGAACTAAAATGCGTTTTTAACATACTATCTCTGTAGTTAAAAAAAGTATTTAGTTACCACTTGTAGTACACTTGAACCCATCTTTCATACACTAGTACACTCAAGTGTACTACAAGTGGTGACTATTTTTAAATATGATAAAAATCCATTCACAATTTTTTTTAATCCCCCCGAAAACTTTAAATTTTATCATTTTTATCATGTGGTTGTGTCCACACACAGCTAACACACATATGAATTTTGCATCCAGTGTCCCCTTTAAATAGACCTTGAATCTCTTTTTGAAGGTGATGTTTTGCCATGTGGTGTATAGGAGGCATTGTTTATTTTTTACATCACATTCTCATTGTGTCTGTAATCAAGCTGTAACTCATAGCCTGTCATGCACACTTACTTGATGTGTCCACTTCTGTGCCCTGCTTCACTGTGTGTAGGGTTGTCATTGGAACCGAAGCTGCATCACTGTCATGGTGACCGTTACTGACTGGTGATAAACAGCCTAGAGGTTTGATGAAATGTGAGTTACATTTGTTTTAAGTCATACCTAGTCGTTTAGTGGATTACTTTTATATGTATATTCATACGTTTGCATGTTTTCCTGAGTGAAGACCGTGTCTGGTAGGTGACACACACAATTGTAAATAGGACGGTTGTTAATATAGCTGTTGCTGCACAAGCGGTCACTATGGACGATACATCATGGATGGGAGGTGCTGAGGTGTGGGCTTTTGCAACACCAGTCCCTTCTTCCCCTAAAAATGGAAGAATCAGTTAGAACACATACTACCAAAATCAACTTTCATTCTAAAATGTTGTCATTGTTTACTCTTTCTTTCTTTTGTTGAGCAGGTAATTCAGTACTTTTATTTATTTATTTGGTTTGGTAATCAAGTACTTTGAAGGTTGTATGTTTTGGGTCTTATACTATGCCATTAGGGCTGAAACGATTTCTCGAGTAATTTGAGTAACTCGAATACAAAAAATCAGAGGCAAATTCTTGTGCTTCGAAGAATCGTTTTAGTCTATTTACTAGGGATGCACTGAATTTTCGGCCACCGAAAATATATGCCGCGCCGCACGGCAGTGTTCAGGTTTCACTCTCCTCCAGCCGGTTCAATATTCCCGCTCTATAATGTACATTCTGCTCATTTACCACTCATGCTCACCAGAAAAGCTAAGTCCGCTCAAATAACGTGTGATAAGAAATTTCTATGTAGTATACTTGTTCCTGTTTGCAGTAGCGTTACTGTGCTGTGACATGCTGTAGTACAGCTGTACTGGGCAACGCTGGTAAAATCTCCTTCACTGATCTGCTCCCCGCTATGCTCTGCTCACATGCGCTGATAACAATAGCTTTGCCAGGGTTTTTATATTTTTACACGTTTACTTGATATTTCTGTACACAGAATCGTCGTTTCTATTCATTTCCCACTGATTTACACGATCTGATGAGCATTAGCTCATATTCTCTCTGTATGAATGAATGGCAGAGACGCGCGTAATTAACATGAAGTTAACATGTTGATGTATTCCTAGCATGATTAGCATGTTCCTAACACAATTCTGGCATGTTGTATACATGTATACCTGTATATGAATATGTACATATATATATATCAGGGCTGGTAATTTAACGCG
This sequence comes from Onychostoma macrolepis, assembly GCF_012432095.1. Lineage (NCBI taxonomy): Eukaryota > Metazoa > Chordata > Actinopteri > Cypriniformes > Cyprinidae > Onychostoma > Onychostoma macrolepis. The sequence goes on along the minus strand of NC_081159.1, from coordinate 16,727,228 downwards.
TTAATTAGATTAATTAATTACGGTGAAAAATAACACATTAAAATTATTAACGCATTTAACTAGGGTTGGGTATCGTTTGAATTTTATCAATTCCAATTCCAATTCTGCTTATCGATTCCAATAAAATTCCGATTCTTTTCGATCCCCAGTTTCGATTCCAATGTGATTAAATAATGATATCAAACATTTATCCTCTGTCTCTTTTTTGCAAACCATTTATTAGAGCTGAATACCATGAACAAAAATCAACAGGCTACATAAAATCTGGACTCTTTAAGAGCTGTTTGTGTGCAAAATAGAACTGCATGATTCTGCAGAAATTGAGGGGGGGGTTTTTTGGGGTTTTTTCCCCCAATGGAAGTTAAAGTTCTCTCATGATTCTGAAGAAAAAACATTAGACAACTAAACAAAATCACATGTAATTTATGAATGAATGATTCAATGACTCACTCAAGATGTACTTGTTTCATTACTGGATGAATCAGCATTCTTGAAGGAATCTCTTGTATGATTTTAAAGACAAATACATTTTAACAGCCCCTTTTCCCCACCTACTGGCGTAACAATGAAGTGTCGTCATTTGAAGTGTCAAATTACTTTCAAAAGGTGATTTACTGTACTTATTTAATTGCTACCGTACACATCAGAGTTTATATCTGAACTAGGGTTGTAACGATATAACGGTATGACGGTTTATCGTGGTTTGAACGTGCACGGCTGCTTTACTCTGCATTCACTTGGCTACTTATACACACATACAGTGGATAAAATGACAGAAACAGAGATTAATCTCCATTTCCGTCAAAAAAAAGGTAAAATCTGCTGTATGGGAATACTTCTAATGTAAAAAAAAAAAAAAAAAATGAACGCGGGGTTGTCCTTGAGGATGGATCCAATTTGCAAAAAAGTGGACGCAAAGTGGCTGCAAAAGCAGGCAAAACATCTAGCATGTTCACTCATATTCACGGAAACCATCCCTCCGTGCAGATGAAGGTGTGTTGCATTTATAAAAAGTGATAAATTAAGGCCGTATGATTTCTGTGTTGCAGAGGGAATCCCGGTGAAGTCGTGAACATGAAATTTACAGTATAACGAGGATGTCACCTAAAACGCGCAATCTGGTGGATGGATAAATCAAAAGAAGATTTGATATGTGTCTGTGAAGCGTGAAGAGACTGCTATATACTGTAAATAATCTGCTCGTTTCTGCATGTCTCTGAGTGGTGCCGTTTTATCAACTACATACTGAAGTACGCATGACACTAATGGTGTTTTGCAGCGTCTACATAAACATGAACATCGGCAGAGCTGCTCTGAGAGAAAACTTAAACATTTCCTAGTTTTATTTGAGAAAAACCATTGTCATATACACTCTGAAACTCAAAGTCCGCAACAACCAGTCAAAATAAAATTTCGATTTAACTTGAAATTATGACAAATATATTAGCATTGTACAATGTACTTCAAAGTTATAATAACAACAACAATAATATTTTTTATAATAATGAATTTATTTAAACGTTATTTTTTAATAAATATCACGTTTGTCCATGGTTTAACTTGGTATACCTCTGTTGTGCAGAACTAAAAGTTTTTACATTTTAAATCGATAGCATTTTAAAACATAAATTAAAAAGCTAAAGTGTGATATGGATATACATAAGGTGTATAGCTTTTTTTTAAATGTTTTTTAAACAAAATTAAATGCATTATTTTTTTCAGAAGGGACACTTCAATGCTTTCATTAAAATGGTTTCAAGTTTGTTGTAATAAAGGATTTGTTCACTCAAATAACTTGTTCTTATTCTTTTAAGAGTCATTGTTACTGATAAGAATTATTGTTTACTATATGCCGTGATATACAGTGAAACCGTGATATTTTCTGAGACGATTATCATACCGTGAAAATCTCATACCATTACAACCCTAATCTGAACTATGAACTTTTATCCCAGTACTTCTGTGATTTGAATGTTTGTAACACAGAAATAATGATACTGTGTGGCTGAAAAGACTGTGAGGCTGTTTCATTCATGACGACAGCTGCTCTCTTTAGGTCAACGGCAGTGAGAACGCAAATTTAAATGTTCAAATCATAGTACGCTGCAAGTACGAACCAAGTGATCACAACGTTGTGAACGCACACATCAAAGGTTGAGGAATGAAACAGACAAATCATTGTAATTTTGTTTTTTTTAAAGATATTTTAAGCCTTTTTTATTGGGATAGGACAGTAGAGTGATGACAGGAAAGCATTGGATGGAGAGAGGGGAGCAGGATCGGCAAAGGACCTCGAAACGGGAATGAACTTCCAACCCCTATCCGGAATGCTGAATCTCAGATATATACTATGTATATATTAGTGGTGGGCCGTTATCGGCGTTAACGTGCTGCGTTAACGTGAGACTCTTATCGGGCGATAAAAAATATCGCCGTTAATCTATTCTCAAAGTTGGGCTGGGAGCTGGATCTATACTACGCAAGCTATGATGACTTTCACCTTGATATTTTAGCGGATGTATACCTAGCGAATTGCACTGTAGGGGCGAGCGAGTCTTGAACCTGTGTGTATGCGTGCTAACATGGATGCAGCTATGAAGCCGCGGGTTTGCTTCAGGAAAATGTATTTTTAAGAAGCTTCCCAATGGAAATCGGCAAGTCATTTCTGTCTCTACATGGTCAAGCTCTCTGTATCGCGTACAGCGGAGTTCCGCCCAGTTCGCACACACACACACACACACACACACACAAACAAACAAGCGTGGCGCACACACAAGTGAGCACACTCCCACTCCTATTTGTAAATATTAAGCCGCAAAAGCGTCTATTTAAATATGACTTCTGTGTGTCTCTGTGTTAATGTATGGCGCAGACGCATGAGTTTGTTCACTACTCATACAGAAGACCGCGTGACGCTTGCGGCGATATTAACGTCTGTCGTCTCACTAAATGAGGACATAAATACATGAACAACATCTCCAGAACTGCTCTGAGAGTCACTTCATGAGCATTCGAGCGTTTCATTTGAGAAAAACTATCCTCACGGCAACCCGTCAAAATAGAAGTTCGGTTTCACTTGAAGACATTGGGCAGAACGTAATAGACTACTACTACTAAAACTATTAAAACCTTATCTTTAAGGAATAATCATACAATGTCTTCAATGTTATTATCAATATTAAATTCTTGATGACTGCTAGTTGTTTACTACTAGTAGTGAACTTATTCTGATCTACTTGGCAAATTCAAATGAGCCATTTTAATCTAGATTAATTCCAAGATTACAGTGAGATTAATCTAGATTAAAAAAATTAATCTATGCCCACCACTAGTATACAGTGAGGAAAATTAGTATTTGAACACCCTGCTATTTTGCAAGTTCTCCCACTTAGAAATCATGGAGGGGTCTGAAATTGTCATCGTAGGTGCATGTCCACTGTGAGAGACATAATCTAAAAAAAAAAATCCAGAAATCACAATGTATGATTTTTTAACTATTTATTTGTATGATACAGCTGCAAATAAGTATTTGAACACCTGTCTATCAGCTAGAATTCTGACCCTCAAAGACCTGTTAGTCTGCCTTTAAAATGTCCACCTCCACTCCATTTATTATCCTAAATTAGATGCACCTGTTTGAGGTCGTTAGCTGCATAAAGACACCTGTCCACCCCATACAATCAGTAAGAATCCAACTACTAACATGGCCAAGACCAAAGAGCTGTCCAAAGACACTAGAGACAAAATTGTACACCTCCACAAGGCTGGAAAGGGCTACGGGGAAATTGCCAAGCAGCTTGGTGAAAAAAAGGTCCACTGTTGGAGCAATCATGTGAAAATGGAAGAAGCTAAACATGACTGTCAATCTCCCTCGGACTGGGGCTCCATGCAAGATCTCACCTCGTGGGGTCTCAGTGATCCTAAGAAAGGTGAGAAATCAGCCCAGAACTACACGGGAGGAGCTGGTCAATGACCTGAAAAGAGCTGGGGCCACCGTTTCCAAGGTTACTGTTGGTAATACACTAAGACGTCATGGTTTGAAATCATGCATGGCACGGAAGGTTCCCCTGCTTAAACCAGCACATGTCCAGGCCCGACTTAAGTTTGCCAATGACCATTTGGATGATCCAGAGGAGTCATGGGAGAAAGTCATGTGGTTAGATGAGACCAAAATAGAACTTTTTGGTCATAATTCCACTAAACGTGTTTGGAGGAAGAAGAATGATGAGTACCATCCCAAGAACACCATCCCTACTGTGAAGCATGGGGTGGTAGCATCATGCTTTGGGGTGTTTTTCTGCACATGGGACAGGGCGACTGCACTGTATTAAGGAGAGGATGACCGGGGCCATGTATTGCGAGATTTTGGGGAACAACCTCCTTCCCTCAGTTAGAGCATTGAAGATGGGTCGAGGCTGGGTCTTCCAACATGACAATGACCAAGCACACAGCCAGGATAACCAAGGAGTGGCTCTGTAAGAAGCATATCAAGGTTCTGGCGTGGCATAGCCAGTCTCCAGACCTAAACCCAATAGAGAATCTTTGGAGGAGCTCAAACTCTGTGTTTCTCAGCGACAGGCCAGAAACCTGACTGATCTAGAGAAGATCTGTGTGGAGGTGGGCCAAAATCCCTCCTGCAGTGTGTGCAAACCTGGTGAAAAACTACAGGAAACGTTTGACCTCTGTAATTGCAAACAAAGGCTACTGTACCAAATATTAACATTGATTTTCTCAGGTCTTCAAATACTTATTTGCAGCTGTATCATACAAATAAATAGTTAAAAAAATCATACATTGTGATTTCTGGATTTTTTTTTTTTAGATTATGTCTCTCACAGTGGACATGCACCTACGATGACAATTTCAGACCACTCCATGATTTCTAAGTGGGAGAACTTGCAAAATAGCAGGGTGTTCAATTACTTATTTTCCTCACTGTATATATACACACACACATACATGTATAGCAAGTTGTTACCTAATAAGTATCCGCTGTATACAAAGTGATTAATATTTGGTTTTTGACCACTGAAAATGGGTAATATTCAACAATCTGGAGCCTCATTGAGACCCCCCTATCTTTGGGACTGAATGATGTAAGGTCTTGAAAATGAAGATTCCAAAAGAAAAGTTTAACTCTTTCAACGCCATTGACGAGGTATCTTGTCAATTAAGAGACAACGCTTCCCCGCCATTGACGAGTTTTTACGGCAATCCGTGTTCTAGGTGTATTACGGTAAGGAAAGCCCTAGCGCATGTCCTGAATGAGTTACGGGACTTCCGGGTCTTTAGGGTGCGAATAGAAGATGATCGGCATAAATGGAAGGATCAGAGAAAATGTAGATCATGCTTTGACCATTTTGAATCTGATCGAGACGATGTAGTCAGTGAGAGAGATGCATTTACAGACACAGAAACATATGTAGTTGTAACCGATCCGTCTATCTGAATAGGGGTGTGTGTGTGGGCTCTATCTATCTATCTATCTATCTATCTATCTATCTATCTATCTATGTGTGTATGTGTGTGTGTGTGTGTGTGTGCATGCATGTACAGTATATGTATGCATATGTATGTATGTATGTAGCCTGTGTGTGTGTATAATCATATGTATGTATATGTTTGTGTGTGTCTGTTTGTTCTGTTTATTGAATGCAATTTAAATTATTCATATAATTATTTACAGGTGAAAGAATATGACATCTGAATGTATTTTGCATGAAAATGCACTACTTTGATAAAAATGTATCAATTTTTTGTCCAGTTTTCCAGTCCTTGAGTTCTTTCCAGCGCTGGAAAGCTGATCCGATATTTACACAGGTCCTACTTCTTGCCTTATCATAACACCGTGTCTAAACCGGACGCGACCGGTGCGGTCGGTTTTTGAAAAAATACCCCACCTTTAAAAGAAAAGAAGTATCATATTTTTGCAAATTGACCCACATTTGGTTTTTGACCGTTGAAAATGTGTACAATTTAATGATTTACCCCAGGAGCCATATTGATATCCCAATATCTCTGGAACCAAACCATATAGGGCCTTAAAAATTAAGATGCCAAAAGAAAAGTTTGTTAAGACCCAAAATCTAAAAGGAAATTAAGATATCTGTAATACTTTTTTACAGGCCTGCAAACTTTGGAGAAAAAACCTGAAAAGTGCTCTTTCCCCATTTTTGAACGGTCACCATTGGCACATAATGCAACAAAGATTGCTAAAGTCAACAGATTTTACTAATAGACCTACCAATCTCTGTGCAAAAGTAACAATACGATGCTGCCATCTTTCTAAACTCATTTTTAGCTCCCTGTAAATTGGCTCTGAATCTCAGGTTAAAATTGATATTTTGACCCCCCCCTCTACAAAAAAAACCCCCGGTTTACTCAGTAAATATTCATCCATGACATTGAATATTTTGGCTTTCATTACTATACATGCTTATCTTTCTTCAGAAAAAATATTTGCAAAATAAAAAATTTGAGCCGGGGATGTTTCTGAAATTTGGTTGATTTGACACGGAATGACCCAGCTGCCTAATTTTGTTGCATTCCGTTTCTTGCTAAGCACCCCTCTTCCTGTTCCTGGTCGTATATCTGATCAGCAGAATGCTAAGAGACCTCTGTCAATCCATGATGAAGTGGGTTCAGGGAGGATCAACCCTTAGTCCACTTTCAAAGAGCACTGACTGATCCTTGCTGGATAAATACCATCTCCTTTACTTCACCAGTAATCACATTGAGAGAATAAAGAGAATAGAGATAAAACAGTGAGAAAAGCAGTAAAAGTACTGAGGCTCAGATAAGAGCATGAGAGCATGGAAAGAATGAGTGTGTGCAGGGGTGAAGAGAGTACCACAACTTTTAGAGGATGAAAACATGAAGTGTGTCTTTAAGCATGAAATTAAAAGGTGAATGTGAAAGAACATATTTACAATACATTGACATGGGTTTGTGTTTCGGGATGTGGAAATCTTTCATAACAATCAGTCTTAAATGGATAGTTCACACAAAAATGGGGGGGGGGGGGGGATTCAATTACGTGATGGCAGTGAATTTTTGACTCTTTAGCACCAATGCACTAACTTACAGTATGTGTCAGCAAAAAAAAAAAATAATAAATTACATGCTGATCATTTTAAAGTGTTCTATTTGAGTTTGGTGAAAAATAACCCAATAATTAAGAAACTGTACTTCCCTTGTGCCCAGTGTTAATTTTAACTGCAAATTTTGATTTAGTCTTAGTCAAAGTCTTTTGTCTAAAATGCCATTTAATTTGATTAATATTTTAGTCATCTGACTTGTTTTAGTTTTAGTCTAGTTATAGTCGACTTAATATCATAAGATTTTTGTAGATTAAATCTACAGATTTTAGTTGACTAAAATCTAATGGGTTTAGATAGTATTTATTAAGGGGTCATATGACGTTGCTAAAAAGAACATTATTTTGTGTATTTGGTGTAATGTGTTTATGCTGTTTAAGGTAAAAAAACACGCTATTTTCCACATACTGTACATTATTGTTGCTCCTCTATGCCCCGCCTTTCTGAAACGCGCCGATTTTTACAAAGCTCATCGTTCTGAGAAGCGAGGCGTGCTCTGATTGGCCAGCTATCCAGTGCGTTGTGATTGGCCGAATACCTCAAGCGTGAGACGGAAATGTAACTCCCCTTAACGTTTTGTGATGCCGTGTCCCGGCGTGATGACACAAAAACAATAAAACCCATTACAAACGAGGCATTTGCATCCAGTGGGGACATAATTACTGATTATAATGACTTATACTGTCTTTTTATGTGTCGCGTTGCATCGTGCCGCATAAACATTACCATGTCTGCATTTGTGATCTGAGAAACGACAAACAACAAGCACTACTCTACACTGCTCAAAACTCGCATTTGAATAGTCAGTGGCAAATTCTTTAAATATGAAAACACACTTACAGGCTGTGAATCAGAAGCGCCAGACTGTCCTTGCAAAGTTGGAACTGCCCCTCTTTATAGAAACAGCCTTTGTGCACAGCATTGTAGGCTAACGTTACTCTCCCAGGTTCAGGAAATAGTCCTCTGTAAAATGCGCTGCACACTCATTTGGGTTGAACTGTTGTGGAACAGTGCTGTAAATACAACTTAACCACTGATTTCTAGTTGTGTCCTCTTTTGGAAGCCCAAACAAAGTAGTTTTGCTTCCACAATGAAACACAGCGTCTCCACGACATGGTGCCGGCAGCAGCAACAACACTACAGAGAGAATAAAAATGATGCCCTCTTTCTTTGCGTATACATTTGGGCAGTGTTTTGCAAATCTCCCCACACCATGATGTAGACATGTGGGGGTGTGTTTGAATGAGCCGTTTTAGGGGCCGTGGTCGAGTCTTAACTTTTATAAAGAATATCTCTTTGGTTTTGAGACTTTTGTCTTTGCAACTTCAGGGGTCTTATCTATACACAAACAGCTTGTAACACTCCAAAGAGAAAGGAAAACTTGAAATCACATCATATGACCCCTTTAACACTAGAACCGCCAGAGGTCACTGTATACCTAAAAGCACCAGCGGTAAATTTTACCCGCACACATGGCAACTGTTTTTATACGGCTAAAGAACATATTATTTCACTGTATTATGCCACTTTCTTCACAAAGAAGTGTCTAGAGTCATGAAATGATTATGTCTAGTCGTCAACTATATTTTTACCCTGTTGTTTTATGTTTAAGACTTTTTAATGCAGCCTACACTAATCCATAATGGTCAGTAGGCTAAGGTAAAAAAAAAATACTGCACTGAGAACGAAAATTAGAAGGTAGTAAATATTTGGGTGGTGTATTATAATACAATGTCATTAATCAATATATTAGGATAACCCATGTTATTTAAATTACTAAAATAGCCAATAGACAATAATGAGCAATAATAATTCTCCACACTGCATAGGATGATGCTATGACAAATTCAAGCGCACAGCTTCACCTAGGCCCAATTATTAATTTGTTTAGTTATATCATTTATAATTTGAATAAGAGAACAACAACAATAAACTTCAGGTAATCAAAAAAAAAAAAAAAAGAATTCATTACATCATAGATCTGATTTTTTTTTTTTCTTCAGGAAACGGCCAGACTAGAATAAATAGCAGCACTGTACGTAGCGAACAATAAACGATATGGCAAGACAAAAAAAGAAATAATAAAACCAAAGTTTGACCAATTATGAGTAACGTTAGGCTAAAACATCTAAATATGATGTCTGGATCACTGTCAGATGAGCCGTCAGATGCTGAGCCGACCCAGGACGCATAACTTACCATCAGACTCTCCATCACTCATGGTATTTAGTGTTTCTAATACCGACCTTCCATAAATAGCCTTCTTTTAGTCATTTTGACTTTATTTATGAAACTGATAACTGCTAAATCAGTGAGTGAAAGTCGTTGCCTACAAATGTACAATGTTAAAAAACACAAGCGACAAGAAAATGACAGTGCGAAAATACATGCATTATATAGCGGGTAAATTTGACCTGCGCGGCGCTTATAGGTATAAATGCTCCGTTTTTTAATCTGGTTTTATCTAAGTAATTTTTAACAATATTGGGTTGTAAATTACATAATTTTAGTAAAAGTCAATGACTGGGAGACTTGAATGTTTTGTTGAAAATCTGTTATGTACATTTGAAAAATAGCTACGGGTAAAATTTACCCAGTGGCGGTTCTAGTGTTAAGCAGTTCTCTAAAATTTCTAAACTTATATATTCCAGGAGAAAACATATATTAACCTGGTAATATGAATGGTATTAATTTGAACATGCAATATAGACACACATTTAACTGCTGTGACGCACAACATGTATTTATATTAAAATTAAATAAAACCACATTTCAGAAAGAAACAAGAGCATGGTCCTCTTTTCACTAAAATACAAATGGTTATATAATATACATTCTTTATAACAACTTGCTTACCACTTTCTTCATTCTTTCAAGCAGACATATTTATTACATTTATATTAATCCTTATTTGCAGTTCAGTGATTATCTCTCTTTCTTTTGCTGCTTGATTAACATGCTGTCCATTTAAAACCAAATGCACGGATGCAATATGATGATATTCTTTCAACTGCTTCTCTTCACTTAATGTAACCAAGTGTGTTTACATGAATACTCATCAAAACGGACAATTTGACATCATTTTGTATGTATATCACCATTCATGTGTAAAAGACACAAAAACAACTGAATTCAGTACTTGTGCGCTGTTTGAGAGGCGGTTTTCTGTGTGCGTGCTCATTTTCATTTTTGTCTGAACTATCCTTTTAACATGGGTGCTTAAAAAAATTCAGGCTGTGAAACTTAAATAGCTTAAATATCAGGTTGTTTTTCACTTAAAATGAGCCATTGCAAAATTATCATTAAACTATTATTAACCCTTAAACGCATGAATGTTTTGCCAATCATTATTAAATATTCGGGTCTTTAGCAACCCGGACCTATATATCCAGTATGGATGGATCTCTAACTGCTGCAATAGCAAAGAAACTCTCTTGATATTTTAAGAACAATTACAGAAGAACACAATAAAGCATAATTTGTTACCTTTTGAAACTTAAAAGGGTTCAATTTGAGCAGATGATTTTACCATCGTTGTCATCGTCAGACAACAGTACATGCAGCATCTGGCTCATATTCGCGATTTCAACCATATTCTCAAAACTATCATTTTCAGTGACTTCAAAATCAATATTTTGATCACTGGAAGCTTATTCACCACATCCACCATCAAATGACAGTGACATTTATATTTCATAAATGCCATTCAAACCAGTTCATTTTTTGCTGATGATATTCTTTTGTTTTATGCCTGCTGTAATTATGAGCGAAACCTCACATCACCATTGTGTATCAAACAGTGCCACCTCGAGGAATAAAGGTGCATTACACATATTGAGTCATTAGATATGTAAATATAGTTGCCAGGGGGGAAAAAATGCACATTTACATACGACCACTTTTTTACAAAAAATTAATCAAAAACAGGCATTCTTATATATATATATATATATATATATATATATATATATATATATATATTTTTTTTTTTTTCTTGTTATATTGTTTATAATGAATAGATTGAGGAATACTAAGAAAGTTGATGTCTAACTTTAAAAAATGAAGGAGGGTGAGGGTATAGAGAATGATCTCCCGGGTCGCTAAAGACCCGAGGTACGCATTTAAGGGTTAAACCACATAAACGTTTTTGCTCACAATCTCAGGTGCCAGGTGATCTACTGCCATTTTATTAAATTCACTCAAATGGACACTCATTGAAATGACCTTTTGTTATGTGCAGAAGAAGGAATCTCTCAAACGGGCTTGGAATAACCTGAGAATGAATAAATGATGACAGAATTTTCATTTTTACTTAACTTCAGACTAACGCTATAAGAAATCCCTGTATCAATAGATTGATTGAGCATCATATTTACCACAGGCCAACCCTGAAGCTCTGCTTATGGGGCAGTTAAGTAGGATGCATTTTGTTCAAAAACAGTTGGATGAAGCGTAACAGAATTGAACAGAGCACAGGGAGTCTGGAGACATGCTTTTAACTTGACACGTGCTCGGACTCAGTCATGATGGCGTAAGTTGTGTTTTTCAGTAGGTTACTCACGGCTACACTGTATGTTTCTGAAGGATGTGGGGCCACATGGAAGGCATTCCAAATCTTCTAGTCCATCCAGTCGCAATTTGCTGAAGAAACTTTCATTTGAGAAAAAAAGCAGGATACAGGTGTGTGTGAGTCTATGAAGTTTTGGGTGTGAAGTTGCATACAATCAGTCATGTGTGGGTTGATCACAATCATTAGCTATAAACGTCATGTTTTATAAAGGTTGTTTTGTGTGTGCGTGTGAGAAAGTCTCACCCAGGGAGGCAGTTTCCACACACTGAATTGTCTGTGTGTGTGCAGTGTTTGATCTGGTATCTGTTGAGTCTGCGGCAGCTCTGGCACAGTGCGCAAGGGTGAGAACCCCAGGCTTCCTTAAACCACCGAACATCACATATGGCGCATACTGCCGACACACCTACACCATAACCACAGTCCTAACAGCCCACAAGCACACAAACATAATCAGTAATACGATAAGTACATTGGATGTGTCAATTTTTTTCTGAGAACACAGCTTTGTAACCTTGCCCTGTTTGCAAGTCATTTAAGGTCATGTGTAAGCCTCTAGAGGCAGGGATGTGATACTACAGCATGCTTACATAGTCCACAAACTGGGGCTCTCTTTGGACATTTTTAACATGTTATGTCTTCATATATGTACATAAAACAGACCAGTTAATAATAATTTTATAGGTACAACTACATTTACTTACAAACAGAAGACGATTGCAATTTTCATCAATTAATTGAAAAAAGCCACATTATCAATACTTTTCTATGTTTTATTAATATATTCTATGGTTTATATATATATTCAGCTGGGTTTTCAGGCTGGGAGAGCAGTTTGCTGATCAGCTATACCAACTGAACACGAACTAAGACCAGCAAACTTTAGGCTTGTTGAAGCTGTCCCCACCCCCAGCAGGATAAATATTCACTGCATAATCAAATGTTTATAAATATAACTGTATCTGCTTTACTGTATTACAAAATCAATCAAACAGGTTGCTGACTTTGACTGCTGGGATTCATATTCGTTTATCTACATGCGTTTAAAAATAAGTGGTAATAAGCGGTTAATTATGGGTGTTGTTTTCTTCACACAGCCTCTCGGCTTCTCCAATGGTGATTAATTAAGTGAATGAGTTTTCATATATTTTGGATACACAACAGGGCATTTCTCTTGCTTACTCACACCCAACATCGCTCTTTCTCTCACCTCTTTCAGTTCTTGACCAGGTGGACATTGTGGGCACTTGTGACATTGTCCGCCGTGGTAATACTCGTCCATCAAGCAATCCATTCCATATCTAAGAGAAGAAAAAAGAAAGAGTTAAGACATACAGCATGCAAACATGGGCTTACAATACACTAATTCAAAACTATGAGATCTGAATGCAAAATACTATATACTTCCAGTGAAGTTCTTAATTGTTAATTGGCAGTAAGGGCAAAAAGTGTAAATGAATTTAAAATTACGTCATTTTACTTTAAAATAATTGTTTTCTATTTGAATATACTTTAAAATGTCACTTATTCCTGTGATTTCAAAGCTGAATTTTTAGCATCATTACTCCAATCACATGATACTTCAGAAATCATTCTAATATTCTGATTATGTTGAATACAGCTTAGTATAATTTTTTCAGGTTTCTTTGATGAATAGAAAGTTCAGAAGAACAGAATTTATCTGAAATAGACCCCCCCACACACAAAATTATATTCATCAAAGAATCCTGAAAAAAATTTACTCAACTGTTTTAAATATATAATAATAATAATAACAACAATAACAAAATGTTTCTTGAACAGCAAATCAGCATATTAGAATGACTTCTGAAGGATCATGTGACAATGAAGACTGGAGTAATGATGCTGAAAATTTAGCTTTGATCATGGAAATAAGTTACCTTAGAAAGCAGTTATTTTAAATAGGCTTAGTAAAAATATTTCACAATATGACTGTATTTTGGATCAAATAAATGGTGAGCAAAAAATAAGTATTTAAAAAAACATCAGAAATCTTACTCTTAAAAAAATATGTATAGGCTAGACAATATTACAGCCAAGTTCTGGCAACTTTATTTTTTAAGTAGCCTACAGTACTTCTTAGAAGTAATAACTGAAATAAAATTAATTTAAAAATCAAAGCTCAAGGTTAAATTCGATCTAGATATAGGATAAATTAAATATATCCATGGATCTATTATATATATTTTTTATTTTAAATGTCCATTTTAAATGCAACTGTTTAGCTAAATATTTCTAAACCTGTTGACGGCTGAATTTTAGGTTTAATGTTTATAAGGTCTATGTTTCTAGTTTTTAAAGTAGCCTACAAAAACATTTTAGACAACTGCTTGACCAGAATCTGCAAAAACAAAGCCGTAGCCTAATCATTTCACAGTCAGTATTAATAAAGAACTCAAAACACGATCTAATATAGTTTCAGGTGAGTCTCTGTTTAAAAAAAAAAAATAATAATAAAATAATAATATTTATATATATATATATATGTGTGTGTGTGTTGCGTAGATTATTTTGCTCAGAATTTACAGTCCATTTCATTATTTATAGCGAATTATTAGCGAATTAAAAAGACAATGGAAAAGAAAAAAGAAGAAAGGAAAGAGGAAAAAGCTTTCGCTAGTTTCATGTAATGTAGGCTATAGTCAGCTATTTACGTTCGTTTCAATAATAAAGAGTAATGTCCATTCACTTTCATCCATTCCAGAGCTCAGAACACAGAGAAACGGATCAGGCGAGAGCGCACATTGAGGTGCATCTAACACAAAAAAGACCTCTGTTAAATGATCTGTTGGGAATAATCTAACCGAGGCATAAAATACAAGAAAAGTGGTCGAACTTAAGTAAGTAGGGCGCACTGCTACGATACAAAAGTAGAGAGCAATGCACCGGCTACATTACATCATGAATCTCTAGTAAAGGCACGTATTAGGGACAGTTTCATCCAAACTTACATTGCAGAAGGGGCACCGCTCAGCAGTCACTTAATTGTCTATCCCATTAAAGTAACCGTCTCCTGTGGTTTTGGGTAAATTCGGTCCAGTTTCGCTTGCGGTTGAAGTTGACTGGCACATTTGCCCAGTGAGCGACAGTGCGGTGCGCGCTGGGACACAGGCATGTCCCGACATGTTCGCACTGCTGTGACTGAAATCCGCTGCAGCCGCAGAAGAAAAGATGTGCGAGCTCGCGGCTACAGTCGAAGTCCATTCATTGAATGGAAATTGCGATTCAAAAGGATGTCTCACAAAGGCCTACATATGAATCTCATATAACATGATAGTCGTTTGAAAACTTGTTGCGCAGTCCTGTTCCTCAACCACAACACACAAGCAGTCATTATATAAATGTAAATGACTAAATGTAAATATAAGATGATATAAGTGTTTTTTTTTTTTTTCTCAAATGTTCTAAGAGCTTTTTACTCGGTTTAACTAAGAATTTCATTATTTATCTCGCTGCAGCAACCTCTTAAGGACACAAGGGGGCGATAATGAATTTACGTATTGACCTCTGAAGTGGAGTCGAATTACTTAAATAGCGCAACAATTCATTTCACATTCAATTCGTTTTCATTTTGTAGCTCATAGCATTATATTACATTACAGCACATATTATATTGCATTCCATTATTAGACTGCATTATGTTAAGTTGAACGCTGCAGCTCAGTGATCAGTTGGCAAGTACCAGAGCAGGCCATGTTTACTATGCCTTATTTGACCCGATGGAGAATTCAAGGTATCATTTTTCTTTACAGTTATCACACACAAACTGTTACAAAATTGTTAAGCTAAATGAAAAGTTTTTTGTGCAAGGGATTGATGTGTATGTGTTGAAAAGATAACTGCAGATACTGGTGTGTGTGTGTGAGAGAGAGAGAGAGAGAGTGAGGGAGTAGGAGGGCACTGTAGCCTTGCATAGCAGTCATAGTGGTTTTGGCAAAGGAGGAAAAAATAGATAGAGAAAGTGGGAGAGAGTGCATGAAGGAGTATTTTTATATCCTGTCAAGAGTTATTGTGTCTGAACTGGACCAATGATTTGCACAGGTCGTTTTGTCCCTTAACCGATCTTAAGCAACTCATATTACAGAACATCGTGATGTTATTTTAACAGAACAGTTTCACAGATAGTTTGGTCATTGTTGTCGTGAGTGCTGCCATGGTCGTCCATGTGATCACCTCATCCCTGAATCTTATCTCAGCCCGTTCCTGTCCCCTTCCACTTCACACACATCCTTATCAGAAGCGTAGATTTGCTCTGACCTCTAAAAAGATGCATGGGTATGTGTTTTGACGCCCAACTTCATATTTAGGTTTAAGACAGATGTTGTTCTACAAAGGTGCCCATGCAGACAGAGTCTGTAATGACGAACTTCAGGCCAAGGCAAAAAATACCGTGCAACTGATTAACGCAAAGAAATTCTTTTGTAGACATCAAACCAAAACGCCTGAATTTTATGGCTATGCAGAAATGAAGGCATGTGTGCCTGTATGAGCATTTGCATCTGTTAGTGGGAGTTTTAAGTATGAAGGCTGTAGAGAAGAGCCAGACTCAGGAATAGTTCAGATAAGAAAACTTCAACCACCTGGAGAGAGAGAGACACCTTAAGACCTGGTTCTGAACATTAATTAATAGTACAGTTAAAAGGGCATATTGAAACATAAGTTGTTTGAATATGAAAGCTAGCTCATTCCTTGATGACAGTATGTGATAAGGCCTCAGGGACATCTCTGTGCACCTGCTGTTGACAGAGGAAAAACTATGAAAAGTGGCATAAGAGCCCCTAGAAACATCAGCGTTACTCTCAGAACTAGAGTCTGCCTCGAGGGGTTTGCCTCAGACCGGCAGAATAGACTGAGCAAAACAAAGTTAAACTAAAGAGGACTTTAAAGAAAACATACTTTTATTTTTACTAAGCATTATACATATTTGTTTTGTTTAACTTCCGAACCTGATTTGCTTTCTGGAACACTATAGATGTATGAATTTGTAAAGAAAACAAAGATGTCTCAGTATGTTTTTTGTTTTGTTTTGTTTGTTTTTTTGTCCATACTAGACTTTTGGCCATAGACGTTCATAAAATATCTTCTTTAATGTCTTTATGAAGAAAGAAAAAGAAAATCATGCTGGTTTTGAACAACATGAGGGTGAGCAAATGATGTAAGAATGTAGAATGTGTTGCCTTGTTTTACATAATGACAATAAATAGTTGCTGATCATTAGACACAATTTCTAGTGCACACTGTGAAGGATAAGTTTCACTTAGATGAGATTTCATGAAAGTGTGGGCCATTTCTACACCAGCAAGCTCACTTGAGCCTTTCTGTTTACTGTTTACACGATGTCAAAAACACTTATTGCCAACAAAAAAGCCTTGTCCACTTATATAAAACCTTGGATTCTGTCATATAATTGCTAAATAAAACAACAAATTGTCATACAATACCTCAGTTTTGTTTAGTTTCTGTCCCAGAAACAGCTTATGAACTTCAATTAGGCATGATTCTTCTGCAGAGAAAGTAAAAAATGGCAAATTGTACCAAAATCAGGTTTTTAGAGAATACATAAACATGACTTAGTCCGTCATAAACTTATATCAGTTGGTCAGTGCCAGCATTCTGCACATGTTCTGTTATCTTTTAACCAATGTTGCGTAACCCCAACTTCAGCCTGACTGGATGTTTTATTAACTGAAAAGTTTGACTTGTCAAAATGGGACATTTGTGGCCAACACATCATGCATTAATAGGATGAGACCAACCAAAAGGAAAAAAACACTGATGACCATAAAGCTCCACAATAAAAAGTTAACTACAGCTGTGACATGACCCGATTGTGGAAATTTTACATTCACTCCAAGATTTAATGATTCAAAACAGCTCTTGCAAGCCGAAAGATGAGCAAAAAAGTAGAAAAAAGAATATGCTTGCAGGTGTATCGCACTATGTAGGAAATAGTTTAACTCTTACTCAGAGAAGTTGAGTTGAGCAGCAACAAATGTTGTGACATGAAAAAGTAGGTGGAGCTTATGCCAATAACTTCCACTGACCACAGAGCAGCCGGTATATAAACAGTATAAACTTACCTCACCCACTCTAACAGCTCTCTCAGTTGCACATGAATCAAAGCCAAAGAGGTTGTAGTGATCAGACTCTGGCACGCTGGAGAAAAGTAGAGAATGTCTGCTGACTTCAGAGGGGGATGACGATGAGTGATATGATATGATCAAGTGAAACGAAGACCTTCCCTAAGCAGGAATATAATAATGTAACTGTAAGATGAGCAGAATGCTATTCATTTTTTAGGCCCCATACATGCATGCTTTCACACACTAAATGTGCGTTGTGACACAGCCAGCCTCACTGATTTGTGCGGACCACATCCCACTGACAAATGTTAATCCTCAGTTGCTGGCATGGCATTGACTCCTTGACTCCACAGAGAACGATAAACTTCTTGCAGCTTGTTATGTTGTATCTCCATTTGTCTTTCCATCTGCTTCTTTCTCTCTTTTTCATCTCTTTGGGGTAAAATGACTGGACTGGATTGGAATGTGTAAGTGTTTGCTTGTAAATATAAACTTGACATCACAGATAGACACAGAGAGAAAGGTTAGAGAGACCTGAAGCTGGTTGTGTATCATGTGTCTTTTGTTCTTTACTCCTTTCTCTGTTAAAAAGTCTTCAGCATGGACTTCTTCTCTAAATGCGGAGCCATAGATGGGAAGAAAATATCAAACACTCCTCTTTGTGCTGTCTTTTTGTAACCTTCAATTAGAGAATGGAGGAATCGACTACGTTTTAGCTCACATTCTTTTTTTCTCACATTCACTCAACATTTTTCAAAGTTCTCCTCAGTTGTTAACAATGAAGACCAGAATATATTGCATATGTAAATATAGATCAAAAAATTGTGTGTTTTTTCTCTTCGCTGGGATGACATTCCAGTCAACTGTTAAAAGAAGCAGACTGCACACACATTCTTAAAACTAAATATTCTTTATTGCCACATGGTTCCATGAGGAACCTTTAACATCCATAGAACCTTTTCAATGTGCTTTATAGTGGAAGAATATTTTTCACACTAAGAACAAAATGGTTCTCTTTAGGAAGTTGAATAACAAAAACACCTGCTCACAATCATTTCACATATTGGTGTTTTTTATCAACCACTAACCTTGAAATCGTCTTAGCAGCCACACCTTCATTTTCCTTTATTTAATTATAGTGCCCATGGCTGATCAAATACCCACATGTAGGATGAATACTTCACATCTTTGCCCATATGCTGCTTTAGGACAATCAGAGCGACACAAACTCATTTGAACCATTTTGGCAAAACTCACATGTTTAGAGCAGCAACTCAATTTAAAGTATTGAATATTTTCTGAATGTCCTGAAAAGACCACATGTGTTGAATTATGTGTGCTAAGTGTTTCTGTGTACAAAAATGTCTGGCCTGTTTACAGGTGTCTGGGTTTGATATAGAGACTGTCACTCATTTATCAGAACATACATGAAGGTAAATGTTGGACTGTTCCCTGGTGATGAAGGAACACCAGCAACCTCAAAAACTGCTTTATAGACACTTACTTAAATACATATGCACATTCACTTAAGTGGTTTTACTGTCTGTCCGCTGAGTTTGTAATGCAAAAGTTAATCTGACCTATATGGAGATTCAATCAAAATGTTTTTTCACTTACATCACTGAGCACAAAACAGATGCAGACTTTAATTTGCACATGTGAGGATTCATATTATCTTGATTCTGGTGACACCTACAAGGTTCAAAGAAATCTAAGAAAATAAAGGAATGTTCCATAAACAATAGAAGTTAAGCTCAATCAATAGTGTTTGTGGAATAATGTTGATTAAATACCTGTCCCTTGTTTTCTTTTTAAAAACATTCTTTATGCCTGTATTTTTTAAACAGTAAGTATTAATGTTTATGGATTGGCCCTTTCACTTCCATTCTAAGTGCCTCACTGTTTGCTTTTTAATTTTTAATTTTTATTTTGGTAATCATTCAACATCATACCACATGTGCTATCGATTGAGTTAACTGAACCTGGAATATTCTTTTAACATAATATTAGCAGGTCTCCAAAACCTTAAAAATTATTTTAAATAAATAAAAGAACATTTATATTTTTAAACAGAGTAAATGGGCTGCACTTTGCCGTAATGCTCTGAGTATATGTGGAATTTCAGTTACTAAGCAACAGGTGCTGCACACACGCACTCAAACGAATGTGATAGAGCAAAAGAAATAGAAAAAAAAAACTGAGAGCACCAGCAAGGAACGGGTAGAATGCCTGTTCCTATAATGATAAACAAAAAATGTAATGATGAGATATAACCAAAACTCAGCCTGAAACAACGCAACTGAGCACTTTCCCTTCATATCAGCAATCTCCGGCCAAAACAAAACAAAACAGTCCTCTCAACTTCCGTCCCGCACTCTCAGCTCCTCCCATAGCCACTCACCAATTCATTCTGAATAAAGCCACTAATACTGAATCACCTCAAACACACTGCAGCATTCTTCATCAGACACGGTTCATGACAATACAGCACTGCAAATGCAATATTCTTTTCCTGCATTGCATATGTGGAGCACTTGCTGGTTATGTTAAGTGCTTTTCTGAACTCTCGCTTCTTAATAGGGCAAAGTTTATGCCAGGAAATCATTCTTCTTGTAACATGATATAAATAAGGCTTTATATGTTACACTGTTATTAATTTTGAACTGACAACAGGGATTAGTAATGAATATGTTTTTTTTCACTGAGTAGCATTAAAATCTTCTGAGCCTTGTGGCAAAGAAAAAACTAAAGGTCACATTTAGTTACAGTGAATAAAAAGGATAGCCTTTGCACTGGTGAAAGTTCTATAGAAAAATAATAATACTGCTTGTAGTAGTACTCATAATAATGGACATTTGATCAAACGGGTCCTCGTGGCTGTATGTGAATGAGAAGACATCTCAGGACCTGACTGTTTAGGAAGATGTAATTATTTTCTTGATGTTTTCTCATCTTCTAGAGCTTAAATGGAAACCTAGAGTGCCTCTGCCTTTGTCAAAGCAACAACAGTCCAAGCAAAAAATTATTATATGTAATGGATATTTAATGTATTTATTCACACAGAACTTATTTATCTAACACATTCTGACTCTTTCTCATTTCCTTTTATTGAGTCAGTCATATTTTCCATAGCTTATTTCATATTCTCAACTCAAACATTTACTTCTCCCTGATGAGGGGGCATTTGAAATGTTTACAAACCTGACCTTAAATTAATTTAATCTTAAATTCTGTCATCTAATAAAATAGTCCATTAAATTATACACACACACACACACACACACACACACACACACACACACACACACAAAATTTAATTTCATATGTGACCACAAAACCAGTCATAAGGGTCATTTAAAAAAAGAAAGAACGAAAGAAAAAAAACACACATTTATTTATTATTATTTTTCCATTGATGTTGTTAGGATGGGGCAATATTTGGCCAAGATACAACTATTTGAAAATCTCGAATCTGAGGGTGCAAAAAAAAAAAAAAAAAAAAAATTCAAAATATTGAGAAAATCGCCTTTAAAACTGTCCAAATGAAGTTCTTAGCAATGCATAAGGCTACTAATCAAAAGTTAAGTTTTGATATTACGGAAGGAAATTTACAAATTATCTTCATGGAGCATGATAGGCCTATCCTGATTTTTGGCATAAAAGAAAAATCAATAATTTGGACCCATACAATAGGCTTGTTGGCTATTGCTACAAATATACCCTTGCTACTTATGACCTGTTTTGTGTCCAGGGTCACATAGCCTATTTAATTTAATTGACATTAAATGTCCAGACAGGAACATTTATTCTGGCAGCAGGTTAAATATAGCCTTCTCCCATTTAAAAAAAATAAAAAATAGCCATCATCCTGTTTTGCTCTTCAAATGGCTAATTTTGTGGACTTAACAGTCCCGTTGTGGATTTAACGTGTGCTCAGTAATAAATGTCACGGGAAACATTTTCACAGAACAGAGGCCCAGAACTCCTATAAAGTGCGCACCATGCAGACTCCCAGCCCTGGGGTTCATTGATTTTATTGTATTTTTCATCTTTTTTAAAACTATAATAAGCTACATATACATAAGTGTTATATTTTAATACAAAGTGAAAGTGAGTTGTGATCCCGTGCTCGTATTTGCGGCGTGTTCTCATTTACCCGTATTACTGGCGCCGTTCCCGTGGCTGTATTATTTAGTCCTGAATGTTAAAGCACTCAAGGACTTTCCCGAGCGAACTCTCCGTAAAATAACTGCTTATCCCGGCAAAACACCGTGACACAGCAAGCTCTCCACGCTTCCCCTGCGACTGAGCTCAGGAGAGAACCTGACACGAGAGAAAGGGGCTTTAATTGTACTTTAAGGAAAGCGTGGGTTTTTGTGATGTGCCCAGGGTATTGTAGCAACCGCCGCCTCGGCTCGGACTGATCATTGAAAACAACGCAAATCTTTTCGCTTGTTCTCAAGGTAGTCGGAAAACAACTCTAGCACCCCCGGTCGGGTTCACGTTCATCCGCTCATTATGGACAACGCGCGTAGCCTGCACGTCTGACTTGAGCGTACGGCGGGACTTATAATGCTCTAATGAGCAGAAGGCTGTTCACGTGTATTTTCGGAAAACTTTTCCGTTGACGTTTATTAAGAGCCACCTTGGGTCTCCGGCTGAGCGTGAGCGCTCGTTTG
Organism: Onychostoma macrolepis; assembly: GCF_012432095.1. Taxonomy (NCBI): domain Eukaryota; kingdom Metazoa; phylum Chordata; class Actinopteri; order Cypriniformes; family Cyprinidae; genus Onychostoma; species Onychostoma macrolepis. Next base: position 16,704,781 of record NC_081159.1, on the reverse strand, counting down.
ATTAGTTTTGTTCACACTATCTCGCGCAGCGCAGCTCTTTCATGTCTGTCTGACTGGAACTTTTTCAAGGATTTTGTCTATGAACTTGTTGCGGTGAGTCCCCTTTAAACCCTCGCGGCCCGTGTTGTGCTCTGTTTCTAGACTATGGAGGTTCCGGGGGAGGCTTGCGAATCCCCAGACGCAGTTTTTCACGGACCTTATCAAAGCGTTTTTCAAAACGCCGAGAGTTTGGACTTTTCTAGCTTTAAGAAGCGCGGCTGCCTGCAGGAGACCGCGTTGACGGAAATGCGTTTAAGCAAGCTGTCCCCCAGCAAGGGAATAATATGCTGCCCCGAGAAAGAGTGCGAGAGTGCGAGTTTAGTGATGCAGGCGGCGGCGAGTCGTATTCATTTTCACAAGAGTTTAACAGGAAGTAAAAGCGACTCGTCCCTGTCATCTAGCGGCTCGGGCCGCGCAGACGCCACCGAAAGCAGCGGCAGTCGCGCAGGTTTCCTTTGGGGCGCTGAGAGCGGGCAGAAGGGCTGCGCTGCGGTTGAAGTTCACTCGCGCGAGTTGTGCTCGGTCCGTGACGCAAGTGTGGCGAGTAGTAGTCGCGCGTGCACCTCCAACAACACCAACAGCAGCAGCAGTAGTAGCATCTCGGAGACAGCGAGAGAGCTGTGCAAAGCCGTGTCCGTATCTTTGGGCTTAGCTATGGAGTCCAGCGAACTGGGCGAGGTGGGACCACACCATGCGCCGCCGCCCCTGACCACTGAAAGTAGTAGTGAGGAAATCTTTTTGTTTGGAATGCCTTTGCTGAACTGCTCAGTGAGCGAACGGGAGGCAGGAGGAGGGAAAGAAAGAGAGTACGCTCTCGCGGCGGGACGAGACAGAGGCGCAGAGCTGCGAGGCAGGGACAAACTGCTCGAGATGTTTAAAAGTGGCGACTTGGAGCAGCTAGCTGGTGAGGTGACGACCTTGCAGTGCAGCACCGCATCTCGATCACACTTAACCGCGGATGTGCAGGGGGTGCATGAGTTCGCCAGCTTCTCCGGGGACTTTGCCAACTTGAGTTCAGAAGGTACGGCAGCGACGACAGCACCGGACATGGACGCAACGCGAGCGGCTTCATGCCAGTTCGAACAACTGTTGCCTCAGAGCATGGCCCATTTCGTGCAACCGGAGCTCGAAAACGGACCGAGCCAGAGCTTCGCGAAGCCCGCGGAGATGTCCGGCGAGTTCGCGGGCCCCGTAGGAGCTTATGTTAATCTCTATAATGTCAAAATCAAGGCAGAGATGATGCCCCGTGAACTAAATGACACTTGGGCGTACCCGCATAGGTACGCTGAGGACAGTAACGGCCAGTACGTGTCCACCAAACAGAGGACCCCTTACGCATCTGGCCACGATACGCCTTTTATCTGTAACCCCTATGAGTACGGCCGAAGCGAGGCTCTGGTTCAGCGGGAGCGACCTCCGCCCGAGCAGTGGTACCCCGGTGGGATGTTGACCCGTCCTCCTTACCCTAACATGCCCTGCGTGAAAAACGAGATGGGCAAATGGCTGGATGTAACATCATTTACTGATAGCAGGTAAGAGGGGGCACCTCTGTGTTTTTTTATTTCCACACGAATTTACTACAACCATTTTATTACGTTGATAAAGTTAATTAAAATGGCGCGCATTAAAATAACACGCGTCTTTGTACACCGACATGCGACTGTACGGAGGACAGGGAAAAAGTTTGCCCGACTTGTAGAAATGTTTAATGTTGTACAGTCTATATTTATTTTAATATGATGAATTAATGCCTAACTGCACTTAGCAAGAAACGATGCACAGGACCATATGCACTCATTTGGAGAGCAATTACTTTTGAAGGGGATTCCAACCTGTACCGACCCTGGGATCTCCCATTCAGCTATCACAGGGACCCCCAGAATAAAAAGTCAAAATTTTCTTCATAACATTTTAAGAAAACTTACATTTAATGTATGAAAAAAAAAAAAACAAAAACAACAACAACAAAAAACATTAGGCCTATATAATGCTCATTAGATGATTAGTTCAAATAAAATAGTCAGAGATGTAGTGAAATATTTTAAAGAAAAGGCTTTGTTTTAGAAGTTTTCTCTACGGACCCCAGTACTTTCGCATGGCCCCTGGTTGTGTTCAGTTTCAGTTCTGTATAGGAATGTTCCTTATTGGTTTTCTATTAATGGATTGGGATCAGTTGCTTCAAGACCATTTTCTTAGTTAGGAATTAAATTAAATTGTAATTACTAAAGGAAGCCTTAATTTGCTTGAAGTTCCTCTCTTTATGACTGCAGCCAAGTAAACCAGTACACAGAGACAGCTGTACACATTAACACACATTTACATTTATTCATTTAGCAGACGCTTTTATCCAAAGATAAAATCCACTGACTCATAGTCAGCCTCCTCCCTCAGGGTAGCTGGGTCCAGGGATACTGCCATCAAGGCAACCCCACACAGTTGTGTCCAAACGCAAAGACACCATGCCAAGCGCTTCAAAGCTCTTATCCTTGAACTTCTCTGTATTCCCGTTCTCATTCATTTAATCACCAACAAACTATACATGGAAAGGCAACATTTTGATTCATACACTGACATGCAGGTCCAACGGTCATGCTATGCATTTTAATTGATAGGCATTAGTTAAATTGCATTGCATAAACTGACAGTTTAAGCATTTGTGTTTTACTATTTGGTTATTTTGATCTCTCATCATTTGTGGTTTAACAATGTACTCTTTAATTATAAATGCAATTTGACTTCACTGAACAGTGGGATGGCTGTTTTAAAAAACTGGTTTCAATTAGACCTGCACTGGCTGGAACAAAAGCAGAACATTAATGAAATGTTGTGCAAGCTGAAAAGAAACTTTACCTTAAATTAAGACTATACAGAGAAAAACACTTGTGTGTCTCTGCATTTGTCTAAAGAATCTGACTGAAAATTTGGTGCGTCAATCTGAACCATAAGTTAAGCGAGCATTTTGTCCGAGGCTGTGTTTTAGTTTGTACGGCGTGTGTTTTTTTTCCTGAAAGGAATTTGAGCTTAGTTGTGTGTTTAACCTTTGAATCTTTTTGGTTTGAGTTGGACGCAAAACCACTTGATCTTTGCGAAAAATATGGTTTCAGACACCAGCCAGAACATGGAACTGACACACAGAGACCTAAATAATGAGACAAAGTGTGAGGGACTTTACACTGGTCTTGACCTGATATCACATAATAAATCTTCTGAACATGAATCTTACAACATGAGGCCACATTTAGGCAAAAAAGTGGTTTGTGAATACCACAACAAAGTTCAAGGGTACACTTCATTTATTTGAGTAAGAATTGTTCGTACTTAAATGTACAGTTCACCATATTAATCTTTTGTGATGGTTATGGTAGTCTACTTGACAACTAGCTATAATTTAAGGTGACTTTTCTTTTGAAAACATTGAAAATTTGGTAACACTTTAGAATAGGGAACACTTATTCACTGTTAACTATGACTTTTCCCTCAATAAATTCCTAATTTGCTGCTTATTAATAGTTGGTAAGCTAGTTGTTAAGTTTAGGTATTGGGTAGGATGTAGAATAAGGGATGTAGGGATGTAGAATAAGGTCATATAGAATAAGGTATTAATATGTGCTTAATTACTACTAATAAATGGCTAATATTCTAGTAATATGCATGCTAATAAGCAACTAGTTAAGAGACCCTAAAATAAAGTGTTACCAAAAATTTTTAATAAGCAGTTACTTTGATGATTGGCTGGTGCAAAAATATAGACAAACTGTGAACTGCTGGATGACCACTGAAGGTAGATAGCTGGGTTAGTGGCACAAATTTGTTCGTATTTATTTGTGTGTCTATGAGTGGGAGAGACCGTGACAAAGAGGTAGAGAGAGGGGATGTGGGGTTGTGAGAGTTTTTCTGTATCTCTGTTATGTAATAATCTGAAGTACACCTCGGTCAAATTCAGTTCTAGTCAAACAGCATTCTAAACAAGGCAAAGGTTCTTTACAAAGTGTTCAAGGTAGCAACATGGGGCTTGTACCGAGAACCCTAAAAGAGTTCACTGTAGCCCCATTGCACTAGAGATCTGAGAACCCTCAGACAAAGTGTTTTTATTTACAAATGACTATTTTAGGTGTAGTTACAGCAGTCATTTAAAGTGTGTCTTACGTGCTGAACTGCAGTGCTTAAGGCACACGACACACCAGCATGGCTTAGAACAAATGATTGCTTCAAGGGATAATTCACTCAACAATGAAAATTCTGTCATAAATGATCAACTTGCATGTCCTTTCAAACTCTTTTTACTTGCTTACTTCTGTGAACATGAAAAATATTTTGTTTGTTCGTTCAAGCAGTGAAGTCAGTGGGGCCCAGTGTTGTTTGGACTCAAGTATTCTTAAAAATATGTTCCTTTGTGTTCCAAAGAGGAAAAAAAAAAAAAATCATACATGTTTGAAACAACATAAGGGTGAGTATATGATGACAGGAAAAATGAACACATTTATCAATATTTACTCACCCTCATGTTGTTTCAAAAATAATCTTTCTGTACAAGACAAAAATTGAAAATGTTTGAAAAATCTTTCCAAGCTCTTCCCATAAAATGAGTTCATAGTGACCGTCGCTGTCAAACACTAAAAATCACCATAAAATAGTGCATATGACCTCTAAAGTGTATAACAGCTTTGTGAGAGAAATAGAAAGAAAATCAAATATTTCTCTCTGTTGAAGCTCTGAAATCTCATTCACATGGTTTAAAAAAA